>NW_011948417.1:3312689-3368786 GCF_000503995.2 Ceratosolen solmsi marchali
GCATTCCTCCGGCGCAACGTCTCCTCTCCCCCTTCCCCCTTCACGGCCGTAGTCGCGTCTTGTTCCCCTCCATCTGCTACCCTCACGCATCCAGTGAGCACCGGCGCTTTGATCGGCGACCGCGCACGTGCTCCGGGTCCCTCGACTAACCGATTCTCCCGCGCGAAACTCGACGAACCGAGCCCTGAGCTTTATCACGCGCCGCCGCTCTCACTCTCTCTCTCTCTCTCTCTCTCTCTATCCGATCCTCCTCTCTCACACGCTCCGGATTAACGAGGACGATGAGCACGGCCGATCCTATCGCACAACCAAATTGCCACCACCTCTTTCCATCCTCTTTTCGTTGCACCAATGTCGACGCGAATACGAATGCTCATGAGAAATATTTATATTTAAAAAGTACCATCGAGCCAAATCAAAATAGTTATTAAAAGAAAAAAAAAGAAAAAGAAAAAAAGAAAAAAAAAAGAAAAAAAGAAGAAAAAAAAGAAAAAAAACTACCCTCGAATTTCCTTGAACGAATTGTTCATTAACAAATTAACAAATTAACGGAGTTATCTTGTTCTTAATTATTAACGTTAGTGAACACAAAAAAAATTGTTCGAACGTGGTGCGTTGTAAACCTTACCCCTTACAAATCTAGAATTCGTTTCGAGAACAAAATAATATAAGACACTCGTCATTATGGAACAAAATTCGAAAATTCGTTCCGTTAAATAAATGAATGAGTAAAACCTGTCGGGGTATTGAATAATTATAAGGTTCGAGGGAGAAATCGGCTTGATGAGATTTTGAGGGATGAGTAGTATGTTTATTATCCTTGTCCCCGTTGCTATTCGACCCGATTGAGCTTGGTTCTTGATTCTTGGTTTTCTTGATCTTTTACTTCCATTTTACTTCCACGACTCGCGTATCACGTGACAATTGCATATGGAAAAATCCGAGCCCCGCTGTCGTGAAATTTAGCTGAATGTGGCAAGGTCTCAACAGAATGTGGGAGAAATTCTTATTACGCGAGTATCGAATGACCTGACACTCAGAACTAATCAGCGAGTCTCTTTGGCTTCGATAAGAGCAGTGTTGGCGAATGGGCGATAGGTTAAAAAAGAAAAAAAAAAATGTTGAAAAGCTTGTAATATATACAAATGTTTCGCTTTGTTCGCAGATCTTCAGTTGGCAGCGGAACTTGGTAAGACGCTGCTAGAGCGCAACAAAGAGCTGGAGAATTGCATAAAGCTGCATCAATGCACGATCGACGATCAAAGGCAGGAGATAGAGGTGAGATATGGGCAGGATACAATTTGAATATTGGGATTTTTTTTTTGTCCTTTGTATGATTGGCCGAGGTCGTGCGGAGCATAGCTTTCCTTTGGCAATGACGCGTCATTATGTAACGACGATCGATAATCATCCGTTCGTTCAAAAATTGCCGCGTTGAATGAGCAAAATCCTCGTTTTAATTTAACGCAAGGAATAACGTAAGTTGTCCTTATTGTCGGAGTCGCTGCCTAAATGTTTAGTTCTTGGTCGTTGTCGTTTGTAACGTAGGGCTCAATAGCACAGGTACCTCAGCCTTTCTAATTATCGTCATTGTGACAGAAATAAGGAACGATAGAAAGTATCGCGTGTGAAATTCCAAGAGAATAATAACAATTTAATATTTCCATAAATCAGTACATGAAAAAACAGACTGCGGCTTTAAGGGAAGTAAATGACTCGCGACTGAAGATCTACGAGCAGTTGGAAGTCAGCATTCAAGATCTTGAGAGAGCTAATCAGAAGCTTGCATTCGAGAATACCAACGATAAGAAGCAAATAAAGAGGTAGATATTTTAATTTTATTAATTAAGAGGGGCGAGTGAGGGGTTAGTTGGGAAAGCTCGGTATTAAGCTCCGAGGTGCGTGGCCCTAACACCTAAAAGCGATAAATTTGTTTCTTCACAGTCAATGCTTAACGATCGATACGCTCGAGGCTCGCTTCGACGAGCTCCAGAAGAAATTCGACGAGCTGAAAGGAGAGAACGAAGGACTACTTCGCAAGCAACAAATAAAGGATCAATCGTCGGGCGCACCGGCACCCAGCAAAACCGCACCTTCGCGAGATGGCAGCACACACCATGTGAGTCGATCGCACGAATCCCACAAGTGTCATTGCGATATACATTTACGGGTGACGATGCAAATAATAAATAAATCCATTGGGTTTGGTACAATCGATGTTTAATTGATGGCTGCCTTGTAATCATGGGCGGGGCAATGATGTAATGATGATTAGCAAGAAGAAAAAAACGAAAGTTCGGACTTTATGAAATTGACGATTTTGCTGGAAAATTGGCAACCAGTTGGCCGAAATCGCATGTCAGAACTCTTGTTTGAATTTACTTGCGTTTGTTTGTTTGCTTGTTTTTTTTCTTTTTCTTTTTCTTTTTTTTTTTTCTTTTTTTCTATCTTTATCTGCTCGTTGTTTATTAATATTCCATCGTCTTTTGTTCATTGTTTCATTTTAATTTTATTGATTTATTTATTATATTTTTGTTTTCTTCAAATCCATTTCGATCCATTCCCCGATAGCTACACAATTGACACGTTTGCATATCGCCAAGACAAAAAAAAAAAAAACAAAAAAAAAAAAAAAAAAAAAAAAAAACAAAAAAAAAAAAACAAAAAAACAATAAATAATAAACAAAGATAATGTAGCCACCGCTAGTTTGCCCGTAAGGTAATGGATAGTGTTTTTGTAATGCAAGGACGTGTTATTATTTGCTAGATGGCTGTGTCGTCGAAGAAGACGGTCGGCCCCGAGGGTGATGCGACGATTCAGCAGCTCGTCATGGCGATGAGCAGCGCCGAGGACTTGACGAAGCTTCAGCAGCAGCTGCAGGAGTCGCGCTTTCAATGTAAGCTCCAGCAGAAGAAGATTGGCGAGCTGGAAGAACAGCGGGACGCACTTTTGCAGGAAAATGCCCAACTGGATGAGCAGCTGAACGACTGGAAGGCTAAGGCGCAGGTCATGAAAAATCTGCAGGATGAGATAAACACGCTCGAGGAAGTCCGGTATGTTGATGCTGCTTTTACTTCTTCTTTTAGATCGTCCGGCACCTCGTCCCTAAGCATCGACGAGACGAATCGAGCGATCCCAGTCGCCCAATCGCCCAATCGCGAATTCTTAAAATATCCCATATCCCATATTTTTAATGATAATTAATGCGAGTCAGGCGAGGCTTAAATACCAGCCTGTCGTTTATGAAAATTAGCGAAATTAAGTTATTATAGTTTAATATTAAGGATTATTAGATTATTAGATTTAACAATTATGATAATGTCGGCAGTTTTTGGGAAAGAGGATAAGCGACTATTCGATTGGCCTAATTAATAAATACGTGGAAATGTAGAGACAACAAGTCGTAACAAGTGGAGAAAGGGTGTTGTTGCTCCGGTTAATGCACATTATCTATCCTCTTGACAGCCTTTACGTACATCCATCTTCCCCACCTGAATCCGTGATATTCGAATTACCATGTTGAGTAATTTGATTATTCGATATTTCGATCGGTCAATTTGACCCTATTGACTGTCGTAATAATTAACTGGACTCGTGGTGCTACTGATTTTTTCAATTTTGCCTTATTAGCAATTCCAAAAATTACATTATCCCTAAAATCATAAATATAATTAAAAGGAAATTCAATGTAAAATTACATTAGCTAGCCAATCGTGTTTGTACAAAACACGAGATGTTTTATTGCTTCCGTCGAATAATTAACTTTCCACTCTCCGCTGACTCTTTCTTTTTTTCTTTTTTTTTTTTTTCTTTCATAGCTTCATTTTATACATCATATTTACCTACTCGATAACCATACCAGCCTTTTACTAATTAATTTTCATTTTATGTGCATGGCACGCGAGCCCAGGAGTACAATTTTCAGATTAAATGATAAATGTATAATTGACTAGCCGGGATAGAAGCTATCGCGATTCGAGTGAACGGGCCCTTTCAATACTCCCGCGTTTCTCCATCTTGAACAAATATATTGATTTAGCTTATATCATCGTCTACATAGATGAATAATAATAAATTTTTTATTATTATTTTTAAGATAAAGTTTGTTGTTAAGTAAGTCTGCGCGTGTCGATTGTATATAATCATTGTCGCCTATACCTAAACGCCAAAAATCAATTTCATTTTATTTACATAATGAGGCTGTCTACCTATTCCTAAATAAAATATGACAGTCCAACCGTATTTAACAAGAATTGTATTTGCCCATCTGAAGTACAATCAAAGTCATTAATTATAATTATTAATTTGCCGTTTGAAGTTCGATATGAAGAAAAAAAAAAAAGAAGATAATGATTATACAAGGCATTAAAACGCGTATTTTTTACTTATAAGAGTAAAATGCCAATTACTATGGATAAATACCATAGTCTAGCATATCTCAACTCCGAATGAAAATTAAAATTACGGGGAATGATGAAGATTAGGTAGCTCGTGAGATGGAACGCGTTTACCTTGGGCGTTACGTTACGTTACGTTACGTTACGTTACGTTACGTTACGTTACGTTACGTTACGTTACCGAGGCGTTGAGTGAGTTGAGATTGAGTAATCTGACAAAAATAAAAATAATCTCACGCAGGTTGCAATTGCAATTGCAATTATAGCATTATCGACGAGTTTCTTCTTTACTATTTTAGACACGGCCACCTGTGCGGACGCTGCCTCCGAAGCACCAACACTAACATACACGACAATTTATCATTAATGCTGGACCAAGAGGAGGACGACGACATCAGCTTGGCCGAGTCGCTCGCGAGCAGCATGCGCGACCCCGAAACGACTCTCCAGGTAAAAAACAATGGACGCCGGCGGCCCTTCGATGGCATCTTCTGTCTCATCATCTGTTGTCGTCGTTGTCATTCGCCATTACTTTCAATCTGCATGCTCCTCTTCTTCGGCCTATTGTCAAAGACTCTATTCTATCACGCACTGCGCACGCTTATTATCTCATCACTTAGCAAACTCTTCAAGCCGCGCTTCCAAATGAATTGACGAAAGTCACGCGTTTCTTCTCCCCTCCACACCCACACCCACACCCACACACACACACACACACACACGCCCCCCCCCCTCAACCTCCAACCCCATTTTACATCTGTCCGTCGGTTAGTAAAAACCGTCCCACTCGTTGGTTGTTGATTGTTGCAGAAATAAATAAAACAAAAAACAAAAAAAACATTGGCCCTTACATTATCTAAACCATTAATAATATAACCTAATAGTATTAATAATATAAACTAATAGTAGCTTGCTCATCCTGTTTATATCCTGTTGTCAATATTTTATTTTTCTTTTCACTTAGCCTATTATCATCTCAACTTGATTAACCTCTTATACTTTGATATTTTGATATCTTATACTTTAATATTCGACTCGTGAGCTACCGCCTTCCTTTAACTTCCTTTATTATGTCGAAATTGCCGCGAATCTGCCGCGCGCGGCTTGGAGAGTTATCGCATGAGAGCTTTTTAACAATGATTCTTTTTATTTGCTTTAGGAAACAAACATCGCAATTTATAGGAAACGACGTATGAATTTCACTTCTATCATCTGGACGATATTGAGTCAATTGTGGAATCCACCTTCTCCTCTATGCTTAATATCCAATAAATATTGCTTTATCAATTATTTTATTACAATGCCAAAGGCCGCTACCACACTAGCCAAAACTTTTTTTTATTCAGCTTTAGCCATGAAACGAATATTCTGGCCTAACCGCTTGCTAATTAGTATAAATTAGATTTGTTATGAGTAAACGCTCGTGTGGAGGCGAGGCGAAACCCTGTTTTATTGTAAAATTTGAAGGAGAAGAATTTTGGATCATTCGTTGCTGAATTATGCATAAAGCTATCACCTCTTTCGACAAATACGTGCTAAGAACGATAAATTAAAGAATTTGTTTATTAACGATACACTTTTGTTGCCTTGCGCGCTTTCCAACACAATGTTTGTACACAATGCCATCGGTACTGTTATTTAATATTCATATACAAAGTCGAATACGAGAAGCTTGTCAAGCGTATATTACAACACACATGGACATGCATAAGAACACGAGCCGAAACAGTTTTTTTTTTTTTTTTCTCTGTGATTTTTGTAAATTTTATAGTTCCTTAAGTGAATGTTTATGCTGTTTACTTATTTTATATATCATATGCTCACCCATTATCGATTCACTGCTTAAAATTAAAAATCTTAAACTTAAAATCTCGGCCGATCTCGAGTTAATGAGGGAGGAAAACAAAAAAATTATGAAAACATTTATAATTCTTTGGCATATAATATTTTGCTTTTGCGATTTGGCAATTATTCTTCAGAAAGTATAAAGTTTTGCCAAGGTCAAATTTTTGAAATACTTGATAATTAATTATACCGAGAGTACTTTCACAACTTCTTCTTCTTCTTCTTCTTCTTCTTCTTATGTCCTTAATTATTTAACAAATACCAATTTACGAATAATAAGTGATATAAGAATTGAAACGACTCTTACATGTCTTCGCGAAGTTTAAGATTTTTACTCGCGCATAACCGCTGCTTGATGTATCACAATAACAACATTATACTAATATTAAATTTGCATTTAATTCTCTGCCCATAACGCTATTATAATAACATCATCAAGCAACTCACAACATATTATTTATAAACAAAATGAGCATCTGTCATATTTATAATATTAAATTTTTTATGTGTGTATGTATTTTTATATAATATAATATAATATAATATAATATATATATATATATATATATATATATATATATATATATATATATGTTAAGCTTAATTATTTTTATAGGCTATTTTAGTTTCATCAATCATGTTTAGAATAGGATACTGCAGAGCTGTTAGGGTCGATTAATGATTTTTCACAAAATGAAAACAAAACAAAACAACAGAAAAACGAAAATAAAGAAAAAACATTTCTTTTTGTCATTTTGGCAAAACCGATGAATCTTAAGGATCGCTAACTAATTAATCTAAGACTATATATAAATATATATGCCTATGCCTATGCCTATGTCTATATATATATATATATATATATATAAATATATATATATATACACACACGCACGCGCGCACACACCCACACACACACACACACACACACACACACACACATATATATATATACATATATATTACTATAATTAATTATAAACTATATAATAGCTCCGTAAGCTCTATATGGACTTTATTATTAATGATAATTTAGAATAATTCAGAGCCCAAAATTATGTTAAGCTAGGAGAAATATATTTTTTATCGATTAATTACTTAATTAATTGCGTATAAAATCGCACTGCATGTTCACGAATCTTATTATAGTGTATCTAGTCGGATTTTCTTCAACAAAGTGCATTATGTACATAAATGTATATATGTGCCAGATTTATATGATTTTAAATAAAAACACTTTTTTTTACAAAACAGCGTTTATTTATTTTTATTTTTTTATCTAACATCCTATAAATCTGGCGTCACCCCAATCCCCAAATTCCCTTCTCGCTCCCTCGCCAAATCAACCCCCCACCGAGCATGTTAATCAATTTTATTCAATGGCACCGAGCAATGGCGCGACCACCTTGTCAAACTAAACTTACTCCAATAATATTTGCTAAAAGCACATTGCAAGGCCGTTTATCGTTAACGAGTCGAGTGCTCGCAACTTTGAGCTTATTTACCAAGCACAAAGCACATCGACAGCGAATTATGAATCGACTGTTATGCTTTGCAGGAGCTGAGCGTCAAAGCCGAGCTCTCCGAAGAGGACAACTGCCCGAATCCATACCGAGTCCTCGTCGAAAAGTACGAGGCCTTACTGAAGGTCCACCAGAGCTCGGGACCGCGCTGCAAGTCCAATGGCCTCGCGGACTGCATGTCCCTCCAACAGGAGCTGCAAATGTCCGCGGAGCTCGGCAAGCACGAGGGCGGCCACGCCTCCAAGAAGCCCTTCACCACTACGCCCACGGACTTCTCCGAGGCCGAGACATCCTCATCGGGCTTCTCCGACGAGACGAGCAACAAGTCCACCCAGACCGAGGGCCGCCTCGGCTCCCTCCTCTGCTCAATCGCCGACGGCGATGACTGCAAGTTCAGTATCTACGACGATAGCAGCACCTTCGAGAGTCGTTTCCACAAGACCCCGGAGTACCGCCAGCTCTTCAGCGAGATATTCGAGGTGTTGAAGCGCGCCGCTGTGGCCAAGGACGAGGGTATGGAGCTGCCGCTCATCTACGACACCGCCGCCGCTGCAGTCGCCACCACCGCCGCCACTACCGCCGACACCGAGCAGCTCACACCCTGCACCGACGATTACCCGAGCGAGCTTACGGACGACGTGGGCAGTGTCGTCTCGCTCGCCGTCTCCTCGATCGCCTCGGAGCCGGTCTTCCGCATACAGACGCCGCTCTTCGGCCGAAAATCCGAGGCGACCGAGACTAGCGACGGAGCCCAGGAGAACGGGTTCGCGGCGCACCTCGGGGGGACACGCCGACACCAGCCGCTCGAGTACCTCTCGATCCAAGTAAAGAAAAAGGATCCGGAGAACGGGATAGCGATTCGTCGCCACCAGCCCCTCGAGTATCTCGCCTACCAAGCCAAGAGGAAAGGCTCAGCGAAGAAAGTCGCGCGACGTTTGAGCGACTCGGTCGTATCACCGGCTACGCCCGACGTCATACCGACCGCGAATCCACGGGTCGTCCAGCTCAAGGGCAGCGGCCGCAGACGATTCAGGCCGCTGACCACCAGCGAACTATCCGACGGCGGTGCCTGGAACGGTAAGACGATCCATCTCTACTCGTCGACGCGCGGCCGTCAGTTCCAGTTCCAACAAGAGCAGCAGCAGCAGCAGCAGCAACAGCAGCAGCATTACCAGCATCAGTATCATCATCATCATCATCATCATCATCATCAGCAGCAGCAGCACCAGCAGCAGCAACAGCAGCAGCAACAGCAACAGCAACAGCAACGACATCAACATCAGAGTCCATCAGGTGGTCAGGATTCCACGTACAAGCCGGGCACCGCCGCGGAGGAGGTGGCCAAGTTGCGCAGACTCGAGATGTCGTACGCGGAGGTGCTCCGCAAGCCAAACAAGTCCAAGGGCCAGGGTTTCCGTCAGCGCCGGAGTCACCAGTGATCGATTTTTCGCAACAAGAGCAAACGAGCGAGCGAGCGAGCGGCGTTTCATTTACTAATTTACTTCTTCAATTATCCAATCCAATTCCCTCCCATTTTACCTAACAGCGCCCACTTATTATTATTCCCTTGACATTGCAATCCTCTCTGCGGAACTATGTACAATTGTTACAATTGTTGCGCGGAAGCAGTCCCAACTGACGCGAGCGTAAAACGTTAATACAATGTAAATCTGATTCAGTATTGGTGGCATGGCCATTTTAGAATCTTCTTTTGTAAATATGCATGTGAGTTTTCTCGATTCTCGTAGGATTTTACTATTTAAACAAAGAGGTGTACCGACGACATGTTTTTTTTTCCTTTTTTCTCTCTCTCTCTCTCTCTCTCTCTTTTTTTTTTTTTTTTTTTTTTTATATATATAGATATCTTTTCTATCGTATATAATGTATCTTTTATCCTGGAAAATGTATTTGCTGAGAGTAAGACGAGAGAATCATCACATTGGGTGTAATCGTCCGTCAAAACGTATATATTTAATAATCGAAACCTGAAAAAAATCCTGATGTGTTTATTTTTTAAGTGTCGTTTAGAGAATGCAAAGAGAGCATGTATTGCGCCATTTAACATTAAAGGATGGTGGCAACTTCAAATTATGTGCCATTAAATACAAAAATTACAATCAAGATATATCTAACTTTTAGACGATTATTACTCGTTGGACCGTGTGTCAATTTATCGGTCCTTGCCTAATTCATCCAATAGAGTGCATGTGTACTTTAGTTTTTGTATTCTACAGGTATGGACTAGAATGTTGTGATTATCTTACTATAAAAATAAATAAATTCTTTACCAGAAAAATAAAGAAAAATATAAATAAATACACGCGCGCGCATGAACGTATGTATATATATATATATATATATATATATATATATATGCGTGTACTCATGCGTTTGCAATTATATCCTTTGTTTTTAACCATTTTATGCAATTATTATTCATATCAACGGGTAAATACTTAAGATTTATTTAAATATCGGATAAATATATTTTATTTTTAATCGACAATAATCGAATCTTTATTATAGAATTTCATTACAAATTAAAATATCCGTAATAATTTGTTTCGTGCAAAATGTGACTTTGCAGTTTCGAAAGAATATTCAAGAAATCCAGTAGAGCATCTTCAACTTTAAATACAAATGGAATTACACAGTTTCAAAATATTCCAAGTCTTTTGGCGTAAAATATTTAAGGTTTTGTTTGTTTGTTTGTTTGTTTTTTTTTTTTGGTTTTTTTTTTTTTCTTTTTTTTATCTGGAAATTGATAAATTCACTAGTCGTCAAATAATGCACGATGAACGGTTCCTAAGCTCGGCTGGGCATAACTGCTTGAACTTCTTGGCCTGTCAAATACAGATAAACTGTCGTTAAATTACGCATTCGATAATAATGCACGAGTGCTTATAATTATTATAATTGTCATCAAGTGTCGAGCAAAGGGTAATTTTTCAAAAGCACTATAGTTTAAAAAATTCTCATTCTTTTATATAAACGCTCGTTTGACAGTTATAACTTACAAACTTACTGGGAAAGTACTCTGCCCGATGATGTAGATGAAGTTTTTGGCCGTGAATTAACAAGAAGGCACTTCATAGGGTGCCCGTCTAATTGTCGATTATGGTAGGTTTCAACAGCTTTGGTTGCATCCTTCAGTGTTTTATATATTACTTCGGCAACACCTGGCCTCACTAATCTCGAGACAAGTAGTTCACCAACATCTTCAAACAATTCCTATGGGGAAACAACATAGAAAGCCATGGTTACACCATTACAATCGAGATACCACCATACAATCTATGACTTTCATAAAGCAGCACCTTAATATCTTCTTGAGTAACATTTGCTTGTAAATTCGATACGATAATTCGATATCCGGTTGACTGAGAGCTTGACTTAGGACGAGAGGAACTTGGAACAGTGCGAGTCGACTTTGCAGGTAATGCATCCAGCCTAGACTTTACCCCTAATTCTCTATGATTTCTCATGGAATAATATTTTGATTCGATAACGCTCTCCGGTATAATTGTACTACGTCAAACAGAAAATAACAGACTTTTTTTATTTTTAGTAACTTGAAACGGCAATATTATCTTCAAATTTATGTTTTTCGCATAGTATATTCATATATTCATTCGATATTTACTTAATAATTCTTAACGGCTTCATTAACGGCCAACATTTTTATCGCAAAGTTGACAATTTTAAATAAAGCAATGAATTAAGACAACTAATTAACTATTTCTCCGTCTCTTATCTACCCTATTTAATTACAATTAAAAGTATTTCGGATAACTTATTTAACTAGTTACAATCATCGGAACAATTTGATAATATTTATATGTATATATATATATATATATATATATATATATATATAAAGGCTCGATTTTAATAAAAAAACTCGGCAAGACATAACACTGTATTTTCTTAAAAATGAACGTTACTTTAAATATAATTATATTAACTTTATCAACGTATTTTATTTTCTATATTAACATTACTATATTATTAAGAGATAGTTAACTTTTGTTTCCTTCGGCGAAAAACATAAAATTCGAAGCGATATATGGTTGGTTTGTAATATGTTTTGAAAATACTTGAAAAGTTATTTTACCGTGATTTCGAACCGAAAGACCATTCGTCTCTATACACGGGTAATGATTCAATTTTCGTCTAAAATGAAAAAAATCATTATTAACATTGATTTAGCATATTAATTTTTAACATTGGGCATATCTATATGTAGATGATATGTGTGAAATTTTACCATTCCAGAACGCGGAATAACTTTGTAATCCCTTGGCCTGTGATCTGATGATCGAATCGATTGACTTCTTGATAATGATTCGCTATGGGTTGGCTTATCCCAATCATAAGATACTGGTTTGATATTGAATAATGGAGGTGGCGGTGGCAATGTCGGAGCATAATCATTGCTTACTGTTCGTCTTAAAGCAGCTTGACGATCCATTAAATAATCTAAAAATACAATAAATGTGTAAATAAACATTAGCATTAAAATAAATCTTTATTGATAAACAATTTTTTTTTTTTCATTCTACGCAAATATATAATTTAATGTCTTCGATCATTCGATAACGGTGCATTGTCCTAGTATTTTTCCAGGTTTACAAACGTACATTCCTAGATGTTTAAAAAACATTTGTCAAATATAATATCAACGCTCAATCGATATGATGAAATCATTATCTCAATTAATAATGACCTTACAAATAGAACAAACTTATTTATTTAACAATGTGTCCCCTCAGTAAGCCGTTGATTTCTTATTGCAAGACTTTTCATTAAACTTTAACGTACTAAGCCTGAATTATTGTTTAAAAAAAATATATTTTTGCAAAACGTATTTATTATGATATGTCAATAATAATAATGATAAACTGATACTTGAATTACTGATTATTCATTAAAATATTGAGATTCTGAAACAATTTCTTTCGAATAAATTTATACGGAATACAAATATTATCGTGCTTCAATGTCTTTACTCTGCCACGACAGAGATATTATCAATCATTCTAATATTTACTTCAAAATTGACGATATTAAATAATTGATATTGAAATATCAAACATCGACTTTTATATTCTAGACTCAATTTTTCTTAAAAAATACACGTAAACGCAATCGATAATTGCATTTCATTTTGAGATATGACAGCAGACTAATTTTTCAATGTCATAGAGTTATTATGTTGATCTTTATGAGTATACAACCTTTAAGTCTGTTTATAAATGTACAATTAGATGGATTACATTTTCATTAATATTATACAACAACATTTACAGATAATTCTTTATACATTGTTAGCGCATCGCTATCGTTAAATAACAATTAGAATATTGTTAATTAATGTAATTCGTTTATAAAATATTTTAAGGTTATGAATGAGAGGACCCATGTGCTCATTAGTTGATATTATTTTTTTAAGTAATACAAATAAGTTGTTATAAATATTAATTATTAAAATTCATTTTAAGACTTTACACGACTACGCTTAAAGTTCACGCATAAATGACAATTAGACTATTTTCATTAGCTGCATTGCAATGTTCGATAGAGCTAAATATGAATTAAAATACTAATGTTATATATTACTTTAATTATATTTTACTTTAAGCAATGTACGCTGTACGATATACGTTTCAAAAGCTTTTATGACATACCTTTAGTGTGATACTGTAAATATTCAAAGTCCTTGGATTTTGGAAATTTAACTGAAACAAAATATTTATAATTCTGACGTTTATATAATATTCAATCATTCTTATTGAATTATATTATTGAATTTGTACTTAATTTATCAATCTTAAATAATATTTTCTTTATTTGCGAGAAATTTTATTAATCGAGTGTTCAAACTATAAAACAAGACAATTCATAAATTACAAGAAACTAATAGAAATAAAATTTTAAATGTAATTCTTATTTAGATTATGCTAGAAAACAAATAGAATTTAAAAGTTTCTTAATTTTTGAAATAATTTTAAGGTTAACATAAACTTTTAAACAGATGGGATTGAAGATTATTTAAAATAATGTATTCAAATAAATATGAAAAATTTTAAAATGGCCGTACTTTTTTAAGGCTTTACAGTATTCTTAAGTAAAATGCATTGTGGGAAATAAATCAAAAATATATAATATACATTAAGATATAATTTAAAAAAAAAAAAATAATAAAAAAAAAAAGTTTCAATGGATTACTAAGAATGTCGGAAAGTATTAAGAAAAATTTTTAAGCAATTTCATATTTTTGAAGCTAATAAGCAATAATTGTAATTTACTAACAAGTATTTCTTTTACCTTTTGTACTTTATGGCTGCCGAGTACTCGGTAAAAAATTAATCTCTGTAGTCTTTGCATTATTTCAAATATTGAATAAAATTTGAAAAAATTTGAAATAAAAGCTTAATTTCTAGCAAATAAGAGTATGCGAATTAAGTCTTAAAATGATTTTATTTTTCATTAATTTCAATGTATTAGTTTCCTATGACAGCCATGAATATCTCATCATTTGAAAAGCAAAGAGTAATTCAGAATTGTAATACAAGTATTTTAAACCTTTCAAAAATTAATAAATTCTTAAGCCAGAATTTATACTATTTTGTATAATATTTCTACAAATAAATGTATCTTTAATTGAATTATACTACTTTAGAGTAATTTGGAAATTAAAAAAATGATCGAATATTAAACCTTTAATTTGTATATTTCCTTTAAAATCCAAAATCTTAAAAATATTTTCTAGTCAAAAAAAAGAAAAAAAAGAAGGACAGTTGTTTTTACATTTGTTATTGTAGTTATTACGATTAGTGGCCGATATAGTAAATATAAAATATTACTCATAATATTATGAATTTTAAGTGAAATTAATAATAATAAAAGTATTTACCATCATAATTCATAATCATGTCGTTGACATAATGTGACTCTGGTATAGGTGGTGGTCTATAACTCAAACTTCTGCTCGGTGGTGGAATAAACGCGGGAGGCAATGAATGTGGTATGTGAGACGATGGCAGTTTATTGGTTGTCAAAGAAATACGACCACTACGTCCAGGCTTTCGTGAAATACTTGTTGGATCGAGCTTTTTTGAATTCGAAGCCCTGAGTTTTTGTAATTTCAGTCGAGCGTCGCTTTGTTTTGCTATTTGTGCCAATTTATCTCTGGCATCGGTAATATGATTTCTTTTTTTTTGTATTATTTTCAATCGTGCATCTTCTATGCGTTCAAGCCCTCTACCTCGTATGGAAGGAGCACCATTTGTTTTTGGTATATTTTTGGATGTAGATTTCCGTGATCTAAAATATTAATTACTTTAACTAAACTAATTTTAACATAATATTGTAACATTTAATTTCAACGATACTTGCATTATTAGGTTATATTTGGAATTTCGATAAAAAAGAGAGAAAATGAAAACAATCATTAGTTAAAAGAGACAGCAATATATGGTGAGAAAAATTTATACTTGTAAATAATGTTGGTTTTAATGCTTTACATTTTATGGAGAAATGAATTTAAGCTTACATGCTTAGAAAGTTTCAGCAAGTAGGCTTGATTATGGGAAGAAGAGTGAGAGTTAGTTTGTCAAATACTTGCTGTTTTTACGACTTTTACCAAAAATGTCCAATATAAGGAAAAAATTATTTATAAATTAAATATGAAAATTTGTACTTGCCCTCGGCTTCGCATCGCGGAAGACGAAGTTTTGGTCTTCTTAATTATGTCATCCAAACTTATTAAATCATGAGACATACCAGAATATATTTCGTCAACGAGCGTTCACGAACAAAATTATTCAATAGATTATACGTCTATAAATTAGTTCTTTTTTTAAATACTAAAGAATGATAAAATTATCCGACTTTAACGATGCTTCTTTTTCTTATTTAGAATGGAAATGAACTGGCGGCAAGCGGAATAAATAGAGGAATTAGAATAAAGCTTAGACAATCGGAATAATGAAATAGTACATTAGTATATACCAGAAGGGAGCGCGAGTATTGCGCATGCGCCAAATGATTTTACAATAATAGGAAGCGATATCATTTTAAGAATTCAATAGTAAAATGAACAATTTCTTCTAGGCATTGCAGAGCGTATCATTATGTATATTTCAGAAGTTAATTTATTTTTTATCGTAAATAGAAAATTAGATTAGACAAGCGTGTATAATCATGAGCCCCGGCTTGTAATAATAATAATAATAATAATAATAATAATAATAATAATAATAATAATAATAATAATAATAATAATAATTCATTTCAATAATGTTGATATAAACAGATTCTTTCTTTTCTATTTGTTTTGTTTTGTGTGTGTGTGTGTGTGTGTGTGTGTGTGTGTGTGTGTGCGTGCGTGTGTGTGTGTGTGTGTAACAATAGCAATAACAATGACAATAATTATTATTATTTAGCAAGTACCCCTTTCGCTTTTAATTATTTTCAATAAGCTTTTTGATAATTATTCGTAAAAAATTCTGCTATTTTTGTTTCACAGGTACTGTTAGATTATCTCAAATTCTCTGAAAAGGCTTGAAATAAAGACGATTCGAAAAGAGAATGTAGATGAGAAAAATTTTTCTTATTCACTTGAGAATTTATGCGTTACGTAGATGAATACAATTTTTTTACTTGTTTTTTAAAAGCACTAAAGCAATTACCTTAATTATGAGGGGCAGCGAAACCGCGTTCAACTTTAAATTTTTCCCCCACAAACAATTTTCTCTAAGAGTCTTAGACAAAAGCTCCTCTTTACAAAAATACGCACGAACACACATTTGAAGGAGTTTAGTCGTACACGCATGATGAATGTTCCGATTAATCAAAGTTTTCCTTTGATAAATATTACAAATCATAATATGCAAATCATGAACGATTGCGGTAAATATTTTAAGACAATATTTCAACGATATTTAGTCAAACAACATTAAGCAATAATTGAATAAAGATTTATTATTATCTAAGTAGCGTTAAAAATTCGCAAATATTTCAAAACTTTTTGCCAGTTCGTGGTAGCCCTCGAATCTTACCAAATCAGCAGAGAGCTTCGATCTACTTACTTGTAATGTCATTATAATATATTTTTTTTTTGTTTTTTTTTTTTGTTTTTTTTTTTTTACTGCATTTAGTCTTGAGACTTTTTAACATTATTAAGAATTTTTTCGCCTTTTTGCCCTTAATTATTCATAGATTTTTTCTTTATGTAATTCTTTTTTTTTAGACAATATTTCGAGTATAGCGTGGGAATGTTATTGTTACATTAATAATTTAATTAAGGCTTTGGAATTTAGAATTTTATCCGTAGAACAGCACGGAAATGCTAATTTTTAGCTAGAATTCATCATATGTATTCCATTGAACTTATTTAAATTTTTAGCAATAGTAACATTTCGATCCTTACGCTTATTATATATTTATTATTTTTAGATATTTATTGGGAAATTTATTAAAAATAAATATAATGAGACAGATATTAGAAATGACATCAGTCAGCGCGTGAGTACAATTGAAAACTTCCCTCTTTTTTCTTCTTTTTTTCTTTTTTAAATATAAAAATATGCGTAAGAAATTTTTTCAAAAATCTCTTTTACGATAAGACGATAAGCGTCAAGAAAAAGTTGTTGATCGAATTCGCTGCGCTTTATTATTAATAGTAATGTTTGTTGTTGTTGTTGTTGTTGTTGTTGTTGTTGTTGTTGTTTTTTTGTTTTTTGTTTTTCTCATTTCTACATTATATTACGAATTTATAATCGACAATTTAAATTATTGCTTGATAAAATTATTGACGATAGGCCCGTTATAAGCTAAGTACAAATAACATTAGCAAGAATATAATACCGATCATTCGGTTAAATCGTTTATCTTAATACACCTAACTCATCATGACGTTGTGATAAAAGTAAGTTATAAGATTTTAATCGATAAGATTAAATATGCGTGGACATTTTGTCATATCAAAGGAAATGAACATAAAGTTCCGTTATCGACATATTCAATTCTCATGATCGCATACTATTATTACAAAGTCTACTTTTATTGCGATTCTATTTTCATAAAGTTATGGTTAAAAAAATACACGTCATGAAGAACCATAAAAATTTAAAACTTATTATACCAACAAATATAAGTGGCTCGGGAGTGTTACAAAATACTATAAAATTCATCGATAATTATAAAGAAGATAAGAACGTCGAGGGAAAAAGTAATTCAACGACAGAACAGTAAGATTCATATATATATATATATATTTTTTTTTTTATTACAACGATGATTGCCAGTATTAATTAAAATTTATGCATTCCAATAGTAATGTAATAAATATAATTGGTCGATAAATCAAATGTTTGAATTTATCCTTTTATTGGCAAATATTTCTTCGAACTGTAAATTATACAAGATTAGATACAATTACAATATACTACATTACACTTTGGTATTATGAATACGTCGAACATCAAACGCAAACGCAATAATAATAATAATAATAATAATAATAATAATAATAATAATAATAATGATGATGATGATGATGATGATGATAATAATAATAATAATGATGATGATAATAATAATGCTATAAAAATTATTTCCGGTCCAGACAGTATAATTGTACGTGAATAAATCATATTTTATAAATTTTAAGGATTGGTGTGCTTGTTGAAAGATGTCGATTAAAATATTATGAAATTTAATGATATAATTTTAGTAGAAATTCTAATAGAAATTTTTTAATAGAAGACAAATTAGTAAATAAACTTTCGAAATTTTAATTCAACTATAATTGTAATATAAATTTTATAATACAATGGGTGTTTAAGACACGTATACGCAGGCACAACTTTGTATCTATGACTTTGAAATTAATTCGAATTTATTTATTGTTTTGTAGGCAAAAAGATGAAAAGAAACAGACGTTCGATGATACAGTGCCATTTTTAAAATTGGTAAGAATTTACATCTTTAATTGATAATATAATTAATAAGTAAGCGAAATCGGTTACATAGATACCGTATAAGCCATTTTCGACGATAAAAATTCTTGTTTAAATTCTTTCTTAAAGAAATTATTTATTTTATATCATTGAGATAATATACGCTTAAGGCGTGATTCGCCTTAACGGGGGAAAAAAAAAGAAGAAAAAAAAAGAAAAGAAAAAAACGAAAAAAAAAAAAAACAAAAAAAAACACGTATAAAAATAGATATCGGCCGTATTTATTAATTAATCTGTAACGTTATTAGGATAATTTAAAGTTCCGTAATTCATTTCGTTATATTGTAATTTTGCTGCTTGTTTATGATTTTCTATTACACAGTAATAATCGAGATTAATAGAAAAGATTTTTCTACGTCTACTTATCAATTCTAAATCATCGATCGTATCGATTGCTTAGCACTTTTGTAAATTACTGACGATACCAAGTTATTGTCCTAATGTCCATTAAAATCGTCAACGATAAATTTGATTGCAATGCATATTCTTACATTACAAATACGATAATTTGGAATCCTCTAGAAGGCCAAAATTTCAATTAGACGGAATTCGTTGCTTGAAAAAATAAAAAACTTCTCAATCATTAAACGTAAATTAAAGCATTCGTTTTTTAATAATTCAAGGGTTCATGGAATATTCTTATGCCATCAGTTTCAGTTTGCAACAGGATTGGAAAAGTTTTTGATGTATATCGGTGTGCTTTGCTGTATCGTCTCTGGCTTGACGGTTCCGGCAAATATTTATATCTTTGGAAATCTAGTGGGCTCGATGATATCGGCCGAAATGGGCAACGTGAGTCTCGAAAATATGAACATTATGAACAGTACGGACGAAACGAAAGAATATCTTATGAATGCTGTGACAGACTTCGCCCTTGGCAATACCATAATCGCCGTTATACTATTGGTATTCAGTTACTTTGGCATTATGATATTTAATTATACAGCTATCAAGCAGACTTTCAGAATCAGAAATATGTATTTGCGATCGATATTACATCAGGACATATCGTGGTATGATCTGACGAAAAGCGGAGAGGTCGCGAGTAGATTGACAGAGTAAGTTGTATTTGAATAGTTATTATGATTATTTGTTCGCCTACCAATCCAATGGCTAAGCGCATTAATAAAAATTAATAAATTGAAAAAATTAATAAAAAGCCAAATTTATAATATATAAGAAATAGTGTTTATTTACTATAAAAAAAAAGTGATATATATTATAAATTTGGCTTTTTATTAATTTTTTCAATTTATTAATTTTTATTAATGCGCTTAGCCATTGGATTGGTAGGCGAACAAATAATCATAATAACTATTCAAATACAACTTACTCTGTCAATCTACTCGCGACCTCTCCGCTTTTCGTCAGATCATACCACGATATGTCCTGATGTAATATCGATCGCAAATACATATTTCTGATTCTGAAAGTCTGCTTGATAGCTGTATAATTAAATATCATAATGCCAAAGTAACTGAATACCAATAGTATAACGGCGATTATGGTATTGCCAAGGGCGAAGTCTGTCACAGCATTCATAAGATATTCTTTCGTTTCGTCCGTACTGTTCATAATGTTCATATTTTCGAGACTCACGTTGCCCATTTCGGCCGATATCATCGAGCCCACTAGATTTCCAAAGATATAAATATTTGCCGGAACCGTCAAGCCAGAGACGATACAGCAAAGCACACCGATATACATCAAAAACTTTTCCAATCCTGTTGCAAACTGAAACTGATGGCATAAGAATATTCCATGAACCCTTGAATTATTAAAAAACGAATGCTTTAATTTACGTTTAATGATTGAGAAGTTTTTTATTTTTTCAAGCAACGAATTCCGTCTAATTGAAATTTTGGCCTTCTAGAGGATTCCAAATTATCGTATTTGTAATGTAAGAATATGCATTGCAATCAAATTTATCGTTGACGATTTTAATGGACATTAGGACAATAACTTGGTATCGTCAGTAATTTACAAAAGTGCTAAGCAATCGATACGATCGATGATTTAGAATTGATAAGTAGACGTAGAAAAATCTTTTCTATTAATCTCGATTATTACTGTGTAATAGAAAATCATAAACAAGCAGCAAAATTACAATATAACGAAATGAATTACGGAACTTTAAATTATCCTAATAACGTTACAGATTAATTAATAAATACGGCCGATATCTATTTTTATACGTGTTTTTTTTTGTTTTTTTTTTTTTTCGTTTTTTTCTTTTCTTTTTTTTTCTTCTTTTTTTTTCCCCCGTTAAGGCGAATCACGCCTTAAGCGTATATTATCTCAATGATATAAAATAAATAATTTCTTTAAGAAAGAATTTAAACAAGAATTTTTATCGTCGAAAATGGCTTATACGGTATCTATGTAACCGATTTCGCTTACTTATTAATTATATTATCAATTAAAGATGTAAATTCTTACCAATTTTAAAAATGGCACTGTATCATCGAACGTCTGTTTCTTTTCATCTTTTTGCCTACAAAACAATAAATAAATTCGAATTAATTTCAAAGTCATAGATACAAAGTTGTGCCTGCGTATACGTGTCTTAAACACCCATTGTATTATAAAATTTATATTACAATTATAGTTGAATTAAAATTTCGAAAGTTTATTTACTAATTTGTCTTCTATTAAAAAATTTCTATTAGAATTTCTACTAAAATTATATCATTAAATTTCATAATATTTTAATCGACATCTTTCAACAAGCACACCAATCCTTAAAATTTATAAAATATGATTTATTCACGTACAATTATACTGTCTGGACCGGAAATAATTTTTATAGCATTATTATTATCATCATCATTATTATTATTATTATCATCATCATCATCATCATCATCATCATCATCATCATCATCATCATCATCATCATCATCATCATCATCATCATCATCATCATCATCATCATCATCATCATCATCATCATCATCATCATCATCATCATCATCATCATCATCATCATCATCATCATCATCATCATCATCATCATCATCATCATCATCATAACGTGAATTTATTCGTATAATATATCCCTCAATACTCAATACTCAACGCATACGCGTGTATCTACTAACTGAAATTCGCACACTCACGCACTAATTGCAATAGTATAATTATTATATTACTGATATATCCATAATAATTAAACGATTAATGTGTTTAACTAAATATTAGGCATCGATTGGCTTCGATGTACATATATATATATATATATATATATATATATATAAGTTAATGTATTTAATAAAGCTACATTTATAATCAAATAAATTTATTTTCATTTGCTTCTTAATTAATATTTGGATATTTGACGGAAACTTGATCTAAAAAAAAAAAAACACGTACCAATACGATCGATAAGCTCTCGGTAAACTTAATGTAGAGAGCACGTATTACTCGACGTATATTATTGTCTGGTAAATCTGAAATTAACAAAAATTTACTCGGAAATCTGATGGATTTGAACGGAAAGGCATTGATTTGCATGAAAACCTTGTGCATTATAAGTTTGTGTTAATACAATTAACAGCCTCGTTGAAATTATAAATAATTAACGTATTATAATTTATTCTTATATTCGAAACAATGAGAGAGATCTCCGACTGTTCATTCAACTATTCATTAGCTTCAGAATTTCCATTGCCCATACGCGAATACCTAATAGTTATCATAAGTCTTAAATTTTTAAATAATTAGATGTGAAATCGACCGATTAATCACCTACACACTGTTAAATTTTATTTATCTGTATGTAGTACATTGTGCGTAGGTGCGCCTGTGACTCGTTAAAAAAAAAAAAAAAAAAAAAAAAAAAAAAATGACGCGTATTTGACAAGTGTACGATTAAGTATAACATACGCTAAAGTTGCAAATTTTAAGAAGTTTTATAACATCGAGGAGATTTTTTTTTTTTTTTTTTTTTTTTTTTTTTTTCGTTTCCAAAACTACGTTTCTTCGAAATCTTGACAAGTCATTTGGTGTGTTCTCCACTTCTTATTCAATAAAAGTCAATTTAATAATATTTATCATGAAAATGCAAATAGCTTTTAATAGATTCACACGATATCATATATTCGCTTAAATAGCTTAATTCTTCGAATAAAAATAATTTATTTCTTAAATTGTTGTATCAATATTATTTTTGCGAAATTATTAAAATTGAATATTATTAGATAATTATTGAAATTAGTTTAGTTCTTGTATTCGTGGGTTTTTTTTTTTTTTTTTTTTTTTTTTTTACCAATTTTAAACGCTACGTTTCTTCGAAATCTTGACAAGTCATTTGGTGTGTTCTCCACTTCTTATTCAATAAAAGTCAATTTAATAATATTTATCATGAAAAATCTTATTATTGAACATTAGAGTTCTCTATATTGAAATAAAAATGTTTTAGACATAGTCTGATGTATTTATATACTTATGATTATCCACGTTTCGACATTAAGAATCAATAAACGTAAAATTAGTTGACGCAATGAGACGTCACTGATTAGCGAAGCCAATAAGCGATTTGATGCCGAGTGATCCTAGTCCTACTTACAACAAAAGGTAGGATAAATCAAATTGCAAATGGGCTAGAGAATATTAATTATCGTCAAATTAGAACGCAAGCCACTATGGTTTTTGCGAATTTTATAAGAAAACGACATCCACTGATAGGGACAACGAATAAACGGCCAACACTTGACGTGCACGTGCCGGCTTAAAATGACAACAAAAGAGCCTTCGAATCTTTCGCGAAAATCTCTTGGCCGCCGCGTCTAAGATACTCTCACTCTTAGAGTAAATTACCGATAGGTCAACGTCACTGTCCAATCTCGTGGCCTCGTCCGCGCCTTTGCCAATAGGTGAATTACGCATAACTTGAAAGTAGCTTCATTAATCGAGCGCCTCACCTTTTTTATTTCGCTGATTAAATTTTTGAATGCTGAGCGAGTGCTGCGTCACGTTGTGCGCGCAAACTTTCCAACTTTTGGTGGTGACCAAATTAAAAAAAATAAATATGTCTCTCTCTCTCTCTCTCTCCCTCTCTCTCTCTCTCACTACCTCTCACTACCTCTCACTACCTCTCACTACCTCTCACTATCTCTAGCTCGCACGCAAGCAGAATAAGTATTATTTGTTGATTGAAAATGCTTATAAGCCAATTGCTGAATATAAAATCGCCCGTTTTGAATAAAGGTATTCTTCAGCATAATGATGGGCTCCATTAATCTGGGAGCGGCATCGTCTCACCTCGAAGCCTTCGGCATCTCCAAAGCAGCAGCAGCCAAGGTTTTCTCGATTATTAAAAGAAAGCCTAAGATTGATAGTTTGGAGAGCACCGGACTGAAGCCAACCGACATTGTCGGCTCGATTGAATTCAAAAATGTTTCTTTCGAGTATCCATCGAGAGCCGATTCCAAGGTTAATGATTTTATCGATTAAGTTTTACTTCTTCTCAATTTACCGCGTACCTCCTACGTACATCTAATTTTTTGCAACTGTAAACGTGTTTTATCATTAAAATGGCTGTTTATGCTTAAATAAGGGAATTATTAATTATTAGGGCAGATTTTTAAAGCGTTATATCGAGCTTTAATGTTTCTAATGCAAATGCCACATACGTATGTATTCATAAAGATTTTTAATTCGAACAGGTATTGAAAAATTTAAGCTTTTCCGTTAAAAAGGGTGAAACGGTTGCCTTGGTCGGCAGCTCAGGATGTGGAAAATCTACGTGTATCCAGCTACTTCAACGATTTTACGATACTAATGAAGGACAGGTGTATGATTTAAGGATAAACTTATTATTGCCAATGCATTTCCAGGACTTTATTCACAATTTATTAACATTTATAGATTCTATTGGACGGTTATGATTTGAAAGATCTAAATATCAAGTGGCTGAGAAGTTGCTTTGGAATAGTGGGACAAGAGCCGGTGCTTTTCGATACAACGATCGCTGAAAATATTCGATTCGGAGATCTTGACGCCTCTACGGAAAAAATGATTCTCGCAGCTAAAGAAGCGAACGCACACGATTTTATCATGAAATTACCAAATGTAAGATTTGCGTGAAAATTTGAATTGATTCTTTCACGTGATTGTAAAAGTTATTATTGGTAGGATTTCGAATTCTACGCTCATATTCCTTACTTTAATTTAGTAACGTCAATGTGCTCGTCACCCGACCAATTGAAGCAATTTTTCAATTTCCATACTTTTTCGTTCTTTTCTTATATCTATATACATTACATTGGTTTTAATCTTCTCCGATTTTTCTAAACACTTAGACTTGAACGTTACGTTGTCATTCATTTTCAATATAATTAAATACTGTAATTAATAGCAAAATTTAATAACAATATATCAAAATGCATTGCGCAGATCCATTAATTACTTTACTAAGCTTTATTATTTACCGTTAAATTATCAATAAAATTGCATTCATTTTTTTTTATCCTGTTTGCGCATTGCACACTTATTACTGCTTTTCACAGTTATTTACTTTTATTTTCAATTAAGGTAATTTACATTTGCTTATTTTTCATTCAAGTTACGAATCCAGAGTGTTAAGCTTTTATTTTTTTTTCTTTCCCTCATATTTCAGAAACTTATTTATTTGTATTCATAGATTAATTTCTTTCACGCTCTCTCTCTCTCTCTCTCTCTCTCTCTCTCTCTCTCTCTCTCTCTATCTATCTCTCTCTCTCCGACACATGGTTCTCTTATTATTCATCTTAATCGTATTTTTCTTAATAATTTAATAACAAGTTTTAACAAAGATTTTTATTGAAAAACGTTAATTATAGATAACAATATCCGAGAGTCATAATTTTATCGAATTCACCTGTTCAATGCTCGTTTACACTTTTATTTATTTAACTCTTGCTTTTCTATTCTCTTAAAGCCTTTAAAGACTGTAATGACTTTTTTCTCTTCTTGCTTTTATTGTATTTGTCTACTACCCATCGAAATTCGTTATTTGAATTTCGCTTCAATTAAATTGTATAAAATATAAAGAGCATTGTTTCGACCTTCATATCCAAGTCGAGCTTATTTTTTAATGTATTTTCATACGTATTTATAGAAATATGAAACTATCGTTGGAGAAAAAGGAACGCAATTATCTGGAGGGCAAAAGCAAAGAATTGCCATTGCAAGAGCGTTGATTAGAAATCCAAATATCTTACTTTTAGATGAGGCAACATCAGCTCTTGATACTCACAGCGAATCGAAAGTTCAAGCTGCTCTCGATAAGGTGAAGAATAAAAATATTTTTTTACTTCATTTATTATGTAATAGATAAACAAAAGACTTTGGAAATCTTATCAAAATTTCCTACCGGTGACTCGATTTATTTTCGTCTTCTTTAATTTTTCCTATCTAATTATATCATTATTATTATTATTTCTATTGCTGGAAAATACTATATGCTTCTATATTTTCCTTTACTTTGCCAATTTGGGATTTAAACTAATTTTGAAAACTAATGAATAAAAAAGAAGTTAAAACTGGAATAGTAATATAATGTAACATTAATATTGAAAGTTTTATTATCTTTTATTTGCTTATATAGGTTCACAAGGGTAGAACGACAATTATCGTCGCGCATAGATTAACAACCATAAGAGGGGCAGATAAAATAATTGTAATGTCCGATGGGAGTGTCGTTGAAGAAGGTAAACACGACGATTTAATGGAGCAAAAGGGACACTATTATTCTCTTGTTACTGCGCAGGTGGTACAAATTCATAATGCAATATATTCTTATTTAGATTGATAGGCTTTAAATTATAAATAATATCTAATATAATCGATTCAGGTGTCAGATTTTACTGAGAGCAGTGAAAATAATGATCAGACAGATCAGCTTGACGAAGACGAACAACTTGAAACGATTATTAAAAACTCCGAAGTATATTTGTTAATAATACCATTATTGGAATTGATAAATATCAAATAAACACTATATAATTATTTGCATGTAATGTAGGTGACGAATGAAGAAAAGCCGATCGTAACGGAGCCAAGTGTCTCAACCGCAAGAGTTTTACAATTAAATAGGAAAGAATTACCGTACAATGTCATTGCATGTATAATGGCAGCTATATCGGGATGTTCCATGCCATTATTTTCTGTACTTTTTGGCGATGTTATTGGTGTAAGTAATTAAATATAATGTTTTTTTTTTTTCCATTCAATTTTACGACAAATATTTAAATTTATTGTTCAGGTACTATCAGAGCCCGATCCGGATGTAGTTCGGTCAAATACCAATATTTATTGCCTTTATTTTATTCTTACTGGTATCATTGTAGGAAGCACAAGTTTTATTCAGGTATGTAAATTCATGAGACTTCTAAATTTAATGTAATGTTTTTTTTTTGGTCAGTATTGTTGCGAATATCGGGACAATTACCTTATTAAATGTTTATAATACATATTTTGATATGTAATTAGTCGTTAATTCGATAAATTTAATTGGATAATTTTTAAGCGAATGTCTGTATCAATTAGCAGTATTTATATTGTTATTTGACTTATTAACACGGTTATTGTTATTATTATTATTAAATTATAAAACCGTATATTGGATCAGACAATAGCTTACGTTAAATCTATAAAGACAAAAATGTTAAGCTATATGCTGTTTAATAAATTAAAATAAAACAATTGCATTTTAATAATTAATTTATAAAGAAAAGAAATAATATCACAATAAAAAAAAAATATATATATATATATATACATTATATAATAGTTTATTACATAATCATTTATAACTTTCATACTATTGGAAGAATTGAAATATGAATTATAATAAATACAACGTTTCAAAATTACAAAATATATTGTATATAAGATCTGAAAATTTTGATCGTAATTATGAATATATTTATAATAATTATTATATAATAAAAAATTAACTAATAATCAAGTACAGTTTGAGGATTCAGAAAATGTTTTCTACAAGTTCCTAATTAGTTCCTAAAAGCTCAATAAGCACATTAATTATTTATCTTTTTCTTCTATTATAAAATAATATTCATGTTTACGTTCATAGTCAGTCGATATTTATTCCACGAAATGTGACTTGAAAATTAAAATCAATTAAATAAATAATTTAGCTTACTTAAATAAGAAATTTATATATATATATATATATATATATATTTATTATATTTGTTTGAGAAATGTTAGTCTTAGATTTTTTAAATGCAATATTGATTAATAAAACGGAATTAAAGATTAGAAATTAAATTTCATCACGAAATTTTGTAATCGTTATTTATTTTATTATCGGATCACCCTCTACTAAATATTAAATCGTTGGACGAAGCCTGAGAAAAATGAATAAAGAAATTAATCTTATTCCTATCGTATTTTTGTTTACTTTTAACGCATTAAGAGACATTCTGAATGCCGCGACTGATAATCGATTGTAGTACGAACAAACATTTATGACCAAAATATTGTCTTATTTATTAAATGAAGAATATTAAAGTAATATTTTGTTATTGATATCTCGAGAGCTTATTAATACATTGATAAGACGAAAAATTTTATAAAATTCGTCGAACTATCTTAAATCACTCGCTAATACGCAAACTAATAAATTTCAATCAATAAATTCAAAATAGTTTTGTACTTTAATAATATAATAATGAGGAATCGAATTAATTACACATACATTCCTTACTCGTATGTCAGC
The DNA here is from genome assembly GCF_000503995.2 of Ceratosolen solmsi marchali. Lineage (NCBI taxonomy): Eukaryota > Metazoa > Arthropoda > Insecta > Hymenoptera > Agaonidae > Ceratosolen > Ceratosolen solmsi. The sequence continues at coordinate 3,341,204 of NW_011948417.1, forward strand.
TCGACCACGATCAATTTATTCTTACTCGAATTACAATCAGGTCATTAATTAAATATTTGGCTTGTAAGGGCAATCGACGTACTCGTATTCCAAATAATATATTTTTCCCGATGATTTTAATCATTGCACAGAAAAATAGAATTAACAAACATATTTGAACATATTACATTTGAATTTACGCGTGCGATAGTTTTTTGCGAGTACAGGTTCTTACACCCAATGTTTCATATAAATAAGCTTCTAACGTTATTACCCCCACCTGACATTACATTGCATTACATTAATATACCTGCTATGTATTAATTGACTAAAGCATTAATAAATTGAAACGTCGTTTGCATAATAAGGAGTAAATCCCGAATCGACCACCATTGCCAGGAGCTCAAAGAGATTTTTTGCAAAAAGAGATTAATACGTAGTACCTTAGGTATATCTGTTCCGCATCTCCGGAGAGAAGCTGACGATGCGGCTACGTGGACTCATGTTCGAGGCGATGTTGCGCCAGGAAATCGCCTGGTACGACGAACCGGCCAACGGCACTGGGTCCCTCTGCTCCAAGCTCTCCACGGATGCTACTGCGGTCCAGGGTGCCATCGGCCAGCGCATCGGGACCATCGTTCAATCCTGCAGCACCATAAGCCTCTCCATCGGCCTGGCCATATATTACGAGTGGCGTCTCGGTCTCCTCGGCATATCTTTCATTCCCATAATTTTGTTTATCACTTACTTCCAGGGTCTTCTTTTCAAGATGGAGACGCTCAACTATCATAGCTCCCTCGGCTCCTCCACCAAGGTATCGAACTCCTCCTCTCCACCCAAATTGAATCACCGCGAAATTATCAAATTTCATGCACTTGCTTGCAAAGCTTTTTTTTTTTTTTTTTATCACGACTCGATCACTAAAATATTTATTTAATATTCTTTTTTAACAGTCGAACGTTATTATGCAAACGGATTATGCAAAACTATCTGTTAATTGGCTCGATTAGAGCATCCATTCTATATCCGAGGTTAACAAAAAGAAAAGAAAAAAAAAAAGAATCTCAAGTACTAAAGTATTTATAGGTGTAAGTGAATTTTTAACTTTTCGAAGGTCGAACGATAAAATTATCATCGTCGGATTAATGTGCGTAAGAATCATAAAATAATTCGATTTAACGGATTTTCTGAAATTTCTTTACAAATAAATTTCCAACGCGACTAATTACGATGCTTTGTGGTAATCTGATTTTTCTTTACCTTCATGAAATCAAGTTCTTTGGATAAATTAAAAAGAATATGCATACCATTTTTAAACTTCGTTTCAAATAAAATATCTACCATTTAATCGATGAATGTATAGCTTATATCTCAAAAATACTAGCCTTAGTATTTTAATAAACTAATTAATAGTATTTTTTTTATTATAACGACATTAAACATACTGTATAACTAAAAATACTGTACTAAGAAAAGAAAAACTCCGGAGCGAAACGCTGGGTATACATATTTCAAACCATTACGGCTAAAAGCTCGAATTATTCAATTTGTAAGCAACGCAATGATTCGAAAATGTTTTACGTATTTGTAATACGTAATCGAATAGTTAAGACTATTAAAATATACAGTTAATTAAATAGTTTGTTATCATTGTTGTTGAATATTTACAAATTTACTTAAGCGCATACATCATTTTCCTCTCTTTCTCGCTCGTTACAAATTTACATTTACATTGTCTTTCGAATGCACTCGGCAAATAATCCACTACTTCCTATCGACCTCTGTTAAGTCATATTTAATACCAATTATTTACTTTATCGTAGCCTATTTCCGTCCCTCTACTATCCTTCAATACATATTTAATAAGATCTTACGGTTTGTAATTATTGAGAAGTGCGCAATTATTAAACATTTCTTCGATGCTTTTAATAGAAGCTGAGAGAATTTATATTACAGCTACTATCAGAACCATTAACATCGGCTATACAATATAATTAAAAATCTGTCACCAAATACAATGTGATTCGATATTACTTATCATTGATTCGTTCTACTTGCGTATCTCGAGTAGAGACAAAAGTTTTGCCACTCTATTGTGAGAAACTTTTTATGAAAGTCCGCGATTGTCTAGACGCGAATTGCCGTCTTTCGAATTATTTCGAGAGAATATTTGTTTGTAGAGGTCAGTACTGCACCCCTGACAAATCTGCATTAAACCGTTTAAAGAACTTGGATCTGAGATATTTTGAAAGCGTTCGATAGCCTTCTTACGTCATTGCAATCACTGTAAGTAATAATGATCTGGATGGTAATGACGGTTAATAGAGGTATAGGAAGCTTAATTGCGCACATCCTCATTGGTATCTTCATAAGTGATTTACGTCGGGAACTCGTTACCATATGCTATAGTGGCAAAGAGAGGATAGAGCCATAGTTATTAAGTGTCCGTATCGTTGATCTTCTTCTACTACTACTACTACTACTACTACTACTACTACTACTACTACTACTACTACTACTACTACTACTACTACTACTACTACTACTACTACTACTACTACTACTACTACTACTACTACTACTACTACTACTACTACTACTACTACTACTACTACTACTACTACTACTACTACTACTACTACTACTACTACTACTACTACTACTACTACTACTACTACTACTACGACTACTACTACTACGACTACTTAATTATCCAAACCATTCACTTACAAATCTCTTTCATTTCTTCGCACTCTCATTGAATTAACGCTGTTTCTATTTCTTTTTTCTTTATTTTTTCTTTGTTGTTGTTGTTGTTGTCGTTGTTGTTGTCTTTGTTGTTGTTGTTGTTGTCAATACCAATACACAACATTTTAAATAAACAGTCGACCCATCGATTAACTATAAACTTTTCTTATATATTCTTCATTTTGTAAATAAACGTTGTACAATGCTTTACATTTGATATGTCACAAAGATCGCTGTGGAGGCGGTCAGCAACATCCGCACAGTGATAAGTCTTTGCAGAGAGGACACTTTCTATCGGTATTACGAAAACGCCATGATACCTTGTTTGAAGCTCGGGATACGAAACACACATTTCCGAGGTCTTGTCTTCGGCTTGGCACGATCAATTAGTCTTTTTGCTTACGCCGCCTGCAGTTACTATGGAGGATATCTCATAAAATTCAATGGCCTGTTCTACGCCAATGTTTTCAAGTGATTATCAAGCATTTTATTTACAATTCAACTTAAGCCTCAGGATTAATTAATTTTATGACTTTTATGCAGCGATTAATGCAGGCAGTTAATGCCTCGATTATTAGTATTATTTTTTGTTTATCGTATCTCGTGGTGACGAGATGAGAACGATATATAATACCTACATGACTCGTTATATTTTTCAGAGTGTCACAAGCTTTGATAATGGGCACGGTTATGATCGCTAATGCTTCAGCTTTTGCGCCTAATTTACAAAAAGGCTTAATAGCCGCCAAACAGATTATAAATCTATTAGAGCGTAAAGCTAAAATTCAAGATTCAGCATCATCGTCTTCGGACCAATGGGTATTATTTTAGTTGAAAATTCATTTTATCGCTAACGTGGACAGAGTGGAAAGTCGAGGGCAATTTATAAGAGGCAATCGAACTATTTTACAAACGATATTTGCCCTCGGTACTTTCCAATGAAACTGAGCGAGTGTCATGATAATAATAATATTATGCCTTACTCTTTAGGTCTCGAATGCAAATGTACAATACAAGAAAGTGACGTTTGAATACTCAACCAGACCGGGAATTAAAGTTCTGAACGATTTGGAGCTTAGTGTTCCCAGTGGCTTAACAATTGCTCTCATTGGTACTAGCGGTTGCGGTAAAAGTACGATAGTGCAGTTGATCGAGCGATTTTATGATCCTAATTCCGGTATCATAGTGAGTATAATTGCCTTTAAGAACAATTATAAAATCTACGTATATGACAAGGAATGACACGAGTTTTCAAATTGCCCTTGTTGGTGATTATTTTCTTGTTCAACGACAATTTTCTTAACAACACTGCTTCTTTAACGATTATTTAAATACTGTTATTATGCTAGCCATTGCATTCAGATTTTTCATACCAAAATACTACAAATTTCATGTCTAAATGCTATCAGTCACTATGGATTAACATTACGGATGAATAAATTTGAAAATGAATAATTAAAAAGTCGATTAAGCCGTGACTGACAATAAATTATTTACGATAAAATATTTTCTAAATCGACAAAGTTGTAACGATCGAGTGCGCACATTACGACGGAAATAATTCGGACTTTTTCATCATAAAATAAATTGAAATAATGAAGACATCGCTTGAATGTCTAATGAACGTCCATTGCGTTAAATGACAATCAAGCTTATTAAACTGAAAATCTATTGATTCGCCTGGTGATCGATCGACAAATCGTTTCTCCATAAGCCTAAATTAACTCAGCCGTGGAATACGTCAACCTTAATATTTCTTATGTAACAGGAACTCAGTGACGTGGACATAAAAAGTGTGAATCAATCGAAGCTACGAAAGCAACTTGGTCTAGTATCTCAAGAGCCAACATTATTCGCGCGCACAATCGCGGAAAATATTGCTTACGGAGACAACGAGCGCGAGGTGCCGATGTCCGAAATCATCGACACTGCGAGAAAAGCCAACATACACAATTTCGTGTCGTCGTTGCCACTTGGATACGAAACAATATTAGGTGATCGTGGAACTCAATTATCGGGTGGCCAGAAGCAAAGGATAGCCATTGCCAGGGCTCTCCTTAGAAATCCTAAGATTTTACTACTCGACGAAGCTACATCCGCTCTCGATTCCGAGAGCGAGCAGGTACTTTACACGAATGGCAATTCTTTCATTTGAATTCTAACGTGTCCCTGTTTAACATTGCTTTCTCATTTAAAATAACTTCTTAATCGTTTTTATTTAAAAGCGGCATTAATTTGAATAACGAATGATTTCAGCTATGTATTAAATAAAATACAGATATATCCCTTAGTCGTTTATTTACAAAGAACTTTGTATTTTTTTTTTCCTTCTAATTTGCCCCTTTACGTTGGACTTCGATGGAAGGACTTAAGCTTCTGTTTCGACATTATGTCCTTACGAAGATACTACTGCTCTCATAGATGAGAATATTGAGAAAATTCACCAATTTTTAACTCTTCCTTTCACATCGTATGTCTCTTTCGTCCAAGACTCTCTAATAATAAATGGAATGAGAGGGTAGGGGGAGGGGAGGGGAGGGGGGTGGGGGAGGGGGTAGGGGGGGGGGCAAAGAAAAAAAAGAAGAAGAACCTGCCCTATTTCCCCCGCGATCCTTCATAAAATATCCTACCAATCAATACATAAATATCCCCGATAAAACTATCCTTTACTCATCGAGTACAAAGCAATTGCATGAATGTTTGTCGCATTACATGTCTACGCGAGGAATCAAAACTTAATGCTTTACATTGCAGATCGTACAAGCTGCCCTCGACGAAGCCAAGGCAGGCCGAACGTGTATTTTGATAGCCCATCGACTATCCACAATCAAAGATGCCGACGTAATTTGCGTAGTTAATCGAGGAATCGTCGCTGAAAGTGGCACGCACACTGAACTTATTGAGAAAAAGGGAATGTACTATGACTTATTGTGCTTACAAAATTGAAATGAGCGCATATTATAATAGAATTTTATCAATCAATTATCTATAAATACTTGACACATTGTAAAACGAATTTTAGCATTAATAATTATATTGTAACAATAATCCACATTTTTGTAAAGAATAATCCATTTTTATTGTTAGGATATTAGCAATATTCAGTCATTTGCTGCCTGTACCATTACATTCAAACAATATGAACGATTGTCATCCTCAGATATCTTTTACTATTCTTATCTTATTGTCGATCTCTTTTGTTATTAAATATTAACCATTGAAAATGGACATTTGCTGTTGTTATATAGTTGAATAATATTTTTTTATATAGATTTATTATTATCTTTACATTCACATATATTATTTCAAAAACATACCCAATAAGTATATTTAATTTGAGTAGGTACAATTTTGTTTTGTTATTTATTGTAATTCGCCGACAATACAATATAAGTGTGGTACGTTACATGTTTTATGCCAGTCAATGGTTGAATAAATAAATTTGGTAAAAATTTAGAACAGCGACGTTCTCCCATACCAGTTTTACAATACTATTGAAAGCTTATTTAATTCCGAAAACCTTTTTTTCTTATTTATAATATTCTAATTTCATAATTTAAGTATAAATAATAAACAAGGTATAAATCATAATTTACTCGAATAATACATATCGACGATATATCTTCATGGTGTACAAATGATAATTGACACACCGTATCTCACATTGAAACAAATTGCAGCGATCATTTTAGTTGCAAAAAAAATACATAATTGAGAAAATTTAGCGAGAATAATGATACAGATTTGATAAGAAATAAATAATATAAAAGTAAAATCTTATACTACTCTATATTAATACGTTTAACTTAAAATTAAAATCTCATTTATTGGATTTCAGTAATAAATATTATATTGCAATAATCTATACTATATGATAATAAAATTTTTATTAATAGTAGTAAGCGCTGATAAGAATTTTAAAACAAATAAGTAAAATAATTAAATGGAATTAAACAAATTTTATTTGTTTTATTAATAAAAATTGCAATAAAAGCATTCTAATTAATTTTGACTTTCCATAGTCTATTAAAATATCTAGGTCCAATCATTTAGCGTTTGTTAATTAAAATTCTGAAATTATTGTACAAAGTCTCGAGCACAGTATTAAATCTATTATGCAAAAAGAAAAAAAGAAAAAAAAATATCTGTAATATTATAATTTTTTAAATTATAATTATGTATAAGATATAGTAGTGAGATATAGTTGAGTAAATCATGAATATTTTAGGACTTATCCTTTTTTTAATCAAGTAGGACAAAGAAAATGTTTCAATAGAAATGCATCGATCAAGTTTTTAACATTTAAAAGTATTACCAATATTATGTGAATATCAATGAGTTTCAAACGATCTGTAAGAAATTTACATGCTTTCTTTACATGGGTCGGCTATCTTCTTTTTATCAATTTTTGTTTGTACTAGTCTCTTTTTATATTAATATTTGTACTAAAATTGAAATTAGAATTCTTATTAAAATACGTTTTAAACTTAATGCAGACACAAGATTATTAGCTTTACAACTATATAAAAAATTATCTAAATTATGATAAATAATTTAACTTGAATGACATTTTTCATGAGATTAATATTATATAAATGGCTGTATCGATAGATTGTTAGGTTTAAAAGTAAATAATATCGTATAAAATTAGAATAATATTATTTAATAATACATTTAAAATAATAAATGAACTGAAACAATAAATCGTCCTTTACTCTTTAAAACTTAAATACTTAGCAAATATGCCACTCGACAACATGGCATTCGCCGTAATAATTAGTTATTTATTAAGTTATAAGTTAGTCTTTCAATATTAACAACATAAATATTTCTATTTTTAAAGCATTGTACAAAGTAAATTTTATTATAAAAACATATTTAAAATTTTTTAAATTTGAAAATTAAATTTTTTACGGTGAATGTTATTATTAAAGTCACTACATCATGATATTTTAAATTCTTAATTGTAAAATACAAAAAGCATAATATTTAAAGATTTCAAATATAAAAAGACAAATTAATCAGTCTTTTAAAATACAATACTCAATGCAATTACATTATAATATCAATTATACAGAATAAGTTTTGTTTGTATTATACCATATTTACGCAATTCATTTGTCAACTTAAATAATATAAATGGTGTGTACGCGTATGCATGTTTAAAATAAATTAAGGAAAAATGTTACTTATTATAAAGGAGCGGATGAAGCTCTATTAAAATGTTTTCCTTTTGGCGATTTTGAATGAGTGAGTAACCATTTGGTCAAATTTGTATTATTAGCCCTGACTGACAGATTTAAAAATATTTTATACCATTCATCGCCAAATGTGAGGTGGCAGCCTATAAATATTAAACATGCAACGTGAATTTTAGCAACATGGAAATTCGTAAAACTTTACATGTAACATTTATTACCCTTTGCGTATAAAGTTTCTAAGCAATTCAAATTTTCAGCCTTGGCGTATATGTAATAATAAAGTACCATACATAACCCGTTCTCTCCAGCAACCGTTTTCAACTCTGGATCCGCACCTAAAATATATTCTCTATTATTTCTGGAATAAATACTTTAAAAACATACATATTTATGTTAAATTTATAATGATTAAAGCAGTAATAAAACTTTTTAATACCTTTTTCAAGCATGTATTCTATTAATGCATCGTTGCCGTGGAAACAAACTCGATGAAATGGCGTTAAACCATCAGACAGTTTAACGTTTATTAATTGAGGATAGTTGGAAATAAGTTCTATGCATTTCAGCGAATTAAAAATGTTAGTGCAGTTCTAAAAATAGAATTATATTGCATTTTTTTTTTTTTTTTTTTTTTTAAAAATTCCAGTATATATGTTGAAAGTATAATATTGGAAATCACTTTCAATAGACACGTTATTGAATATTTGTTTACAAGGACAATTTAATATAAAATCGTATTTCATGTAGTTAATATATTTATGCGTCTTAAGAAAAAACGTTAATCTATAGCATTTTTTAATACTGTACAAAAATGATTATAGTAAATCATTTGTTTTTATACTATTTTATATAAAAATGTTATCGTGTATTCCAGCAGTTATATAATGACTTTTTACATAATACTGAGACAGATATTTACATTGATCCAATTTTATAGACGCAGCAGCGTTTCTAACTAAAGATTTATTCGATTGCGAACAATAAATTGTTGTAATTTCTAAAAAGCTTCGATTTCTATGCCCTAACAGAAATTGAAGATGTTAATGTGACCAATAATTAGTGTTATTTCCATCATAAATCTTATAAAATAATATATCTAACTCTCGCGTGTTTATATTCAAATATCAATAAATATACTTTCAGGCAACAAAGTGAAGCAAAGTGATAGCTCATCGACAAGTATAATAATAATAACCAATGTTTGCCTAAATATTTAACAAAACACAAACAATATATGATTCATCTCCTGTTTACTCACTATCATCAAGTCTAATTTCTAAAATCTTGATATTTCTTATCTTAAATTCTTCGTAACAAATATTTTCTTATTTTCTTACTAGGATTACATATACATGTTATAGCATCATTTTTAAATACTATCTTTGCTAACGTTAACTATTAAACTATTATTAGGTTTCTTTTTTTTTTTACATGACATTAGTATGACTTTTATATAGCTGCTTTATGCAGTAAAGATATTTTCATATAATTTATTACACTTATTGCTTTATCGTAAAATAATCGAATCTTGAATATCTAAAAAAATATTTATTTTATGTTTAAATACAAAATAACAGCAAACTAGTCAACAAAAACAATAACAAAAAAAAAATGTTAACACAAAAAATTGTAAAACGTGATAATTTCCAATATGTTTGTATATTATAAACTTTAAATATAAATTTATTCAATGACATTTTTATATCGGACATTATTTTGTCTTTAAGCATTGATAATAATAAAAAAAAAAAAAACATAAACACGTAAAGTATGCTGCATTTGATTTTGTAGCTTAATAACATTTTTAGAATTAAAGAAACAATATTATTTATAGATAGAATACATTAAAAAAATGTTGTTGACGTTAACCAGTAATATTGAAATTTAACAGTGTTCAAATATTGGAAAGATTGTACATAGAAACAATCCGAAATTGTTTTTGATAAATAAGCCTGCGGTATGTTACACACAATCTTACTCAATATTATTTCCCAGCACTGGTTAATTCATTTTAAAAAATAGCATGTATGTAAAATTAATGTATAAATTTGAAAATCTTCAAATACAGGTAATAAGAGGCATTATAAATTGACGAATAAATTATCACAATGAAAGTTAAAATGATATAAAAAAAAAAAACTTCTATTGCTTTATTTTTTTTTTTTTTTTATATTTTATATTTTATATTTTATATTTTATACATCTTATACTTTATATTTTATACATCTTATACTACATAGTTAAAAATTATTATATTATATATTAATAGAAATTATTATATAGTTAGATATTATTCTCAAAAATAAAGTAATCTAAGTGTGCTAATTCGACAAACTAATAAAACCATTTATAAAATTGTTTTATCGTTACATCTAAACCTTTCAGATATAAAAATATTTAGATAAATGTACTGATAAATGTAAATGTAATTTTACATACACCAATCACTATCTAAACATGATTAAAATAATAAATATTTTGATGTATTAGAAACATATGTTAAATTACGAATTATATGATAATATTTTTCAATTGAAAAAAATAATAAATTTTTCAAATAAATTTAACACGAATAAAATATGTAATTTTATATGTATTTTTATAAATAATTTTATAAAAAAAAAATAAAAAAAAAATATTCTAATATGCTTAATTTCAAAGTAATTTTATAATTAATAATTTTTATGTATTTTACAATGTAAATCTTGGATTTCATATTAATAACGTATATGGCATTACTTTAATATCGTAACACTTTTTTAAAATTAAATACAAGTTATGAAAATTTTGTTTATAATTTGTAATTATCTATAATAATACTTACGTTGCATAGGTTATGCAATTCATTTAAAATTTTATTATAGTTAAAATTTTCAGATTTCGATGAATACAAAGAACACTTTTGTAATTCTCGTTTTCTCGTAATTCCTTCACTTTTACTTATGTTTCTAATATTATTATCTAAAATATCAAGAATTTCAATTAAAATATCTAGCGATACATTTTTATGAATAGAGAAAATCTATGTTAATATTGTTTGACGAATAAAACCTTTTATTCTATAAAACATGTATGATGCAGCACTAATTATTGTTAAAACCGCAAGTACAATTATCCCCACAGTTTGTATATTAGAGTTAGTAAAAAGTAACAAAGAATTTTGTGCAATACTTGTAAAAATATGGTTAATTGAAGAACTATTTGTTAATACAATAAATTCTTTGTCCATTGTAACGTAATTAGAATTTATTAATGTTAAGAATTATTTTTTAAATATTATTCTTAATTATTATTCATCAAATAATTTATTTCGATAGTTTTCACATATAAATATTTTCTGAAACAAAAATTGCTATTATAATTTTATTAAAAAATATTATCAATGTCCATTAGTAAATAAATATATATATATATATATATATTTATTTACTAATGGACATTGATAATATTTTTATACACATATAAATATGTGTATATAAATATGTAAATATAAATATAAATATAAATCTAAAATATCTAAATATAAATATAAATATAAATATAAATATGTGATATATATATACACATATAAATATGTAATCAGCTAACTATGAAAGTGTTTTCTACTAATATTATGTTATTTTCAAATTTTTATATCTTACAAACGTTTTTATATCTTACAAGGTTTACTTATATTTTTTAAATTAAAAGTTACAAGATACTTTTTCATATAAATACAACGTAATAATCGGCAACAATATTATTATTATATTTGTAAATTATTTTCTATTTATAAAAGAATTCTTATTGAATTAAGCATAAGTAATATATGAAACATTTCGTTTAAAAAATTAATAATATTAAAACTGTACTTTCTTTCTTATATCACTTACTTTTATGTTGGGTATAAATCTGCGTGTAATTTACTGTTATAATATTTTTGAAAAACTGTCACGCTTCAATTATTAAACAATATATTTAACTTTTATATATAACATTGAAATTATGTCAATTTTGTTAAATGTAGTATTTTTTTTAAATATGCCTGAATTTATCACATATCTTAAAATATGTTTTTTAATACGACTTAAACCTGAGTTAAAATTTGGCGACTAACCTTTTCTATTACACGTACTAATTTCAATTGTAAGATTACATTTTTAATAAGTGCTTATAAATCAGTTAAATATTATCATTATTTCTGTTTTATAAATACGGATTATATTTAAACGTATTATACATCGCATAATTCGAATGTTTCAAAATTCACTAAAGAAATTTATATCCTTTTATATATAAAAATAACGATAAATCACCGATTTAAGGCACATAATTTTGTCAATATTAAATATCTATGTAAAATATTTAATCGACTAAAAACCAGCAGCAATGTTTAATCTAAATATTACGGACAGATAATATCAGGCCACCAAAAAAAAAAAAAAAAAAAAAAAAAAAAAAAAAAAAAACAACGAGAATTATTCAAGTTTATGCTTTATAATGAACGCGAATAACTTATTTAGAAATGATAATACAGGAAATTCAATGAATTTTTCGAAATTTACAGAATTGATGAAAAAAGATTCTATTAGATTTGCATTAGATTTGCAATTTATAAACTACTATATTACTAATATTCAAAGAAATTCTCTACATTCTATATATAGATGAGATATATGTATATATTCTTTTAATGCTATTTATTAAATAAAATCAAAAATAAGTTTTAAAATAATTTTGTACTATTTTCTTTATAAAAGATAAATTGTTTCTTGTATGAAAATTCTAAATAAAATACAACTACCTACCTTCAAAAATCCGTTGAATTGATTTTTTACAAATTTGTTTCTATTTCATACCGAATTTGTATCCACACTGCTCCCGCCCATGTAAAGTGGAATTTTTCTGAAAATACTTTATTTAAAAATTTTGGTTATAATTAACCCAATGAAAAGTTTATATTTATAAACAAAAATTAACTTAATACTCAAAATTTACACTCATACCTGTAAATAATAAGAACGAATGATAAGCCATTGAAGGAAATTTATACAACGAAAGTTCGTTTGCTTTAAGAAAAAATGACGCTTCTATTACGTCACATTTGCAAAATTAAACATTACAGTTTCCTTTATAATTTAACAAACCTTATGTTTGCAAAGAATAATATATTTAGTAAAATAATGAATCGACAAATACTTAATATTGTCAATTCTTGAATATTTGAAATTTTTTAAATACGGCAGCAAAATCCAATGTTCATGATTAAAATATAATTAAATGTCATAAATGTGAATCCTGGTCCGATTGTTACTAAATAAAGGTCGCATTTGAAATCTTATTTACATTTTTAAATTATTTGAGTCAACAAGACGTTTACATAATTTCTATGATTAGAAATTAAATTTGTGTCATACTTACGATACAAATGTCAAAATTTAGTGATGTGACCAACGTTAATAAAGAATAATAGGTTATATTTTATAAACACTTGTTATTTAAACAAATTTTAAAATATGGTTAATACTGGATTGTTAATATTAACAAACCCAGCCAAAGTAGGCAAATTATTACCAGCCATTAAGAATCATGTATTAAAAACCCTTTATATTCAATATTTTCCTGAAAAAAACATTATTTCTAACGCATACTCGTTACCATTGGTAAAACTAAAAGGGCCTCGTTATTTTGAAATTATAGCAAATATTTACACAATTGCATCCAAACATTTTAATTGCTTAGATGTCAGAGTTTTATTGTCACATTTAAAGAATCCTAATGTATCAATCATACATACAAAAAAACCAGTGGAACTAGTTATTTTCGATCAGACTTACAACAGCAATGAAGCGATTACTTTCATGCAAGATTGTTTATCGAATACATCAATGGGATGTAAATTTATAACTTTTGATGAGAAAGACCAAGATAACAATTGTAATAAAAGCAGTACCAATGATATTGAAGAGACAATGTACAAAAATGTTGTACTAGGAGGAACTTTTGATAGATTACATAATGGTCATAAGATTTTTTTAAGCGAAGCAATACTTTATTGTACTGAAAATCTAACAGTGGGTGTTACGGATACAAATATGTTGCAAAGTAAACTGTTTTAATAAAATATTAAGGATTCTTTAATATATTTATAAAAATATTTATTATTGGAATTTTCAGAAAAAATTTTATGGGAGCTAATTGAAACATGTCCACAGCGTATGAATTCTTTGAAAGATTTCACAGAAGACGTAGATCCTTGCTTAACTTATAATGTAGTGCCAATTACTAATATGTACGGACCGTCGATTGAAGATCCTACTTTAGAAATGATTTTAGTAAGTGAAGAGACTTTAAAAGGTGGAGAGATGGTTAATGAGAAACGTGTACAAAAGAATCTAAAACAACTAGCTATTCATGTTATAAAATTAGTTGAAGATGTAAATCATCAGGAACATGAAAAAACAAAAATAAGCTCCAGTAATCAAAGGATGCGTTTACTAGGTGTAAGATTAAAAGAACCTGTAAGTATATACGAGAGTCGTAATTAAATAGTCTGTTACTATTATAATAAAATATTTCTGAATTGTTATGAGACATTTACATATAAATAGTATTATTTCATAGAATATAGGTGATAAACCTATAAGACCCTATATAATTGGACTTACTGGTGGTATAGCTAGTGGTAAATCAAGCATAGCGGAGAAAATAGAAAAATTAGGTGCTGGACTGATTAATTGTGATTTAATTGCTCATTCTCTCTATGCTCCCGGTATGAAATGTTTTAATTTAATTGTTGAAACATTTGGACCTGAATATTTAACTTCAGATGGTGAAATAGATAGAAGAGCATTGGGTAGTCTAGTCTTTAATGATAAGGTGTGCAAATAATAATTAAGATAATTAATAATTTAATAGAGAAATGGCATAATGGTAGCAATTTTTTCACAGAATGAGTTAGAAAAATTAAATAAACTAATGTGGCCTGTTATACTTGAGGAAGCTAAAAATCAAATTGATAAATTGTATAAAGAAGGTTTTGATATTGTGATTATCGAAGCAGCAGTTTTAATTCAAGCTGGCTGGCAACATATCTGTCATGAAATTTGGACATGTATAATTCCACAAGAAGAAGTAAGTACATATAACGTGCATTTAAAATTTTATTTACTATTTTATTATAAATTAATTACAATTTTATTTAATCTCTAAGGCAATTAAAAGATTAATGGAGCGTAACAAATTAAGCACAGAAGAAGCCAAGAAACGTATTTTGGTGCAGCCAAGTAACATTGAACAAATCCATAATGCACATGTAGTTGTTTCTACTTTATGGAGTCATGAAATTTCCCAACAACAAATTCAAAAGGCTTGGAATGAAATCAAGAAAGATTTAGAAAAATATCCAAAAAACTAATATATTTACAAATCTTAAATATATTTATTTTTGTTTGTTTTATTTAATTAAAGATTATACAGGGTTTAAAAAGATACGATGGGTATATTAAAGTTTTATTATATTTTTATGGTTAAAAACAAATAAAATATCTATATTTGTAATTAATCAGAATTTAAAATTATAATTAAAAAAATTAAGGAACATTCCAAGAAAGCAGCTATGATTGTCAATACAAGAGCTTTAAAAATCTGTAATAAAAATCTAGATTGAAATAAATTTTACATTAAATCAATTAGATTTTTTGGATTTTTAAAGTCATAACAGTTCAAAAGTTTTTTATATTATTTTAAAATAATATATTATCAAACCACTAAAAATGTAGTTTATCAAGCTATAATTATTCGAGTTAAAAGATTTATATTTATATATATATATATATATATATATATATATATATATATATATATATAATCTTAATTTTTGTTGTTGTAAATTGTACATAAAAAAAAGTTTATATTAATTTTATATAGAATATATGTTATTGCGTTTTTTATTATTTTATCTACGATATACTTATTAAGTTTAATATACCATTTACCAATTGTAATTTTAATCATTCCCAACTAGTTTTATATCTGAATTTGGTACTTATTTAATTTTAGTTTTTATACTTAATGATATTCAATATAATGATATATAATGATATATAATGATATTCAAAAAACTATTACAACTTTCAATATTAAAGTATTGTTAAGTTATAATGTTGTTAAGTCATATATAGTTTTATTAATACTATAAACATTATAAAATTGTTATTACTTTATACTTTTAATGATTCATTTGTTACACGTGTAATCTATTAAAATAAATAATTTTCTATAAAATTTATATAAAAATATTGATTAAATTATTGAAAATTATCTATTATTATTCTGAAGTAACTTTATACACGATAAACAATACCTTTCAAATTATTATATTATCAGTGGTCATACCTCTAAAGTTAGTTAAGCAAAACAAAACAAAAAAGTCCTTATATCATGTTTAAAATATAAAAAAATTATTAACAATTTTTGCATTTAAGTGTTAAGTAAAATAAAATCTAGATATTATTTCATACAATTTTCATAAGTATATTTGCAAGCGTCCATATACGCAATAGAAAGTAAAATCTAAACCAAATTTGAAATATTAGTACTTTTACGTTAATTGTGTATATGTACTCATTTCACATTGTAATATTCTTATATGACAACTTTATATAAATATCTGCTCAGTCCCTTGGTCACTGACTCTTGATATAAGCAGCATTTTCATATTATTAGATAACCCGGGTATCTATCTGACGACGCACTGTGATTTTTATATCAAGGGTGGTTACGAGTATCCACTGACAACATTAGAGATTCTAATTTTGATTCTAAAGTAAATCCATTCAACACTACAATATACATATGAGAGTATAATTAGAATAAATTCAATGATGGCTTGATGTGCAACATACATTTTACTTATAGGAAAAGCTAAAATGTTTTGTGTAGATTTTCGGTCACATGTCCGAATCAATTTAATCAGATATTGATGGCACTTGATGAAAATTTAAATAATGATTCTGGTTTTAATATAAAAGAAAAAGATTGGTAATTTCACGCGAATAAATATTAAATAAAGATTATTTTAGAACTGTGTATTTTATATATATATATATATATACTTTTTTTTTTTTTTAATTCAATTGAAATTCTTAACAATTTATTTAATATTAAAAAATGTCGAGAAAAATAAATATTAACTGTTGTGGTTGGCCTTATACGTATGATAATTATTGCAAATAAAGTTAATTTAATAACATTGTGTAAATTATTTGTATAATCATCGTTAATTTATCTTCGTATTTAAGAATTATTTTTTGAAAGATCAGTCTTATAATTAGAGAACAAGGCTTAACTTATTTAGGCTGCAAGTTCACTTTAAATAGAAAAACGTAATTTACTAATAACTTACTAAACTTATGAAATGTGTGTTCTAGCTGCAATTATGTAAATTCACTATCATGATTGAACATTCACAGTGGACGCATTATTGTGCGGCTTATAAATTGTCTGGAGCTCAAACAATAAATAATCTAACCGTTTGCTCAATTACCTAAACCTGGAAATATTCAAGCATTCGCAATAAAAAAATATCATGCATTCTATTAGTGGGCAACCGCACATGTAATGTACAATAAAAATATCTTAACATCGTTATCTTTCTTCAACAATCACATCGTTTTATGCAATTTTTCATTAAAAAAAAATCTTCGTTATATAATAAAAAATTCATTTACAAATCAATACATTTACGTGTAGAAATGTTAAATTATAGTTTTATTATCAACATTACATTGAAAAGTATTTTTATTATTATTGCTGCTGGCTAATCTAGAAACTAATGTTAATAATTTAAATAAGAATAATACTTAACTTCTAGATATAGTATTTACTTTAATCATAAAATTTCATTATAAAAAAATGAGAGTATCCTTGTTTAATATGAAATCTAGGGCAAAATTAAAATAAAAATAAATTAATAGGTTAATTTTGTCACAAATATGCTTTATTTCAAATTACTTGGATTGAATAAATTTTTAGGTACAAAGATTGTACCTAAATTTAATGTAGTACATATAAGATCTATTATTAGATCTTAATAGTTCTATTCCAATTTTATGTAGAATCGATCGACACAGTCATCGTAATGTAAAATTATTTGGAATACAGTCAAACTTGTTTACCTATAAGGTGCATAATAAGACATAGTAAATAAAACTTTATCCTCTTAGGATAAAATAATAGATCTGAAGATTACAAATATAAAGAACTTTTCAATTTTGCTTTAGAACTGCGGTTATGCATTACAAATACTGTCATTATTTGTTACTTCTTTAATCGTCAATTCTATTATGCAAAATGCATTTGTCTAGATTAAAATGGAGTAAGTATTATTAATGAATTCTTTAACCCACATTTACATCTTCCTCTTTTTCATCTGGATAAACAAGGTTGAATAAAGCATGCAAAGCAGTTTTTGCTGCTATTTTTTTGGCATCCTTCTTATTTTTTGCTAAAACAAAACAAACATAGAAGCAAATAAATATTGTTTTAAGATGAAAATGTGTAAGGGCCTTTTGAATGTGAAAAATTTGACGAAACCCACCAGCCCCAGTATATTCTTGGTCATCGATTTCAACGGCAAGCGTGAACATAGTATTAGGGGGATTACCAATGCGACTGATTTCTGTATAAGTAAGGCCAGGTCGCATTTGATTTAAAAGCATGACTGGATGAATTGTAATGGCATTTGGAGGTAATTCTTTTTGTACTATAACTTTATTGCTTTCTTTCTTAGCCTTCCCAGGAGACAAACCGGGTCGCGGTACAGGAACGACAGTACCTTGATTTTGCCATTCAAGGAATAATTTGTACAGAGCAAAACTTGCTAACGAACGCCAGGGAATCTCATCGTGTTCTTCGGGTGTAGTTTCCATATTATTACTAGTCTCGCCTTCTTTATTTTCCGAAGTTTCGCCCGTGGTATTATTCACGGCGCCACCTTCGACTTCTGCATCAAGACGAGCCTTCATAGCTGCGGTAGTCATCTTTTCCAAAAGTAAACTCTTCAGGGCATTTTCGGCAGCATTTTGACGAGCAAGTGGTTTTGAAACTCCTTGACCAATATATGTTTTACCTTCGATCTAAATGAAAATCACATAAATTTTCACTGCAGATTATATTTCATTATATGTCTCTTAGAAAGCTTATAGTGGTAGTTTTTACCTCAGCGTGAACTAAGAACAAGGAATTCGGCATTGACTGGATTTCGGGAAATGTAAACTGAACACCCGTTTTCATTTCATTTAAAACCATAATTGCGTTCTTTGGCTGTAATGTCTTTCTCAAACGTTGATTCATACGCAACCGTTTTAATTTTCTATCAACTTTCACTGTAAAATCATATTAAGACTTAGGGATGACAAAAATGAGCAAATATCGAAATTAAAAATTGCCTTTATAAAGTGATTCAGAATTTAAGTTCACATTGATTAATTTACTATTAATACTCTAGTGTTATCACCGGAATATATAAATAGAATGTATAATCTTCGAATTTGCGCAGTGATTTGTCATCATTATTATCGTATGGACTTGCATTCATACATGCATATATATATATATATATATATATGATATATTTATGGAACTTATAGAATTTTCAAAAAAAAAAAACAACAATAATAATGATAATAAACTTCAATAAATCAATCGACAAACTTACGCCCCGGTGTTTTGCGTCTCCATTTTGGTACCTCTATAACTTCACTTTCTATACTTTCGGTACCAGCGTCACTAGAATCCAAACCGTTATTAGTTTGTTGTACTTGTCCAATATTTGACTGATTTTGGTTATAAGGCGGGTTTTGGACCTGAATTTGGGCTTGGATTTGACCTTGAATTTGGCCTGGACTACCTTGGATACTGACGTTACTGCTCTTTAAAATAGGCTTCAGACGTTGGGCTTGAGGTGTCCCCGGCTGCTGTTGCTGCTGCTGCTGTTGTGGATTGGATTGCTGCTTTGTTTGTTGTATATTCCGTGCTGGCTGTTGTTGAGGCGACTGTTGTTGTTGCTGCTGCTGCTGTTGTTGCTGCTGTTGTTGCTGCTGCTGCTGAGGTGACGCCTTATACGATGTGCTGTTCCCCTGCTTGTAGGCATTCTGCTGACTCTGGCTACCGCCCTGATAATTTCCTTGTTGGTTGTACTATAAAACATAGGGAGGGATGCCGCTACACAAGGAACCTCGACGGTTGTGCCATCCCACCAAGGCCCAGCATCACATCTGCATTTCAGCAGAAACACTATCGCTGCCCCCATAGTATTTGACCGGCCGATTTCCCTCTAACTGCGGCCTATTATTTTAACTCATGACCGAGCCGAGTTTATGTGATTACGCAAAGAAATTTTCATAGTCATGTACAACGCAGCCTCTACCAACTGAATGTACTAAATGAAAGGAATGAATGTTCGTACATCCTAGTAACTAGAGAGCGTGCGTCTCGTTAACTTGGTTAGGTACGAGTTCAGCACGAATTACCCAGGGAATGGCTTATGGTTTTTTGCTATGTGGGCAACTGGCGAACTTGCCCTTGGCGGAACACACCTCCTCGGTATTGTTGTATAGCTAATAGAGCCTGCATTGCAGGAGTGGGAGATGGGGATCACTAATTAGTACATGCAAGAACGATCCCTTGTCACGCTTTCTCATACAATTGCAAATTGGAGCAATGCATTTTTATCAGAATTTATTATAATCTGTATTATAATCAGAATTTATGAACTGAAATTTAGGCTTAGGCAAACTTGTGCGCTTAAGCAATATTGCTGGACTTTGAAATTCTTTTCGTTTCTTGTATATCAATACAAATTCATAAAATTTCCAATTAACAAATGCATTTATTGCATAAAAATATATGTGTGTTTATAAGAATATGCTAGCTTGCAAAAGTTTCCGATCAATTTGTCATTTACTGCAAAATTATATGAACAGTACCGTACGGTATCGGTAAAATATTTTATTTATAAAAAATGATACTTCGGCATGTATAACAAAACCATAAAATAAACCATTAAATCTTATTGTTACATGGTGGCAATTACAATTTTTTCTAAGATACGCCCTGAAAAGTGTGCATTCAATGTACTATGTTTTTCACAAAAAAATTACGAAATAAAAGGTGCTAATAAATTATTGTTAATAAATTGTAAAGAAAGTAAAAAATTTTACCTTATAATTTAATATCATTATATCTAATTTCTTTACTAACAAAAATGAAAGAAGACATCAATTGTATATCAATTGTAAATCAATCGAATTTATAACTGTCTGTCTACAATCTTGTTACTTATTAATATTACTTTTTAACAGAATTGAAAATCAACACGAAAGAAAGAGATTTACAGATTTTTCTTATAAAATATCTAGAAAATATTAAAATTCGTAAATACACATATGACATTTATTTCGTTAATCCAATGACAAAAATATTATTTTATTTGGTTTAATCCTTACATCTAACTAATCTTGTAATCGTATACAAATAATAGTAAAACAATCTACTTATAAGATGAATAGTTCTGCAATATTTCACGGGTATTTAAAAGAAGATGAACAAGTTCTTGTTCATAATTTTTAATCGCTTATCTCAGAGAAAGGCACAACGGCCTAAGCTTAAGGACATATCAAATGAATTTATCAATACTGTGCTGTATTATACATAAATTACTACCAGATTATGTCGTTCGTTAGTAGGTAATCTAAAATTATTGTCGGAGACGAATGAATTATAAAATATTGTTCAAACGATATTAACATTTTCAATTTGTGTCTCATCTTGTGATTCGATAATAGCTATACCTCGTCATAACGAAAGTGTTATATGGGTCATTCGTATAATGTATATAAACAGTCAAATATATAAACGTATATTTTTGTTGTTTTTCTCGCATGTATAACTATAGAACGGTAAACGTAGTAATGTTGAAATTGATACATTAATACCCATGCCTAATTAAATGTATGCGCTGTGAATCAACACAATCAACTGTCAGAGTGGATGCCGATGAATGCATTTACAATTACCAAGCGATGATGGCGAATAGAATGATTGCTAATAAATCAGTAATTATACTAAAATTATACCAGCGATACAAACGTCCTTACAGTTAATATTTGAAAATTAATAAATATACTTTTCATGAAATACTAAAAATTTTCAGTTAACTTATAAGCGCTTAAACGCTAACAATACCCTTCATAAGAAGTACAATGTTTTTTTTAAGCAACACTTTTATATCTTATGTAATTTCAATGTTTTATAACCCCATAGACAAAATAGCCACCATGTATTAGATTTATTAGTTTTTATCTAATTTGAGTAAGTATCGTCGCCGATTTTTATGAGAAATTAATTATCAATAAAATTTATATAAAAGTAAGGAATCGATAGTATTGATAACATATAAGATATGAAGCAATTTAAAGCTCTAATAGGGTAAAGTAAATTAAAAATATAATAAAGCATACAAACTTACAGATGCCTGTCCTTGA
Organism: Ceratosolen solmsi marchali; assembly: GCF_000503995.2. Lineage (NCBI taxonomy): Eukaryota > Metazoa > Arthropoda > Insecta > Hymenoptera > Agaonidae > Ceratosolen > Ceratosolen solmsi. Next base: position 3,363,657 of record NW_011948417.1, read on the forward strand.
TACGTCGGCTGCTGCTGGGTTGCAGGACAAGTAGAAGACTGACTGCGTGTTGAAGTACCTATAAAATTGAAAGTATTTGAACTAGCATAGGGAATAATGAAATCTTTAATTACTGAAATGCGAATGGTAAGTGGAATTAATTTTGATAAGATATATCCGTTATTTCGATTGAGCATATAAGTAAATAGAAAATATTGGATATCGATAAAATTTATGAAAATTTTTCATTCAACGTATCAAATTGGGCGATTTTACATATAAATGAAGAATTTTGAGCAATCGACGATGGAAAAACAATTAATTTAACCTTTGTTTCCTTCATAAGAAATATAAGAGAAAGTACAAACATTTTCATTATAAAGAAAACGATCTTATTTTATGATTTTCTTTGTTTAAAAATGTTTCTTAAATTCTTGTCTTTATACACAAATATTCAATTTTTTGTTGGCTCATAAGCAACTAATTGCTTTATTTAAACGTTTTATTTACTTATAAAAATGAACGTGCGAGCATTATTAAATTTTTGTTAAATAAATATTTCAATTAGTACACAATACTGCACAATTGGAAGTCGTTGCAAAATTAGGCCAGAAACGTTAAGTACTTAACATAAAATTAAAAAATGCAAATGCATCGAAAGATGTTTGGCTTAAATATAAGAAATTTCATAATATCGACTGGGCACAAGTAAATGAAATAATACAATGAATTACAAAATGTCGAGATACGTGGTGGATTGCTTAGCTTAGTGGACATTAGCGCGACGAGACGCGACGCCATTTTCTAAGACCGGTATTGATTTTTCTGTTGGTAAGTCGACTAACTTAATTTTAACTTAAGTTGAGCTAACATAAAAATAATAAGGAAGCATTTCAACACGAGATGACGAGCGCCAAACGAGAATATCTACGAGAAAGAACGTATAAAGGGAAGGGAATCGATAAGCAAGATAGTTCTTACCGCCGGTGAAATTCTGACTTTGTCTACTTCTTGTGAACATTGTTGTTAAGTGCCAATACACGAGGCACCAAATCCAAAATTTTTGCTCTCACTAAATCACAGTAATGAGATGCCAATTGGCTTTACTTTAAAAATACGCGATCGTTCGTTAATTTAACCCAGAGCCGAAAGTGCGTTCACGCGGCTTATGAATAATAAAACAAGTAGGTTGCAAATTTTCCCTGTAAGCTTTAATTAATATCGAGTCGTTGGTTAATTCAGTAACTTTGGTCGTCAATTCTTCACTAAGCCAACGTAATAGATCTCGGATCTTAATTAAGCGACCAGAAGTATCGTAGGTACTTTTAAACACCGTACTCTACAGATCGAAAATTGAACGGCGAGGAAGGAAAACGATATGTACGCTTTAACAATAAATCGTAAAGTATAAATCGATGCTGCGCGTACTTGATACTACTTTAACACAGTATAAAACGTGACTAGTGATGCATACCAACTTTTGCTCGTTTGATCGCGAGTAGTCTTTGCGTCTGCGCAATAGGTCGCAACGGTCATTGCGCACCATTCGAAGTATTTTGAAAAGCTAATTTGTAATTTGGGTATTTGTTTTATAATATATATATATATATATATATGATTAAGCATATATTTTTTTTTTTAATAGTACAAAAACGTAATCGTCCGATTATGTGATATTAATTTTTTTGATTATTTTTTTTAAACGACAAGTTTCTTTATCTTAAGCAGTCTAAAAATAACTAACGAAAAAAATTTTACCTCTTATTTAAGTATTCACGATAGTTTAGAATGTAACGTTCAAGACTTAATGCCATTATTAATTTTGCCTAATCTAATATTAATCTTGCACTCTAATTCTAATTGAAAAATATCAACAATAAATATTCTTCATCATTAGTATGCTTTCATATTGCAGTCAATCGATATACGTTTGTACGTGAAAATCTAACGAATTAAGAGTATGAAAACCAATTTCAAACGGTAAAGAGTATGAACGCAAATGTATCGTGTTAATCGCTGTAACCGATCATTTCGTATGAATTATTCTTATCTACGATGTAGATAGCAACGATCGGTTACTCTGTACAATCAGGAAGGATGAAACGATTTTTTACACAAGACTTTGCACAAGAATGAAAAGTCTTTTAAAACTTGAACGACCTTTAAAGTTCGGCCTCGACTCGACACACGATGCATGTAATATTCTAGATTATTCTACTCCAGCTCTTCATAGTTCGATATGCATGTATTGATAAACTATGATAGATACGAGAGACAATGGGAGCGGCAATATTATTCGAGATTAAGAATGGACGATACATCTGGTTAATAGCGCTCGACCTTCAGGATTGGAAATGCGGAGCTTCTGGCCCTACGACGAGGCAATAATGAGGAGTGTCTACTTGGAGTATGCACGTATTGAGTACCACACGAGTATACCGATTGGGCACGCGAGGGCGCAAATAAATGTGGCAGGTTTTCATAAACGCTGCTAGGCAGCTCATATAAGCTTTTTACGACGATTTGGACCGATGCCATTTTGTTTTCCAATCATATGGTGCCAGCTCACTCTACCCGTACATTTCTTGAACCTGCGCACATCGTTAAATTGCTTATCCACTACTGGACTCCTTCCAATTTATTAATAAAACAGCATATGGGCAGAATCGATGGTCCATCGCAATAGTCAGGGAACTCATCCTCCGTTTGCTTTATTCTGCAATCATAGTTTTTAAAACGAAAACCCATCGTATTGCACGCATCAATGGAATCTCATTGTACGATTTAGCGGTTCGACGGGGCTGTTGGTATTGATGGGTACGGGAGGGGCGGGGGGGGGGGGTGGCGGCGGGAGGGGGAGGTACAAAAACACGTTGAACGTTGAACGTTGGTGCGTTCGTTATGCGCCTAAAATGGGAAATGAACGAACAAGTTCGGGAATAAGGTCTTAAATGCATTATATATTATTTATTAGTAATGAAAAATATCGAAAGTTCGTCTTAATACTGAATGTAAATTTATTTTACGAATAATGAGATCGAAATAAAATGCCGTGCATTTCGTGATACTTAATTAGCATTATACAAGCGATGTTCTTAAACAATAAGATAAATAAATTTTATATAATTTTAAAGGGTATCGTTGGTATATTTATAAAATAATGGAAGATAACACATTCTATGATATCCAAACAAATTAGGGTTTATTGAATACATTATGATATTGTTAAAATTAAGAAGAAAAAATGTTTAAACATTTATCGCTATTCATAATTTAGAGGATAAATCCAGTGGCTTATAAACTATAGAATTATAAATATTGTCTGTAATATAATTAATTTTAACAATGAAAATGATACTAACACATGAACTTATTGACAATAAAAATACAATTCAAAGGAATATACATAGCAAATGATTATTTTTCTCAATTGTATAATCTACATAAACGATATATTACAAGAGTTAAAAGAGGAGGAGGCGTGATAGCTAACAGATAATGAAAATATTATATAACATAAATTATAACGATTTCATTGATTTTTTATTTCTACCAATTAAAAAAAATATAATTACAAATGACACAAAATTATTATTTCATTATATATTATATTAAAGAAAATGTTAGTTATATCAATTATAAGTTTTTTTATATAAGGTTTATTCTAACTTTTAATTACGTATTTATAATCGAGAGCTTCGCGAACTATCAATTTTTATTATTAATCACACAATTTTTATACATTTGTGTATAACGTAATGATATAAGTTATTCTACTATGTAAATAAAGTAATTTGGTAATATTTAAAAGAACAAATGTGTCGTTATACCTACTAAATTCATTTAAAGCAAATATTAAAACTGAATATTTGAATAAGAATTACTTATTTAAGTGTATTAAATTAATTTTAATTATACATTCATACTAAATTATGATAAATTGCTAATGCCGCTTTTTTTTTTTCATTAGCAAGATAATCAAATAACGTTTATTCATTCATCTGATTAAGATTATATTGGATAATCTATGAATATTATATATAAGACTGATTTATAATTTCATAATTAATTTGTTTGGAACAAATGTTGCTAATGTTTATTAACTTAATGTGGATAAAAATTGTTATAAAACTCGTCACTCAATTGAATTTTACGTCGCTCATATTATTATTATATCTAATGGGATCAATATATCAAATACATATTTCAATATCTACAAATCTATTTATAAATTTAAATTAACAAATGTTACAATTGTTGAAATGATATGTTCAATATCATAGATTAGTAATAGTAATACAATCATAGGTTGCAAGTTGTTGCTGTAATAATAGAAACTTTAATTGTATATTGTAAAGGCTGTTTCGTTAAATTCGTATTCGTTCATGCGATTGAAATTTACTAAACTCAACTAAAATCATCCACAAGTCTTCTACTAAATAATGTAATGAATTAGAATTAATGGCTATTTATCGTTTTATAGTCGAGCCGACTAAATATTTAATCGAACCGCAAATGCTTTATCAAATGTCATTAAAAATTGATTGAGCCCATTGAATGGAAAAAAACAATAAAATTAATTTAATAAACTTGGCTGAATTACGTGTAATTAACTATTTTTCGTCAACAATGGAATTCCGTCGATTTAATGCCCAGCCCGGTTTATATTCATACTTAGTTGTTTATATTTATTGCCTTGTACGATGACAAGGGCACAGAAACACGATTTTAATTTTCCCGTGTGAGATTAAACGAATGTTTTTCTGCAATTCGCGCAGTTAAAAGTCTCGGAGTTAAAAGCAGCTCTATGACTCCGGGACAAACGAAACATGCGAATGTAACGATAAATTAACCTTTGTTTAAACGGCAAGAGTAATTTATTAGTATTTAAACGTTGTAATGCAGGTGCAATTATAAAATACGGAGCGTTAATATAATTTACTTGTTACAACAACAACAACAAAAAATGCAATATCCTTATCTTAAAGTTTATATATAAATATACATACTTAAGAGTTACAATATTAAGAGTAATTAAATCCTACTTAGATGTTGAAATCGACATTCTTGCAAAGGCTTTGAACTTGTAATTTGCCAAGGCGCTTGCAACTTGCCAAGGTATTATTCAAATTCAACAAGAGTCGATGGTCA
>NW_011948417.1:3368796-3384545 GCF_000503995.2 Ceratosolen solmsi marchali
AATCAAATTATCATTGGCCCTGACAATAATAATACTCCCCTGATCCGAGACTTAATGCAAAATTTCTTAAATGTGGAGCGGTTTGGATAATGTGCATTTACAACGAGCTTTCGTTATTTTCAACCAACAGCAAACAGCACGCACTAATAATAAGGAGATTTAAAGACGCTGGATAAAACGTCATAATCGTCATAAACGAACGAAGAATCGGAGTTGGCTGGTCTCAGTGGTTGGGCAAGAGTCATGACCGTATGACGAATAATATCGCGTAGGAAGACGACACGCGATTAAACAATTTAATCTGCCTCTCGTGAAGTAGGAAAAAGCTTATCCGCCTAGACCTCGAACCTACCTGCCTCGATATGTCCCATACACGGCTTTGTCGATTTAAGGACCAAAGGCGAAGGATCACGGTGGAAGCTCGCTCAGCTGTGTCGATTCGCCGATCTCGATTGGCGGCTGCTCGCGCACATCGGACGCCCAGCTCTATAAATAATAAAAAGCCTACGACGCAATTAAATCCTCCGAGAGAGATGGCTAATGGCTAACTCTCGTACGAGCGAACGAGCGAGCGAACGAGCGAACGAGCGAACGAGCGAGCGAGCGGAGCACGGGCCGGGGGTATGGGCAGAGGATGGGCTGGTGGAGAATGGGGAATGAGAAGTGTGCGATGAGGGGGTGGGGGAACCAAGAGGAAGAGCCACGCAAGCATCGGGTCGTCCACTGCACTCGGCGGAGCGCGGCGGGCAGTCGAGGCCCTGGCCGCGGCGGAGGAACGTCGTGCGTGCGCGAGTCCGGGCCCCTCTTCGACTCCACACACTCTCTCTCTCTCTCTCTCTCTCTCTCTCTGTCTCTCTCTCATATCTCTTCCATTCCCCTCTCCTCCTTCTCTACCTCCTACTCCTGTCACACCGGCCCCTTTCACTTCACACAATCACGCTGCCCGACCCGGCCCGTCTTCGTCTGCAGTCGCACGTGCGCTGAGACGCCGAGGATCGCGCGAGTGACCGCGGGATTCGGCGATGCGCGCCCGGGCCCGAGAGCTGATGAGACCCTCGGCTGGCCGGAGTCCCAGCGACGGATATGGTGATGGACGTCCACCCCAAGGTTCGTACGCCTGTTTTATCGCGCCGAAAGATGACAAAAACGACGACGACGACGACGACGACGACGAAGAGGGCCCCTTCTAGTCCCGTTCCTCGACTCCCCGTGTTATTCATCCGAGGCACGCTTTAGCCATGGCGAACCGACGACCGCTCACTCGCTCGTTAGCCCGAGCTAACTAGCGATTTATTTCGTCGCGTCTCGCTTTGTGAGAGCGAGAGCGAGAGCGAGAACGAGAGCGCTGTCAACGACGATACGCCGCTACTCGCTTTACGTACGCAAGCTGTTTTCTACTCTTCTTGTAGAATTGTCCGTGTCAGGCCGAGTGTGCAGACTTTGCTTTGCTGCGTTCCGCTTCACCGTCCAAAACCAATCGAAATAACTTGAGAATTCACGTGCCTAGGATAGCTGATCCTTTCCATTATGGTAGATACACTTCTTTCAAATATTGTATCCGCTCATCTACATTACGAACTATCGCGTTTGCTCTCCGCTTGTTTCACTGCATATTATATACACACAATCATGTGTGCGTGCGTGTGATTGACGGCCGTGCAAAAAACATGAATTTTCATGCCAAACTTTGTATGTGAGAAGATTAAGTACGGCCAGCGCTTCATCGCTACCGTACACTCACAAAATTCTAACGATTAAATTATTTTCATTATTATATCGATACGTATTATTCTTTTGTATTAGTACAAACAATTAATAAGTAATAAGCAAAATGCTCCCTCCTCCTCCTCCCCCCCCTAAATTATTCGCAAAATTAAAAGAATTTGAAACACGATCGAGGTTTTTAATATTTGAAATGCACAAACAATATTATTGTATCCGCATGTCGTAATCGCGAACTACCAAGAATATAAAAATTGTAAGCGCGATAAATATTTACGTGCAGGAACATTAATAATTATTGAATGCAGTCGATCGCGAGGAATATTTCGATCATAATTGTCTATTTACTGTGTTTTAATTTTTATGATAATAACGTACTACCTTACAACAGGTTTTTTTTTATATTTATTCTCCCAATAGTTGAAAAGGCCATAAATTTATTGATTTCGTTTATTCATAACACATTGTCGGATCGCTCGTCGAGGGTTGTAATTATTTCATTTATGAAATCAAAAAATTGTAAATAAAATCATTAAATAAATCGATGATGGATACAACATTTTTTAGAAAGCAGCATGTATATCAACTATAGTAGGACATTAATTTTATATTTTTATTCAACTAATTTATTCATTATAATTGTTTTGTATAAAGAAATTAAAATGTACTCGATATAAATAAATAAATAAATATATATATATATATATATATATATATATATTTTTTTATATTCATTTTTTGCTACAAATTTATTCAATAATAACAGATGAAATATTTTTTCTTTGAAACGACATGCTTAGTAAAATATTTGAGCAACTGTTTATTGAAATAATAATAATCAAAAACGATATTTAATAAATTATTTGATGGTTGCAATAGTTTGAATTAAAGTCAAGCGTCTTCTAAGCATTTCTTTTTATTTATTTATAATTATTTAATTTTTTTCTTATATTATGTTTGTAATATTTAAACAAAATACTAATCTAATGATTGTCATAGATTACAATTTATACATTTTAACTTTAGTAAGACTTTTTTGTATAATTTTTATCAAATATGAGCTCAGAATACATTTATATTTATTTTTCACGATTATTGCATAACCTTATTATTTAGAATTAATTTTTTTTTTTACTTAATTATTTTAAATTGATAGTTAAAACATAGAGAAAAAATTATATAAAATATTTACTCATAAAAATATTAAATACAGAATTTTTTATGTTGAAAAAAAATTCTTGAAATTTTTCTTAAATGTTTTTAATAAATTTTTGTATATTCACAAGATTTATACAAAATAAATATAAAATATTAAGTCTGAATTAATTCGTGCCAAAGTAATTAGTTGAAATTTGTAAATATAGATAATACAATAGCTTTTAGGTTTAATTAATTTTGTTAATTAATTTTATTTTATCTTTTCTTATAAAAAGAAAAAAAAATTGGAATTTTTATTGTTTTTAAATTATTTCGCTACAAACATGATAAATAATTAAAGTTTATTTTGTGCGTAGTTAGAATTTGCATGATATTAATGTTAACGTTTAAAACTTTATGACACCTGTTCACACATAATAAAAACAACTGAATTATTCGCATACGCACATTTGAATTCTAAAATTTAAATAAATGTTTAGATTTGCATAGATGAGAGTACAATGATAATCTACTACAATGATATATCTACTGCGTGCCAATTATTTATTTTTTTCCAAATTTCTCATGCGCATACGTTCTTTAAGTTCTTTTACTCATATTTCAAGAGCAGTTATAAACATAGTAAAACTCATTTATTAAAAATCTTTAGTGATTCTTGTATATTTAATAGTCAGTAGCATGGGCTAAATTTTTTTCTATTTTACTTAATCAATGGATTTTAATTTTATATAAATTTATATAAAAAAATTAAGTACAATAGACATTACGTTCATAAAAATTGAAGTTTTTTTCTTTTTTTTTCTTTTTTTTTCTTTTTTTATTATTATTAATGAAAGAATGATTGACCGTTAGAGTTTGACAAAGAACTATTTTAAAATTTAAATAGCGAGCGCGTTATGTCGCTTGATGTCCTCTTTTATGTTTAAAAGCTAAAACTTTACGATAATAAATAATTCATAATCACAAATACAGTTGAGACAAATGTTTTTCTTTTTTTTTCCAATAATGCAAACAATGTTGATTAACTTGAATTTATTACATGAAATATAAAGTTCTTAATATATTCAATTCGTAAAAGAGAAATTTAAAAATATAATAGAATTATAAAGGTACGAAATTTTATAATTGACAATTTTTTCTTCCCCCCCCCTCTCTTTCTTTTAATAACATATTATTATTATAAATTATTATTTAATTGGTTTTTAATATTATTGAGCAGATCAATTAAATACATATTTTTATTTTTCAAATTTACTCATAATTTTACCAATACGCATCCTTACAAGACTTAATAAATTAGTTTCCTGTATACTATGTATTTATTTTTTATATTATTTATTATATATATAATATTATATATTATATAATTACTTATTATATAATAATATTAGTAATTATGTATATATACTATATACCTGTATACACGGATGAGAATGATGTAAGATGTCCTGAAAGTATTACAAGTGCAAACATATCGTTTCCCTCGTTTAGAGCACTTTAAATTTAATAGTAAATTCAAACAGTTTTATTGGCTTTTAATTGATTATTGATTGAGCAAGTATTTGCGAACTGTATTACCTGATGTATTGTTTCGATACTTCGATAATAAACTTTATGCTTCTTCTCAATTCTCAATTAAGACAAAGGTGGATGTAATATGATAATCCATGAAACTATATTTTTAAACGACATAAATTTAATTTTTGACTTAAATTGCATAGAATAAGCAATGTTACGATTAATTGTGGGTGCATATAAAAAAATATAGGCAATTAATGGCGTCGCATTGAGAAACTTGAAGAACAACAAACAAACACCCCAACCCAACCATAAATAAATATATAAATAATTAAGTAATAATCAAGGGGCCATAAATAATTAATTGGCGCGAATCGTTGAACGCTGCCAAAAAGCTGCCAAGTTAATCAAAACGACTGGAGCTTACGTGCTTTAAAATTCGAATGTAACAGCGATGGACGAGGAACGCTTCCGCATTCCTAGTTACAGGGCTCTTACATTAGTTTTATCTCACCGGGGCAAAGTGTGCCGCTTTATACGAGGTGCGACGAACTCCTCGTCCTGTGCTTACAAATACAAGATTACAAAAGATAAGCGAATAAGCTTCGGGACAAGCGAACGAATAAGTTGGAGGAGGCTTGTTAGCCGTCAAGAGATTAAATACTTTTCACCTTTTCTCCTTCTTCGACTGTTCTCCTCGGGACGCTGAGTGCTCTTATTGGCAGGTGATTTGCAACCAAAGTCCTGGCTCATGTTATATCGAAGCTTCCTTGGAGCTTGTATTTCGCAAATAACATAATGAAAATTAATGACAGCAGCCCCTATCTCAAGAGCATTTGCTACACTTCGAGTGCAATAACAATGCAACATCGAACCTCATCACTGAAATTCTTCAAATAATTGCCTTTTAACATCATATTATGCATTTTTTTTTTTATGGGTATGGTCTTTCGTCGTCGACGGGCGATTACGCGAATGTTCTGTATAACTAACTAATAATTATAGAACATCGGTGGCTTGTTATTTAATCGCTAAAGTGGAAAAAAAAAAAATTTTTACACATAATTTTCTTCTCTTATTCAAAATTCGAATTACATTCGGGTACAGATAATGTAAAATTATACGAAGTAATTTGATTTATTGGATAAATAGTATGTTGTATTCGTACGCTGGTACATGCATATTTAGACGTATGTTTGACTTACAAAGTTGACAATAACGAATGAAAATTAATGTTTTGTCTTACCAATTCATATTGAGGTCCCCTAGAGGTCATAATAACAATAATAGAGGAATACAGATTGGTAATAATAATGATATAAAAGACGAATTTTTCACGTTCGCATGAATTTAGTTTTCAACTGTAGGGGTCAATTCTTGTTAAAAATATTTAAAAAAAAAAAAAAAAAAACTATAGCAATACGAGTCGAATACAATGAGCAAAATAACAATTTATACTTTAGTTTGTAAGAGCAATAAGAATTATTCAGTCTCGTATATAATCGACATCTTCTATCGATTGACTTTGCTAAATGATATTCAATACAAACAAACAATTATTCAGTTTCAAATTAAAAATATTCTTAATAGCTCCTTAAAACCGTATGCGTAAGGATAGAATTATATAATTTCAAAAGTCATTTTGCTAGAAGCAAAAACCAAATTATGAATGAAAATTAAATGCGTATGGTAACTTTCCTTAACGAGTTCAATAATACTGTTTAAAATATTTTGGTTACATCGCAAAAACAAAACAAACAAAAAAAATCCTTATCTTCTTACATTTATTTCTAATTTTAATGTAACGTCAAAATTATTTTCTCATCAATTTTACGTGTCATTATTGGCAAAAAAAACATCTTCTCCCTAGAAAATACAAAACGAACATTATCGTATGAATTTCTTTAATCTAGAAAACTTTGTTGCATCTCGCAACGAATATCAAATTTGATAAAACTATTTGATCAAATCTCATCTTTACCCATTGTAAATCTCACAATATGAGATTCTCTATGTGTATGTACGTTCATGTCCGCATGAGCACACGTGTGCACCTGTTGACTAAACGGAATATACCGAAGGCAAATAAGATGGCAAATAATATTTTATTTTTTTCTAATAAAGAATCTCTCATTTTTCTATTTTTCTTTTTTCTTTTTTATTTTTAATGTATAATTTTACGAAGATAAAATTTTTGTAGGCGTAAAACTTCATTATTTTAAGCTAAATTTTTTCAAATGCGTTACTTTACAAAAATTATAATACAACTTAACTTATGATATATAGTCCATAGAGTCTGAATTTCATTAATAATATTTGTAAACATCGATATTAATTAATAGGAAAAGTTGATCAATTTGCCATTATGAATAGATAATTGACATTTGTAAACGAATGATTAATCAGGATTATTTTCATTTAGGAAAAAAATATTGCTATTATTTTGCATATTTTTAATAAAATAATTATTTTTATAAAAGATTAAATTTGCCCCATATATTGATGATAATTTTTCATAAATATATAATTTGATCACCTATTACTCTTAAGTTATTGGCAGCGTATACCTTTTGTCTATAAGAACTTAATCTTCATCGTAATTGTAAAAACTACAAACCTGTTTAATTCGATATATGATCAATTTTTCTTATTATTACAGATTTTACAAAGTTTATTTTATAATTTAAAAATTTTCAGCAACAATAAAATAAAATAAATCAAGTTATTATTATGAGCAAATCTTTTCTATTGAAAGTATCTATATTTTTTATCGAGAAAGTTTTATCTATTTCATTGCATTAGATGTATATAAGATATTTTATTTCTCAAACTTTTCAATGGACTTTCTCATGTTCTATAAAGATCTTATGAGAATGTAAAATAATTAATATATTGGAATAATCATCTTGTACATAAAAGCAAAAGTGTTATTTTATATTTGTTATTACCAATAAGCAAATATTGTAAAGGAAAATATTTATATAATTATTATTTCTGGTCGGATAATCCAAGAACAAGAAGCGAGCGAGCGAGCAATCATTATGGAATTTGCTCGATCTCTTATCGGTCGTAAGCTCGCGGGTTGCCGTATTTTCTCCCGACACACCAACTCGAAAACGCGCGGTAAGGAGAGGGATCTACAAAAACTCAAGAGCCATTGTATTTTCCAATAATAACACATGTCGGCTCGGCTGAACAAACAAGCTGGCGCCCTTTCGGCTTATTAATACGACTGGCTAATATCGCAGTGGGCAGCATCATCACGAACAAGGCCGACGGTCGCTCTCGACTAAAGGGAGCGGCGATGTCGGATGACGTGGGGCCCGCGGGACCGCGGGGATCGCGGCGGCGGGGAGGCGGGGCGGCTGAGGGGTGGCGGCGGCGGTGGAGTGGGTTTACCAAGCGATTACAGTCGGGCGACACATCGGTGCGCGCGACGACGCCGCCCCCAAGTCGTTTCGTCTTTAAATAGACGTCGAGTGCCCGACGACGGCCCACGGTCTCGTACTCTACAGCAGCGATGCCCGCCGACTTTGCCGGGATAACTTTGCACGCGTGACTCGACTCGACTCGACTCGACTCGACTCGCCGCCACCTCCAATCGGTTCCACTTCGACTCCTCCTTGCCCATTCCCCTCCCCTCATCACATTCCTTCGGTGCTTCTCTGAAATAATACGCTAGTGGGAAGTGAGCTCCTGAGCTCCCTGTTTATCAGCTTACACTTCCGCCGAGCAAGGAATTTCACCCTCGGAGTAATGTTTCCTCTTAATCCGTTGATCGCCGTTCGGCAACAACAGCAGGAGCACCAGGAGCAGTCACAGCAGCAACACCTGGTATCACTTGTGTATTCATCGTAAAAGCATTTTGATGAGTAGCAGCTTGTCGCGGACAATAATTGGCAATGCCAATTATTCATTGTGGTGCGCACTATTTTTACCGGCGCTCGCAACTGCGCCGTTTCGAAGCGCATAACCAGTGACATGGATCCCATTGCTACTAGTTGTCGTTATTTAGCGTTTTGAGCCTTAGTAATACGATTCTACTATTAATAGTCTTATCGTTTCGTTAGCGATTCAGCGGCTTTGGCCTTTCTTGCGTTCATATCATTCTACAAACAGAAAATGCTATTCTCGTTAGTTTCATACTCTTTTCCACAAATCAATCAAATATCAAACATTTATTTTTATTTTTATAAAAAAATTTTTTTTCTACGCAATCATCACGTATCTATTAAATGATTATGAGTAAATTAAACCTTTTTTTATGTTTAATTGAATAATACTCTGTAACTTACGTAGAGTATTTCTTTATATATATATATATATATATATATATATATATACAATAAATTGATACATTATTCGAACGATCGATATGATTCTATCGATGTAATGCAAATACTTTTATAGGACTGCTGTTTAATACCAGGATGAATGAATATAAATGCACCTAAAAAATGAGCCAAATATTTGTCAAATTTAAATTCTTCGCGATACATTTTAAATTTTTTACTTTTTATTCGAATAGACAAAAGCTTTGTGAAAGCTTAGCTAATAAAAAGGTTTTTTTTACAGTTATCGAATAAAACTGTAAATTATTAGAAATTTCAAACTGCGCGTCTATGTGCTATTACAGGTAATTAGGTTTGTCGTGAGGTTTCAATGACTTGCTAGTTAATATTAAATTCCGTTTTTATCAAAGCACTTGTTCAATCTAAATACAGTACACGTCAATTTTCATAAACGACTGTTTATCAGCATTAACATCATCGTCATCGTCATCATTATTATTATCATCGCCATCATCATCATTACTATTGTCGTCGTCGTCGTCGTCGTCGTCGTTGTTGTTGTTGTTGTTGTTGTTGTTGTTGTTGTTGTTGTTGTTATTATTATTATTATTATCATTGCTGTTATTATCGTTGCAGATGCGGTGGTTGACTGTGATGATGTGCCTTTATGCGGTGAATGCTCGTACCGAAGAAGATCAGTCTTTAGCGTCAAATACACACGAAGTGCCGACGATTAATCCAATACCGGAAAAGTGTTTCTATGGAGCACCGACGGAATGTCCTCCGGCAGGCTCCAATCCTTGTAAAAGGATAACATTGACAAACATAAGCACTGAGAACGTTGCTGTTTTGTGTTGTAATTTATCAAATCCAACAGACTTCGAAGTTGCTTTATATCGCGCAAGTAAGATTTTTTTTTCTTCATATATTATTCATAGGTAATGTTTTAATTTCAACATATTTATTTCTGGCATTGAATTAGAGAAAATCTTACCGTACTCGCAAATCAATATATTACGTGAAAATAGTCGTAAAGTAAATCAAATTTAGTATTACACTTGCAGGCAAACGGAAAGTTAAATCAACGAGAAAGTTTAAAAATTCTACTTATTTCATAAAGTTACGTAAACATTAGTTTTTGGTAATTACTTTTTCTACTTGTATAAATTATACTGATATTTTTATGAACGCCAATCGACAAACAACAGTTATTACAATACAATTTTCAATTAGAATATTAACATAAAAATTCATTGATTTAAAAAATGTAGAAAATAATGTCTTATTGCACTATAATTGCAACTATGTCACTTGTATATAATCGTAAATTCGTAACAATATTAATCGGTGATTTTCAACATGAATTCATAATAAATTATTTTATATTCACGGTTATATTATAAAATAAAGCTAACTTATAGTCTCCAATATTTTATCTTATTAATTTCAAGTATAATAATATATCCATTTAATTAACTTGTAAATTTAATTGAAAATTAAATTATGTTGGGCTAATTTAACAAAATAAATAATGGCTTATGAGGTTACGTAAATGCGTGTAGAATGTTTAAAGATCAGTTATCGAATGTAGATCTCGTCACTATGTCATTAAATTTATCGAAAAATATAAAAAAAAAAAAAAATAAATAAATAAAAAAGGAAGAATAAAAAATCGCTTTAAAAGCTCGCCGATAGATTACCAACAAAACATTTGCAAATTAAATTTCTTAAAAATATTAAGGAAAAAAATATAAAAATATAATTTCTTAAAAATATTAACAGGAATCTTATTCTTCACAGATTTTCCAACAAACGTATCCTACATTCACATTCGAAATGCTACTTTAGACTTCATCAATACTACGGAGGTTCGATGGAGAATGTTAAAATCATTGGCTATAACCGATGGCAGGATTCATCGAATCAAGGGACAGTTTTTGATGATGACACCGATTCTTTGCCTCAATTTCTCAAATAATGCTCTCCTCGAAATGGAGAACAACTCGTTAATAAGACTTGCCCAATTGACAACGTTAGACCTCTCTTATAATAATTTGACGCACCTACCAGCGTTAAATATAATGAATGGTCGAGAATTTTGGCTTGACATTTCTGGTAAACTTTATTTTCCCATTAATCATATAATAAACAGCTACAAAGTAATATATATATATATATATATATATATATATATATATATATATATTGCCCAAATATATTTTTTTATATTTATTCTATATTTTTCTCTATGTACGTGCTATGTTCTACTTCATATTATTCACTAAACTTTATGACAATATTTTCTTTCATCCTCTTTAGGATCGAACACTTTGCTATGCCACGACATTTATCAAAATATTAATAAAACTGGAGAAAATCAAATTGTTTTTAATCGAGAAAACGAGACCGTTTGTTCTTCGAGCAAAACTTGGCATTGGTTCAATGCAACTGCCCAAGTACCTTTGAAACAAGTACGTTATCTCAGTTCGGTAAGTTCACTATTTTAATTATTTTAAATCTTATAAACTATACGCGCTGCACGCGAATTTAATGCTGTATAATTTCATCGTTCCAGTTGCAAACCGAATGCCCGAAAGGAGAAAATTGGCAGTGTGTTTGTGCGTTTAGTAGACTGGAACTCCTTAAAGATAAACTGCCAACATTTGCCGTTAGCGTCGATTGTAGCAATATTCAATTAACACAACTTCCAGAAAAGTTACCTCGCAATACGATATCTCTTAATGTTTCCTTTAATAATGTACGTCTCTTTGCGTTCAAATTGATCAAAACTTATGCTATTACATAATCTGCTCATTGCTTTATTTATATTATAGATTACGGTTCTGGATGAACTGAGCACAAATCCTAGTTACGATGGACTCAGGGAGTTCATCGCCGACTATAACAATATATCGTCCATAAATAAATTGGAAGGTTCCAAATTTTTGGATAACTACGCCTTTCTTAGTTTGAGATATAATAAAATTAAATCAGTAAGTTAAAATTATATTGTCGATTAAAATTGTTAAAGCTCAACTTTTTCTTTTGAAATTTTGCATTTCCAGCTGCCCACATATATATTGGCAACTAATGCTTACGATAAAAGCTATAGTAGCAATAGATATGGTGTTAGATTCGGAGGAAATGAATTGCATTGTGATTGCAATACAGCAAAATTTTTAAAGGTAGTAAATAGTCTATTTTATTTATTATTGTTATTATTGCTCATTTGATTAATTTACTTTTTGCGTCAATGCAAATTTACAACAATTTTCTATGTACAAATATAAATTTTTAAAGGTTTGGCTGCAGACGCGAATATTAGATTATGACGAAGTTCTCTGCGAAAACGTTAAGGAAAAAGTTGTCGATTTAGAACCGTCAAAAATGTGTGTTTATCCTGGAGATTGGACAGACTATATCTATTATATTATTGCTACCGAAGTTTTATTATTAATAGGTCTTATAGCTAAAGTGTCATATGATTATTGGGTATTTAAGACAGCAGGATATCTGCCATGGCCAGCTAATAAAATGCCCAAACTTCCTTGTGATTGGTTATGTGAGACGTAAAGTAGTTGCAATTTATTAGTTAATTACGATACAATTCGAACACTTAAGAGTGCCAAAATAATTATAAATAAATGGAACAAGAGTTTTTTTTTTTTTTTTTTTAATGTAATAGGAATTTAATATATGTGTTGTTACCCGCATAACGAACTTTGTGATTGTCTTTTTTTTTTCTTTTTTTTTTTTTTTTTTTTTAAGTAATCTCCAAATTATGCTCAATTCAATAGTTTTACAACATATTAGTTCACAGAAATACAGTTTATCATAATTTTATAAGAATTTGGTTTGTTACAAAATCTAGCTGTGATTCTAATTAATCCATGACGCATGTTTGTACAGACTTAATATTTAATTATTAATGATGATGTTGAATTTAAACTATTCGTGAAACTGTGACTTCTAGTTAATGCATTTCAAAATTGATAAAGATTAGTACTAAGTAAAAATAAGTTAATCAATAGTTATGATAAAAATTTATTTGTAAATTAGCTTTGTAAATATAAAATATTTCACTTACACACATTTAAACAATGATTTACAAGTAATCGTACATTTAATAATTTTAATTTTATCATTAGGAACATTGCTCCAAAGTTAAATGAGATATTTTTTGTGTAAACTTTATAACCGAACATACCATTAATACAATTTATAAACTTGAAATGAATATATGGTATTTTTTTTTTATTTTTGAAAAGTACAAGTATGTAATCAAATTTTTATTTTGCAAATTTTCTTTATCTTTTCGGATAATTTAACTATTAATCAAAGAACTGCACGAATAAATGTATTAAAATAACAATTATTTTATGATTTATTTAAATGAATAATATATAGAATAATATTGTTATAAGATATTTTGTAAAAGTTTTTATTAAACTGTTAATACAATAAAATCAATTGGGCTTAATCGAAATGCTTTCACTTCAAAACATATTCTATAACAATTACTTTCAAATATTTTTGTTTTTATTTTAAAAACTTAACTCATTTAAACTTGTATGCAATGATTGATTGTATCAAACATACCAATTATAAAAATTTTAATATCAATTTATGCGATTGTATAAATATTATTTATTTGCATTAACAATAAATTCAGTTTAAATTATTACTTGTAACTAGCTTTTTTTTACACCTCTGTTGACTTTTCGTTTTGATTTTAAATTTACAGCCGCTGTTTTTAATGATTTACCTACTCTCTTGCCATTAATATTCACTTTACTATTTTTATTGATTTTACGTTTACCTAGCGTCTTGTTTTTGGAAATTTTGTTATTCGATGTATTAGTGTCATCAGCGTTTGTACTAAAAACGAAATAAATAAATAGCAATTATACATAAGTAAAAAAAAAAAAATAATTCGCAGATAATAGAAATAAGTAAATACCGTGATTTTCGTAAAAATTGTTTCTTAAACTTTGGAATAGTACATATACTTTCCCTCTTTGGTGCCTCGCATTCTTTTTTACGTCTTTGCTTTTTGCTAAGCTTTTTCATAGATAACATATATTCTGGCACGTGACAACCAGAAGCTTTCATAACAGCAGCAATACTAAATGGAAAATTATAAAAGGAATGACGTTTGAGTGAAATTTCATCGGGTTTAATGTTATTCGCATTACCTTCTTAAATTGACCGTGTCCTGTTGCGTAAAGAAAGTTATGGCCTTTCCTTTGTGTCCAGCACGACCCGTACGACCTAGGAAAATTGATGTGATATAATATTTAATATTTATTTCATTTAATAAGATAATTTTTGATCTTACCTATTCTGTGAATGTATGAAATGGCAGACGGTGGAAAATCGTAATTTATAACGAGGTTAACGCCTATAAAATCAATTCCTCGACCCATTAGATCCGTACATATTAATACCCATATTTTCCCTTCTCGGAAACAACGTACAATATTATCACGCTAAAAAGTTTTATAATATTTAGTGATTTATAAATACGGCAATTTAAATGAAATTTACTTCGATGATACCTGAGTTTGAGTCTTATCAGCATGTATAATATCTACATTGATACCATCATAAATAAGTTCTTTAAATAATTCATCAGCTCGTTCTTTAGATTGCACAAAAACCAGTACAGGCGGCGATAAACCCTGAATTTAAAAATATATTATTCTCCTTTTGAGCGTTAATGACTCGTTAATTTACACTTACCTCGTGAATAATGTTTCTAAATGCTAACAATTTTCCCCCTTCGTTTCCAACAAATAATAATTGCTGATCGACCAAATCCGCCGCTGAATTTCTGTCATTAAAAAATCGATTAAGATAATGTTAATGGTAGTCATTTGTTTGACACAAAGTAAATTAAATATTGCATTTGAATTACCTTTGACCAATTGTTACGGTAATAAGTCCTTTAAGATTATGTCTACACCATCTTGTTACTGCGGGAGTATTAGTTGCGCTAAACATACCTCGACAGATATTATTATTTGTACATGCTTTTAAAATTGTTTCTAACTGACTCTTAAATCCTCTAGTTCCCTCTTCAAACAGCTTATCAGCCTCATCGACAATAAGCCACTCGACACTGCACATGAAGTTAAACTCTAATTTAATATAAATCAATATTTGCAAGGATACAAATTATAAAATAAAACTTACTTATTTAGGAAAATAACTGCTGGCTCTTGATTTAATAAAAATACAAGTCTTTTTGGCGTGGTTATCAATATATCTAAGACAAAGGGTCGGTTCATTATAATTGTACATTAATAATTATTTATAAACTTTAAGATTGCAACGTCGTTTGTGCTTACCAAATTTTTGAGAACTTTTTGGTCCGTACTTCGACAAGGCTTGATTTATTTTACTAATTATATGGACTCTAAATTCACGACCTTCGCTTAGTCTCATACATTCTCTATAAGTTTGTTTAGCCAATTCCCTAGTCGGACTGAGTACAATGGCACGAAATCCTTTTCTCTGAGGTCCATTTAATTGATGAATAATGGGAAGTAAGAACGCCGCAGTTTTTCCCGATCCAGTTGGCGCACAAGCTAATATTTGCCTCTTCTAATTACGAATTCGATTACAAAGTGTCGGACTAAGGATATTTTTCAAAAATATCATACTTTACCTGCAACATGACCGGCATAGCCTGCATTTGAATAGCAGTTGGTGTACTATATCCACAAGTTTTCATATTTTGTAATACATCACCTCTAACATTATAAACTGTGGATAAGTCTTCGAAAGACTCTATTGGCCTTGGTACATGACTTCCGGTAACCGAAATATGATGCTTATTGCGATATTCGTTAATCTACAGGAAGAAAATTTTTAATAATTCATTCGCAATTGGTCTATCAATTGATCCACTGTACATATCGTTTTATTTTCTCTTTACTCACCTTCTCCTGCTCTAGTTTCAACATCTTCTCTTCCGTTATGATTTTCTTCTTCTTCTTTTTCTTAATAATAGTTCCATCCTGAGTGGCGGTAATCCCATCAACAAGTGTAAGTACA
>NW_011948417.1:3384556-3459850 GCF_000503995.2 Ceratosolen solmsi marchali
CTTCCGAATCTTCATACTTTCGTTTCAACGGCTCTTCATTGCTTTCAATTTTTAAATCCACAGGTTCCGACTTGATTTTAACTTCTTCTTTAGGCGCAGGATTCTTTATTAACTAAAAATTAAAATTGCTTCATTTTAGAAGAATTATCGAGATGGTTTATAAAACTTTACCAGCTAATAGCTCAGAGTCTATCTCATTTACCGAAAATCTTTCTGCGTCGCTTTGAAAGCGCTTCAAATCAAATTTAATTCCAACAGTTAATTTTTTAAAAATATCATAGGCATCCATCCTTACGAGCCGTCACGTGTTTCACCAATATTTATCGCGGCTCGTCGAAGCAACCATAACCTACAATACATTCAAACGAACGAAGGCGACGTTTGTCACGAATATAAGTAAACAGGTTGTTGGTTCCAAACCCTAGCCATCCAGCATCGGCCATTAAAATTTTATTTGGCTAAATATTAATGGAATGTAATGGCTTTGCAGTCGGCGCGCAACCTCGCACTCCAGCAATCCCCGGCCCGTGAAAGTGCAATAATGAGAATGGGAAATGTAAGGACGATTTATTTACTAGCATTTAGTCAAATGGAAATTAAGTAGTCGTAATTTGTGTTAATTTGGACTACAACAAATTAAGCTGTAAAATAAAGTAAAAAGATAGAAATGCGGTAGAATAGGAAGAGGAAGATTCGTATTTAAAAGTACATTTTCGAGTCTCATTAACCACATCGGATGTTTTGTGGTGGTGGTGGTAAGATTAGCTTTTCTTTTGTCTTTTGGTTAAAAATATAAAGTGGAACGAAGCATTTGAGTAATAAATTTATTATATGCAGAACTGGAATTTATATATTGTATTATCGAAAGTGAGAGAGAGAGAGAGAGAGAGAGAGAGAGAGAGAGAGAGAGTGAGCGAGCGAGAGTAGAGGAAATTAGTGAATTAGTAAATTTCAAATTAGTACAGTTCAAAGACAAATTAGCTGTTAAAGCACCATATAATATTTTTTTAATAAAGAATTTAATTAATATTATTTTGTATATCGCTCGGGCAAAAGAATTGAACTAAATTATTATTAGAATATATACTCGTTACTTAAGTGATATTTTTTCTTTATCGTTTTCCTTTAACATAAGTATAGTGACAAATTATTTGTAAAATAGTTGTACCCACATTATAAATATATTGGTAAGTATTGAAAATTTTCCTATATCCTTGTTAGTACATTACGAGAATTTATGTGCCATGCTGGTGGCATTTTAATACACATTTCACATACTTGTTAAAAACATGATGAGTTTAATCATTTGTAATGTTACGTTTTATATTTAATGTATACACACATATATATGAGGAAAGTGTTTATTTAAGCGTAAATGATATGTCGAAAAAATCTTATAATAAAAAAATATGAAACAGTTTTCTATTTTATTATATATTGCTATAATGATTATAATTAGTGCATATAATTTATATACATAAATTATATATACGAATAAATATACATAAATTGTCTCTTTTTTTTATTTTTTTCTTTTCTTATTGTATAGAGTCTCCACATTTATTCATCACTAGCCAGTCAATTCCAGTGGTAACACTTTTATCAACTTTTGTAATGTTCTTAAATATTACTATATACATATATACATATATACATATATACATATATAATAATATATATATGGTTAATTATTTACAACAATGATGGAGAAAGTAGAAACAATAATTCATTTAAAGAATAAACTTATTTTTTTGAAATCTGAAGATTTAAACGCTTCTCATCGCCATCATTTCCTTATGTGTTTTTGCATCTATTTCGATGCACACTATAACTATTAATTTTTTAAAGATTTTAAAGCGTTTATAACAAAACCAATAGAGTCAAGGAATAGTTAAACTATTTTAGTTAATTAGTTAAATTTATCATTTTAATATATTATTGTACATAAATTATATCGTGTTACATGTTATTTACTCATATTACTAATATTGTTTTAAAATAAATTTTTAATTATATTGAAAATAACTAAGGATATAGATATATTATTTGTTAAATTTAAATAAAACCAATGATAAAATATTATGATTTTGAAATTATAACTATTATTATCGTAAATTTTGAGATATTAAAAAAAAATCGTTTTTGTTAAAAAAGAAAACTATTTAACAATAAATTTATAATCGAATATTAGAATTGGCATTTTCTTTGCAATTAATGATATTATTTTCAATAAAATCGAAAAATCTTTTTTTATTGATACTGAATGAAGGGCTTTTGTACAATTAAATTTGATGAAAAGTCAATCGATGAAAAATATTCTAAATAAGATGTAGTCGAATATTTTGTTGATATAATAATTTATGTAAATGCCATGTAATACTTATGTGATAATGTAAGTATAAATCATTATCTTTAAATAGCATAAAATCATTTGCATTGATTTTAACGAACTTGCGTCATCAATTTCAATAGGAGAACTATTTTAAATTATTACATATAGGTATTATTATTAGATATTTAGAAAATAATAATACAAGTTGTAATAAAATAACAATCAAATGAATTCAAATTATTATTTTAATATTAAAAGAGCCTTGTTTTTTTTTTTTTTTTTATAACCAATAACAAATAATTTGATGCATTTTTTTATCTCATTATATAAAAAAGTATTTTCACAGTTAAGATTATGTAATACAATATATATTAACGATATTTAAAAAAATTTCGTAATCTCATTAATACATTCTTTAGTATATCAATTTTTTTAACGCATTAGATGATGAGCCATTTTACTTTAAAGGGCTTGGAAATTATAAAATTTTAAATAATTTTTCTATTATCTAGTTGTTGAATGGCCAGTATAATGAAAGTAATTGATAAGAATCAATTTGTATAAGTGTAATTTAATGTCAGGAAAAAATTGGTAGATTTTGTTTAATCTCTTGTTATCCAGTTCAATCGTCCTCATAAAAGGATATTGTCATTTATGAGCATGATAAAGTAAATTGATTAAAGTATCATAAAATCTTCTTCAATTGTTAGAGAAACGAATTATTAAAAAATAAATCAGAATAAAAAGTCGTATTAATTTTAAGTTATTTTTTTTAAATGTTAAGTTTTTATAAACATTTTATAATTTTCAAACAAAGTTGCTCATTATTCGACAACTAATTATTTTCTAGAATAAAATTATAAAACAAAAAAAAAAAAAACTTTATAAAATATATACCTCAACTACACAATGCATCCTAACTGCAAAAATATTTTTTTTATAACATTCTTCATATTAATGAAAAGATATGTGAAAACTCTCTTATATAACTATATTGCAATTGTTTTGAACTTTCCAATTGAAATTAATTTAATCATACAGACAAAATATTTCACGAACGTTTAAAACTTGAAACTATCACCAAGTTGTTTAGCCCTAAATAAATTTAACTGCGTTAATATTAAGTGACAGTTGAATTTTACACTCGCAAAAAGTAAACCTGAATAAATTGTAACTTGTATTTTATATGTAAATATGTATGTACCAACAATTATACACAACATCGTTTATTTTAATTGTATTATAATATAAAATTTAACGAAATAAAGTTTTTTAATCTTTTATTTAATTTTTAAAAATATATCCGTTAATTTTCTTATAAATCATTCTTAAGAGTATTAACTTATTGCATGTTGCATTATATATTATTAATTGAAAATAATTAATATTGCAACGGTAGATAAACTTTGTTTCATATTCATTTTTTATTTATTCTGGTTATTTATTTAGTAATGCAAATGCATCACCGATAAGAATATCATTGTTTGGAAAAAAGCAATTTCGTTTCACATATTTTCCCTCGTTTATTATTATCTAAATTCACATAACTAACAATTATGTATAAATCATTAGATTTGTTTTATATGGGGAATTTCCGTTAAATGTTTATGCATAAAAGAATGATATATATATATATATATATAATAGAGAGAGAGAGAGAGAGAGAGAGAGAGAGAGAGAGAGAGAGAGAGAGAGAGAGAGAGAGAGAGAGAGAGAGATTGAATGATATAAGGAAGGATATCAGGATTCACGTTTCTTTTTGATTTTTCAAAATTCAACAATTATTCAGTTCTTTGGTATTTATCGAGTTTTCCTAACAAAATTTTTTATCCACAATAAAAATAAAGCATTGGTAATATTGATATTACATTAGTAGATTTATTTAAATTAGATTAATTTTTTTTTTAATATTCGAAATTGTCTTATTTGATTTGAAGTAATTTATTTATTTAAAAATTATTATTTATATAAATTAATATTTTGTTATCATTATAGGATAAGTGATAACATTAAAAATATCTGTTTACGAAAGTATTTATAGGGAACAAAATGCGATTGATTACCGATGCTGATTTTTGTATTCATTATTCAATATTTAGTGTCATGCATGAACAATTAAAATGCTATTTATTTACTAAATGTTGTAACGGTATAATATTTGTATTAATGTACAGAAAGTAAATAAATATTTGAATTTAAAAAATTTTTAAAAAATTTTCATTCCCTGTAAAGTATCGTACACGTATAAATGTGAATAATATACTTACTAATTATCTATTTATAATATAAAAATTCAAAAATTTTTCTAACGACTTTAATGCATTTCATTTTTTCAAAAAGCGTCAAAGCGTTAATAATGGAAAATGTAATATTAGTCCTTTCTCTCTGACATATATATATATATATATGTATTACAATTGAATTGGCATATGTAATATGATAATTTGATTTTAATAATAAAAAACAACATATGTAATACAGGAAACAGCAGATATGATGAAATATATATTCAGTTGGCATTAGAAATGTTTTAATATATAGTCTTGAAATAATTAAGCATATTCCTTTCTTTGTCAAAATTAATTAGTGATCTTATATATATATATATATATATATAAGATGCAAGATATAATTTTACCAAGAATTTTATTTTCATTAGTTTTCGTTGACATTTCGTTGACAACATAAACAATTCTAACATAACTTGATATACATTAAAAAAAATTACAATATTATTTAAACTATTATTATTTTTTTAATTCTGTTACGAAGTAGTTAAAAACTCATTCATTAAAGTAATATTATATGTTTTTACAAAAAAAAAATTTATATAATTTTGTAATTTTTCTGAAGTTTTAACCAACATTTGACAAAATTCTTTCAACTATAATGCAATACATTAATATTTTTTTATTTTTATTGATAATAACAGTATAACGTTGTAAATAAAAAATAAAAATTATCATAATTATGAAATCCGTTGATTTCAAGAAATAAATAGTGAGCAACAACATTATTTGTATAAATAAAAAAAAATGTATTATTTTGAATTTTTTCCTTTATTAACAATTAAAGTGTACTCTCATGTTTCTATTATTACTTCAATGCTTCCACTAAAATATTTTTCAATTAAGAATGTAAAATGTTTAAAGTTTTCTTTTTTGCTTTACATTCGGATTAGATAAGTAGATTTAACATAATTTAGATAGTTCGATTACAAATAATACTGAATAACAAATATTATATTGTAATATACTTTTATAATTTTTATTCATAATTAATGTACATTGCAAGTATAATATCTATTACGTAAAAGGCATTGGTGTTCGTATTAACAATCCAACTCTACCAAGAACATTTTCTAATATGAGCATTCGGATATTCATCTTTAGCACTCGATAGCGTCCAAATTCTCATACGCGAACAAAAAAATAATGTATAGATGATTTCAATAATATAATTAGTTTGCATATACGTGTATACAATTATTCAACGCGTGCATGAGTAATATGAATGTTTATGGGACTAAGTCGTGCGTTTAAATAAGTTCAATTATGCGTTGCTTGAATACCATTAGTAAAATTAGTGCTTTTATATCCGTTCCGCGTATGCGATTTTATATTTTATATTTTATATACTATGCAGGTAAAATGATTTATTCAAGATTTACGTTTGGAAATTGGCAGACCAATTACTTTATTGTATGTAACAAAATATTTATGGTCAAATTTGTAAAAAATTTTATATAACAATAGTAATAACTTATCCTAATAATAGGAATAATGGATGTTTATGTAACACACAACTTTCATTCTCACAATACACAATATCCAATACTACATTGTCCACGATATCTTTGGCTGTTTTATGATATTATTTGAATTGTACTGAAAAATTAAAACACGATTGTGAAAACGGGGCGAGGCAGGTCGGTTTATTCACGATCTTTTAGATGAGTAATCCGTGGATGGACTAGCAATGCTCCAACTGCCAGTCTGCCTTGCCGGCGCATCTTTAGGCTATTTCGTTTCTAATATAATAAAGCTTGTGAAATATGAAAAAAAAAAGTTGCTCGGCGTCTGCTCTTCAAGGACGCTCATATGTTGGCTCGATCAGTACCAGCGTATAGCATTTCAGCAACGTTAAAGGATTCGTAGCTAACGTAGCGTATTGCCGAGCTCGCGTCAAACGCTCTTTTCGAGAGTCCTTTTATCCTCTCTCCTTTCGTTTCTCCACAAGACAATAGAGAATGGCAAAGAAAAAAACCCCCACGATACTCGAGAAGAGCTTAATTTTCAGCTCCGCAGGACATATTGAATTTAGGCGCCCCTCCTCGAGTCGATGCTTTTTAACTTTCGAACCGTCCTCCGTCGTCCTTGAACACGAGCTTCGACTGCAGTGGCGTTGATTCTCGTGGTCAGGGCGATTGCTTTCGGCTTTGAAAAAATAAGTATTCCCATTATAAATAGCAAATTATATTAAAATCAATAGTATGTCCACCAGCACGGACATTTAGTGTCATAATTATCAACACAGGTACGTAGCTACGCGTGCACATACGTGTTGTTGATGCAAGCAACGCACACGCGCAAGTACATACGCATTACTTCCTTACTCGTTTTGTTCTGTAATGAGAAATTGAAAATTGTTTGCTCTGTTATTCTTGCATTTACGTATTCGAAAAGTACATGATATTCCTTAATTAAGTTCATAATTGTTCTTCAACTAAGAATTCAACATAAAAAAAAATTGTTTATTTCAGTATATGGTTAAGAAATGAGATTTTTTAATTTATTACCTTACTAAAGAATAAAAATATTTATTGATTATAAAATGCAAAAGATTTTTAATATGATTGCTTAATTTTTTAGCCAATTGCATAATTTTAATGATATTAACTTATTTCAAATTTGACTTACGTTACCATTATAAAAATGAAACTGTATTTTATATTTCTAGGCTTTGTTTTATAGCATAGTCGATTCAATGTATCATTTTAACATAAATATAACATAATAGCATGAATAATACAAATGAACTAATTATGTATTAATTATTAAATGTTTCAAATGTTTAAATTAGCTATGCCATATAATATTAAATAACTTTTAGATTCATTATTTTGATAATTTACAAAAGTTATAATCGAGCCGAACAATAAATTTCAGTCAATTGTTAATCAATATCATTTATGTTAAAAATCCGTCATTGGCCCTTAAACAACGTAATTTGAATTTCTCAAACAATGCAATAAAGCATTATTATGCTTTAACTGCAAATCGAATTTATTATTTTTGCCAACCTTTTGAAATTCATTGTTCATGGCAGACGTTTGAAAACGCATCTTAAATTTTTGTACTTCTATGGACCGTAAATGTGTTTACTTCTTTACAAACGAATTTCAAATAAACTTTCATTTAAAATTTAAAGTGACTTCATTATACTTCGTGCTTGTTATGAATGATTTTTTTTTTAATGCAAAATTTGTTAACAATTTGATGTAAAACGAATGTATTTTTTAAAATGAACAATGATTGTAACCTTTACAAAAATGCCAAAAGTGTCCAGTCAATGTTGTTAAATGAAAGCAATTTTATTTAATTAAATGTATGAGGCTAATTAGGTCTGTATATTTTATAAACGTAGAGAATTATTTTACTTTGTAAATTATTTTTTCTAATGCAAATGAACTTGTTAATTATTAACTAAATCATTATAAATTAGTCGAATTTAATTTATTTCTTAATTTAATAATATTATGTCTTAATATATTAATGCTGAATAATTTGTTATATTTTTACTATTCAGAAATAATCATGGAGTACAATATACCAATATCGATTAACAAATTAGATAGATTTCCAATTCTTCCACCACTTGTATGTATTATTTTTATAATTTCAAAAACAATACAAATTATTTGATTCCTTTTGTATTTATATTTCACAGATAACAAATGATATTGTAACGGAAATACAATATTACAAGAAGCTAGCTATAGCTGTCGAGGAAAGATTAAGAACTCTGGAAATTGTTAAAGATACTTGTGTAACAATGAATAAAGAAGAATCAAATAAAAACATCATTCCAGTTTTAATAGAAAATAATAATGTCACATCGGATTATTCTTTTAAACCTAAAGATGATAAGGTGAAACAGGATGCGACTTCCATTGAACTAATAATGGATTATCCAACAAAAGACGAGGAGGTTGAGGAAAATTTAATTGACATTAGTACTCCTATAAATGAAAATGTTCCAAACAATAGTTTAATTGATAAAGATGACGGTATTTGCGAACCAAAGCAAAAGAATCCTGAACATATAGACAAATCCATATCGGATGACGACAGGAGTTGCTTTAACGAAACTCTACAGTGCAACAGTATTAGTTCCGATACAGTCACAGTTAGCACTGATTTAAATCAATATTTCAATACATCGCCATCGATAAAAACAGATACGACAGACACTACACCAGAAAATTGGAAACCGCAAGTGCCTAAAACATTAGATATTGTTCCAATCACAGTAAATAAAATGAAATGTCCAAATAAATTAAATACAAATAATGGAGAATCCCAGAAACTAGTGCGTCGCGGATCTTATGTATTAGATGCACCGAGTCCAATGCTTTTAGCACATATGCACAATGAAACTGTAAATACAGAGGTAAAATCGCCATCTTCCGTTCAGTCAATTAGGTGCAAAGAATGGAATTCCAATCATACAAAAACAAATTGGGAAAGTCCAAATAAATTTAAAGAACCAACAATGTTCCGCTTAAATTCTGCTACTAAAGTTAGAAAAGGTAGTCATACAAGCATTCCTAGTCAAAGAGTTTGTAGATCGGTATCAAGCTCCAAAACTTGCTCACCCCTAGATGTTTGTCAGCCCACAAAATCAGTCGATTGTATTCAAGCAATGTTCACGAAAGAATTTTGTTCTTCCAAGACTGTAAGTAACAAAGTCGCCAATCAAAGTAAAATATACTCATCGCCTGTTAATGGAACAAATGGTGTTCGCAATCATGGTTTAAAGAAAACTGTTAAAAACACATCGATATTAAATTTAGCAAATAGACTTAGCGGATCATTAGGAAGTTTAAGTAACGTTAGTCCAAAACCGTATAAGCGAGTGGAGAGAAAACATAGTAATGATTCAAATTTGGATAAAAGTCTCACTCCCGATTCCCTAAAAAGTAATGATCATACGAAGAAGCGAAAGCCAGTTATAACGTCGGAGAAAATTGTAACAGCTTTTCGAGAAATTCAGGATACCCATAAAAGAGAAATGATTGAGTTAGTGACGCGACAGCAAGAGGAGCAAGCCAAAATGCAAGACGATTTTAAGAAACAACAGATTACTTTATTAGCACAAATTAGAAAAGTTTTTCCTGAAATTCCAATTTCAGTGCTTAAAGAAGCAATAAATGGTAATAAGAGTGCAGAGTCCAAAGAAGCGTTAAATTCAAAAACGGTAAATACAAAATCAGAGTCTGTTCAAACGCAAAAGGTCATTAAAAAAAAGCCCCAAGTTAATGGAATTAGTTACATTGAGAGAAAAGATGAACGCATTATTACTAAATTGTCCACCAATTGTACTCAACAGTCCAAGGAATTGTTATCTACCTCGTGTCAGTTATCTCTTCAAGCAACAAATTCTACCGTATCGCCATGTTATCAATATAACTGTCAATCTATTGAAACATTGAATGACGCATCCATATTGAATAGTCGTATTCAATTGTCAAACTTTACAACCATAGATGATATCCCAGTGGGAAATCCAATTCGTAGACATTCTAACGTTAGTCGTCAACTGTTTCCACTTGATGGTAGAGCAGTACGTGCACCAATATTAGATAACACAGTTTACGTAGATAAACACGTAAGAAATTTTGATATGTCATTGTACTTAGTCTTTAAGAAAAATTTCTATCGAGTTTATTTACATTTAGATAAAAGCAGCAACGATAATAAATGCATATGCAAAAGGCTTTTTAGTTAGAAGATTAATGAAGACGGAAAAGATTATTGCTCTGAAAAACACTTATAAAGAAGCGTTACATTGCATGTTACGACTACATGTGGATGAGCCACTTCAGGTGCCTGAAGTAAGATTCAAAAAAAGGCTTCAGCAACAGGTATAATTTATAAATATTTTCATGTATCGGTAATATTTTATACACGTGAACTTATTTTTTATTCATTAGTGCGATGCAGCATCAATGAATATTGTAGATTTATTTTCACAAGATCCTGCTTTACAAATGGAAATAATAGCTCACGATCGAGGGATTAAAACAGCTCGCTCTGATAGACCAAGTTCTGCTCGCTCATACTCTTTTGCAACTCAGCGCACACTTGCTAGAAAAAAACTCAAAGAGTATGAATCTGATTAATATTTTACTATAAGATTAGTATAGTCAACATTGAAATTAAAAAAATATTTAGTTTTATAAATAAATAGTTTTCAAAAAAATGAAATGAATTATTAATTTAAATTAATATATAAGTTTTATGTGATAATTGTTGTGAATAGAGCTACGCCAAGTATGTTATGATTTGATTATATAATAATTAATATCTGCGTAATTATACATTATAAGTACTTGAAAAATGTTTTAATATTTTGGTTTGCTTAATGCAATTTATAGAATGGGTATTTATCCAAGCTCACAAAGTTCAATGATGTCTAAATCTTGTCCGGTTAGATCAAGATGTCAAACATGGACTTCGAATTCAAAGGAAAGAAAAACTACAATTAGTTTAATAAGTACGTATGATTTAATTTAAAATCATTTATATCGTTATACAAAATTTTGATATTTGTCAATGTAATGTTTGCTCTTCTTTTACCACAATCAGTCTGGCAAATAATATATATATATATATATATTAATTATGAAATAATAAAGTACGACAATTCATTTTTATAATATGCATCTTTCTCTATGTGTATTGTAAGAATTGTACAAAGTTATGTAAATATCTGACAAATAAAAATATTTATATAATTGATATGTTAATAAATGTAACGTGAAAATTCGCGTAAAGAAATTTTGACTAATTATAAACATAATTTTTCTAGATCAAGGGATTAAAAGAAGTACTAGTGCTGGTGCTGTACGTAAACCGTGGCGATAAGCAAATTCTTAAAAAGATATTTAAATTATTGCACATTAATTATGAGTAAGAGAAAGATATTGCACTTAATAACAATATAAAGCCGTCCTAGTGCCTCACAGTATCTTTTAACAAAATATAAATTAATTTTTTAATTTAAAATATTTTAAACAATACTTATTCCAAAGTGCATTATTTGCATGTTTTCTGTGATATATTAGATTATGGGAATTAATTTTATTTATTTTTTTTTTTTTATTATTTATATTTAACTCACTGTATATAAGAATATAATCCTCGTTTTTACAAAACAATGTTTTTGAAGCAGACACTGTCCAGTAGATATAGTACAACTTACAAATAAAGTTGCTACTGTTGCTTAATAAAGTTAAATCTTTGCTGCTCATCTATTCATTTAAGTATTTATTATTAGCGCAATTAAATATATTTGTAATAAGATATAGATTTAATTTATAAATATTTAAAAACTGTAAAATAAATGTTTTTAAGAAATACCAATTTTACAGTCACCTGTTTTACCATAATTTTTCGATGATTATTATTTTTCATTAAGGAGACAAATAAGTCGAAAACTTTCGTTTTTCATCGTATTAGAGAAGAAAGTTGTGCAAATCAATGACTGGCGCAATTTTACTCAATCATATAAGTTTAGACGATTAGTATGCGAGTAGTATATTGCAATTTAGTCCAGTGTCATTGATTCTGCCATTGTGTAAAACAATTAAAAGCATATTAATTATATATTATCTATGTAAATTATGATAATTTTCAATTATAATTTTCATGTTTTTATTATTAAATACGCTGCGATTAACTCAAATCCATTGAAAAGTATGTTGGCAGGAAAATATTAGTTTTCATGTTGGAGGCCTTTCAAAGTCAGAATATTGATTCTATTGATCAATAGAATTCTATTTCTATTGAATTCTAATGATAGAAGTGCTAATGATGACTGATGAAATTTGATCGCGATGCCTATAACTTTGAAAAAGAAAGGTGATGATTTATATTTATATCTATTAAAATTTGTTAAACCCACGTCTAAGATCACTGAGTATCAGAAATTTATCTTGGATAAAAATTATATATTTAAAAATAGGATCATCGATTTATATTTAAAGTACTATTTCTTCATTATACTCACGTTTCAATTGATTTTTTATTTAATGAATTAGAACCAGTAACGGTACGACAAATTCATCGGTAGCGAATATTCTTTTGGTGCAGCAGTGTTTTAGTTTATGTTACCGAAAGCAATTGCAACCGATATAATTTAACGTCAATAATACTTTTTTTTTCTATCATTAAAAATTATAGCCTATATTTTTTATACAAATGTGATAATACTTATTACGGATTTTGTTTCGCTTTGATTTTTATATGTTTATTGTCATAGGATCACATATAAAACATATAAATGTCAACATTCGTTGGTAAAGGTTCGTATGGGATAATAAAATAAATACAGACGTATTTTTAAATATATTTGTTAATAAATTTTAACAAATTGTATATTTATTACAATAAAAATTACGGATATATATATATATATATATATATATATGTTTATATATTATAATATATTTAAAATATTATAGTACAATTTATAATAAATTATGTAATAATATAATTTACAAAATTTGTTTGATTAATTTTGAATAAAACTTGAAAGCTTTATAAGTTGAATATAAATAGTTATGAATAATATATATATATATATATATATATAATCCAAATATTATAGATTTGGCCGATATTTTATTATGATTTTATAATGTTTATGATGATGATGATGATGGTTGCTGAGATCTCGTATCTCAGGTTTACAAAGCGGATGAGTAACACTAGTCCAAGGGAATTTCGTTACTTCCTCCTTTCTTCCTTTGATTTTTTTTCATTTTTAATTTCTCACGCTAACGAAAATCTCCTTATCGATATGATTTTCATTAAAATACCACTTCATTTAGCTCCTTTTTTATTACGGCATAAGAAATTAATAAATATTTAAGAATGGTTATAAAAATTATATTTTTATTTTAGAAATAATAATTATTACTACTTATTTTCATATAATTAAGATAGAGGAAGTAGGATTTCATGTTGAATAAATTATGTCAAATTTATTAGATTAAATGGTGATTTATATATATATATATATATATATAATTCGATAAATTTTTACATTAATATCAGTTAATAAATTTATAATAAAAATGTATTATGAACATTATAGTCATAAATAAAATATGACAATAAATCACAAATGCTTGTAATTATTAGAATTTCTTTGATTAATTCGAGAAAGAAAATCGTTAAAAATGTTTTTTAATTGATTTACATAAACTTTCTAATAACATTTCTATCTCTTAATCTCACTACTATTTGCAATTGGTGCTAGGATTTATATTATAAAATTGGTGCGTTTTTATTAGTTGGTAAAAATGATATTTATCCATTATAACAATTACCTTTACCGAATGACTGAGATTATTTTTGATATGAAATAATTATAAATATTATTGTAGAAGAAAATAACAAGAATCAGTCTTAAAATAACAATTGACGGTCAATAATTTAAATATAACTACAGTTAAATTTAGAATCTTTTAAACTGCGTATGCCTTGAATACTACTTACAAGCACATAATTACTGCTTCTAATCAACTTTCTCGTTGTCATAGAAGACCAAGAGGCAAAATTTATCAAAGACAATTTACGGGCTACAAGTGCACGTTGAATTAATTTCATTGAAAAACTCGCTAAAGAGCAAATATGCAAATCAGCACTGAAGATGTAAAAGACTTACCTTTGTAATTTATACTTAAATCAATTACATATGAATTTATTGTATCGGTAATGTATATATATTTATATAGCGAATCCGTAATTTATTATTCAAGCTTCTTTTGAAAAAGAACTAATCACGTTAGTTCATCGTAATATATAAAATATAAAATTTTTGTATAGTTTTAAAATGGATAAATAATGGCATAAATGCGGCAACGTCAGTTTTATTGATAAAAATTCGGCTCAATATAAATAAAATTTTTTTTATTTGGAAAGTTGCCTATCGCCTGAAAATCGTTAAATCCTTAAGTTAATTTTATTAAAAGTTTTCATGATAAATTTGATTACATGATAATAATAATAAAATTCATTATTATCGCTAATTAAAATTTTCATAATAATGTAGCAAGATTGTTTATTTATTTAAAATTTTCAATAATAACCTACATTATAATTATAAACATTTGCATTTCACGAGCTAAACGAAATTAAATATTTAAATTATGCTGCTAAATTTATGAAAATTCTATTAGATACGAGATGAGTTATGACATTTGTTTATTTGAATTAAACTTTTCAAATTTATTCGAGAATAGTAATTAGTTAATAAATTTATTCGCTTACATTTATGAATTATAAAATGTATTTATATTTTTATATTTAATAACACACGCATAATTTTTAGTGTTCGATTCTTTGTAAATTTAATGTCAAAAGTGTTAATTTGTCGATGAAATTACCAAACACTCATTATTTGCTATTTTATAATAATTTTTAATGATCAATATTTGTGTTAAGGTTTTTTATTTATTTATTTTTTTTTTTTCACAATTTTCCTTTTTTTTTTTTTTTACACTTTTACTTTTATAAATTATCATCAACCATATCTTAGAAAATACTTTTAATAGTTTAATAATTTAATTCATAAGCTTAATAGATGGTAAAAATCTTTTATAATTGAAATAATTTTCGTCTTTCGTATGAAATATATGATTTAAGATATTAATGTAGATCAAGCTGTAGCCTAGGAAAAATGATAAATTTAATAGACTAAAATTAATTAACGTCGTTAAAATAAAATAAAGATGTATGCAGAATTTAATTCATATAAGTAAAAGGAAGTGCTAAATTGTGTAGGTAATTTATATTTAGTTATCATTACCAAAGACATTTCAAGTTAAAATGTTATGTTTCATGTTTAATAATAAAACGAAAGAATTAAATGCACACACAAAAATAATATTCCTACCATTGTTGTAATAATATTTGATTATATGGTATTAATATGTTTATGTTTATATTTGGTCAGTGAAGCTTTTAAAATGGAGAAATTGATGATTTTGAGAATAAAGGAAATGATAGGAGAAACAAGAACAGAAGAATAATCCAGATAACAATTAATATACAAGGTGCAAAAGACAAAAGATAATATTATCGGTGAGTTTAACGCAAGTTATTAGTAAGCTTATGTATAGATAAAAATTAACGTTTCCACTGTCAACTTACTATCTACCTAGCAAGCAATTATTTTCTTAATTAAAGTTATGAATTAAACCTTATTTCTCTATTTGCTGTAAAGAGCATTGACAAATAGGTGGTGGGCGAGATGAAATTACAAACAATGTTTAAAAGATACTCGATCCTTGCAAGAGATATTAATTCAATATCGTAGCGAATTTTAACGCGTCCTCGCGTTATCGAGATGACGCCGAATGTGCGAAAGCCTATTTGCAAATGTAAAACCGTAATAGAATTCAGCGTCGGCTTAAATAAACGTGCGCCACACGACGATATGGGCGGGATGGGTAGGTATTGGTGGGGTGGGGGGGGGAGCAGCGGCGGCGACGGTAGAGTAAGAAGCAAGTGGCCACAAAGCACCGATGAGAAAAAAAAAAAAGATAATTTCAAGAGTTTACAACAAAGCTATTTAAAAAAAAAAGAACAAAAAAAAACAAAAAAAAAAAACAAAAAAAAAACAAAAAAAAAAGGCCTAGTTCGCAGTATCGGGGCTGGGGTGGGCACGGGTAAGCGAAAATCGAGGCAAGAAAGTCGGCCACGCGTATCCCGGAGCTCGCTCGTATTTTTATTTGGCCATAAAGGCCCGTCGGAGAGCTCGTCAGGGTGTTGTTGCCGTCGCTCCAAGCCCTTCGCAAGTAGGACGTGTTAATGCACGAAATGAGCCAGTGGTGGTGGGCGCACGGCGTATAAAAATAGTCGGGCCGACGGAGGAGCCTCACCAGCCAGACGCTATTTAACCAATGGAAATAATAGCTCGTGGTCGCGCGACGAACGTTGGAGCGCTACTCAGGCAATGGCGAGGTCGCCGCGATCGCCCCTTCAACCGGAATCCACGGAGACGGAAGCCCGTAGTCCGTCGGCTCTATTTTCGCGAACGCCTTTTCGACAACAATAATAAAATAACAATAATGACGACGACGACGACGACGATGCCCCGGGCGGCGCGGGCATCCTGGCAGCCGGCCAACGCTACCCGTAACCCCAGTCGGAAGTTGAAGGGGCCGGGCGCGCTCTCTTATCTGCCCATTGAGGTTGCTTATCCACGATCGCGTCCTCCTCCAACGCCGTTCCATTCCAATAATCCGGCACCGCGAGAGAACTCCCGTGATTCATCCGCGATATCCAGTAGTTTGGACATTAAGGGGGCTTATTATGTTCTGACGACGAGGAGTATGGCCGCGTCGCGCAATGCCCTTCCTAATATTGAAACGACGCGCTGCCGGCCAACTCAAAGTCAATTCGGGCATAATCTACGATTGGATTATTCGAAACTCCGCGAAATTTTTATTTATTTTATGTGCACGAGATTCGACTCGATGACGAGCGATGGATTCGCTTAAGGAGCAGCCACGGTATTTTCAATTCCAAATTTCAAATTCCAATGTCTCTCGGTACATTGCGAGTTATTATAGCATTAATGGCGATGAGTCATACGGAAGCCGACGTGGATTATTGGAGGATCGTCAGGACCGATTAGTTCCCTTAATAAATGCAAAATTTATTTACGAGCAACGAATAAATCATTAAAATTTATTTGTTTTAAAGTGCAAGCAATGTAGTATGTAATGTAGTAGTATGATGTGTAATAGAGATGTGATACCAACTAAATTTGGACCATTGAGATTTGATACGAATGAAATTTCACAGTATTTCGCCTAATGTTCTTCGGTTAGTTAATAAATCATATCCCTAAGCTTGATATTTGAATCGTTTATTTAATAATATACTTTATTATAATTGAACAACGTTCCATTTAGAAATTAATTGATGACATTACGTAGGTTTGTAATTGGAGCGTACTTTCTTATCTTATAGCGGCTAATGCTTTCTCCACTTTGGTTTCACGCAACAATATCGAAGAATTTCCTAATGGACAATTTCATTGATATTCCAACGAAATAATAAGAATTGTATGTTGAAAAGATACGCACTCCCACTCCTCCCCATCCCACCTCCGCCCTAATAAACATATTTATTAATTAATACATAGTCGATGAATATTAATGCAACCAGATATTTTTTTTAATATATATAGATATTGACAGATGTAGACATAAGTAGGCGTACGAGTATCCCTAATTACAGTAAATATAGGGGATAAGCCGACGTTATGAAAGAAGGACGTTAAATCCGACATATATAATATATATTAGGCTACAATTAAAAGCTTAAATACTATCTCTCTCTCTCTCTCTCTCTCTCTCTCTATCTATCTATCTATCTATCTATCTCTCTACCTATCTATCTGTCTATCCTATTGTATAATAAGCAGTGGTATGTATCACTTTAAAATTACTGGGCGATTCTAATAAAAGGTTGTCACGGCATCTTCTCTTTATACTCAGATGTCCGTCAAGATTTACCATTTAATCGCGCGTCTATTTGTGCTTGAAATAACTGTATTACCGTTTTCGCATGTTTAATATTCCGTTGAGCGAATTTCGCGTAGATCCGTAGGTATTCTGTTTTACTTCGGATGCCACATTTAGAAGCGCATCCACGTCTTACTATTATATAAATAAAAGAATTTACGCCTCTTGAGGATAGGCAAATAATTGTTATATTATTTAATCGGAAAATATAGACAATAAGATATTTTATTTCTTATTATCGCATTATTAACTTGTTTATCACTCGTATAAATAGCATATTGATTTAAATGTGCAAAATTCCAAATTGGAAATGAGCTCCTGTGCAAATTTTGCATCGTTTAAGTGACGCAATATTCATAGAAATTATTAATTTATTTTAATCGAGGCTCATTTTCAGAATCGACAATCATTACAATTTAGTATCATTTATTATTTATTGTTTTCTTTTTTTCTCATTTCTTCTTCTCTTCTCTTCTCTTCTCTTCTTTTCTTTTCTCTCTCTCTCTCTCTCTCTCTCTCTCTCTCTATCTCTCTCATAAATAAAAATCAATGATGATAAGCAAGAAAAGACGTAAAATGACGAGTATACTCAACAAAGTACTCTACAAAGTACTCTATAAAAGTGATTTTATATTGAAAACCAATGGAACAAAGAGAAATATAAAATTTAATACTCCATATTAACGACAATGAGTTTTCTTTTTTTGTTGAGTAAATGAAC
Source organism: Ceratosolen solmsi marchali (assembly GCF_000503995.2). Lineage (NCBI taxonomy): Eukaryota > Metazoa > Arthropoda > Insecta > Hymenoptera > Agaonidae > Ceratosolen > Ceratosolen solmsi. Next base: position 3,403,436 of record NW_011948417.1, read on the forward strand.
GATGAGTCCACGACAAGATGTTTTATACGCATATTCGTAGATCTGAAGGATATTCTACAATGGTGAAAGGACGAAAGAAAAAAGGCAAAAGAAAAATAAAGCAACTTTCATTTTGTTAATTACAATTCAATTTAAATTACATGTATAATTTTTTGTTAGCATTAGTTTGTCTTATTATTAAGAATTCAAGATATTGTAAATCTATAAAATGTCACAATCTTCAGGACGAATGACTAAATAAACGAGTGCGATCATTCTATTTGCAATTGTACTTTCCCAACATTATTACAATGCGAAATATCAATTATATTCAATGTAGTATGAGAATTGCAGCATAGCTTGCCGTATTTACGCTTTTTTAATTATCAATTACAGTATAATTAAATTTAGCGTTCAGAGTTACTTCCACGTAGGCGGAAATTTTAAGGAAAAGTCCGACTTACAGGATCACCGGCTCAACGGCTCCTCCAATCCCTGTAATAATTCTCTAATTCCTGATTATAGTTATGAGCTAGTTAATTTAAGATTATTTACGATAATGTAGGATAACTTAGGATAACGGAAGACGTTGCCAACGGGGATGAAGAACGGGGATGACGAATGGATCGACGGCGACGGCGTATCTCTCATGTAAAATTTCGGTGGCGGCGATGGCGGCGATGGCGGCGACGATGGCGACCTCGTCGGCGTGCAGGTCCCTCTCGTCCCCCTCCCCAACCCACGAGGGTCGAAAATCGTAGTCGAGTCGCCACGTCGAAAGCCACTATAACGTAAGGCGCAAAAGCAGGAAAAAGGAGTGACACTCCCGTGGATGAGCATCAGCAATGGCAGTCGTCATCTCCGCGAACTCTTGGCAGCCTACAGTATTTGCAAAATTTGGCAGCTGCTTACCGCTCCGAGTCGCCCCCGCGCAAATCTAGCACTCGGCGGAGGAGGAAGAGGAGGGTAGGATGGGTGATGGAGGAAGGGGCGGAGGGAGGGAGGGAGGGAGGGAGGGCGTGTATGCGCGCGCGCGCGCGCGTGTGTGTGTGTGTGTGTAAAGAGGCGGATCCGCGCGCGTCCAGACGCCCGTGAAATCGCTCTCTCACCTCCCCCCCCCGCCGCCTACCGCTCGCCGTCATCCCCCTTTAAATCGCGGGGACGTTATCCCGTGCACCACTAGACGAACTATTTTCAGCGGAGTTTTATAATCGCGAACCTTGAGCCACGGGCACGCGCGAATATCTCGTTATGCCGGTCGGTCGTTTTGCGTTACGCTTGATTTATCTGTAAATTGCAGCCGAGTAGTAATGCGTGGGCGGGCGGGTAGACGCGCGCGTATATAACACACGGACGTTGGTCGTTTCAACGAGCGCGTTGATATAATTATCGATAAGCGAGCTGCACTCGTGCTCTCCCACCACCTCCTGTTCCATTTATATATATATATATATATATTGCTCATTATCGTTATATTTATTAGTGCAATCAGGAGCAGGCAAATTGATTTCCTACTCTTTTGATTAAGAAGCATTTTGTCATAGACTGCCGATAAAATAGCGATCATCCGAAAATATAATGATTATTCTTAAATTTAGGATTATTTTGTAGGTGGACTTATGGCCTGCAAATGTTTTTCAGCAAATGTAATGGTAAAATATGCATTGCAACTATTTCTGTCTTTGTAGATATGAGTGACACAAATAGTTTTTGTTGCGAAAATTATATTTAAACGTACCTTGAAATACATATACTGTCTGCTGCGTACATACGGTGCACTTTTTTCTTTCTTTTTTCTTGTTTTTAAGATAGAATTGCACGCAACGACCATAAGTCTACAAAATCGTACTTTGTAGCTGCAACTTTGAACGATTAAAAACTAAAATTACAGCTGGTTCAACAAACTTTTCCCCACTGACAGTTTATATTTAATATTTAATATTAAATATTTAATATTTATTTTCGATAAGTATTTCAAGTATTCTTCACCACCTCGTATTTATAAAAATAATTTCGTTTCATTTATCTTCCCATTTTTTTTTTTTTTTTTTTTTTTTTTTTTTTTTGATGGATTTTTAATTTGGCATTCTAATTTTTACTTCACAATAAAGTGTATTATATTTTTGTTATTACTGTCAAGGAAGACATTATCATAATTTATACGACTTTTAATGTTTTCGCAATAAAATCTAGGAGTGCGCAATTAAAGAAATAAATTGCTTCTGTTTATAGCACTTTGTATGTGTGAAGCGAAATAATTATATTCTTACATTGAATATTCGCTGATTGTCGCTTCGATATATAAAGCTAAAACTCTCAAATTTGAAATATTATTTGGAAAATAGTTTTATAATGAATTATACTTTAAATGAAATAAAATAATTAATTTTCTTTTTTCACTTAACTATTTTATTTTCAACCATTTTATTATCTCGTGTCTCGTGTCTCGTGTCCAAGTCTTTCCAACTGATGGTTTTACCATTTTTCTATTCTTCCCTTAGAAAATGTGCAGCTTTCGAGTTCATTAGCGAGATATCGTAAATTATTAGCATTAGTAGGATTAGAGCCGAAGCAGAGCAAAATTATATGTCATGAAGGTTTATTATTAATAGAATTTTCATCACTCAATTTCATGAAATTACGCGAAAATTCAAGCCATACGATAAGCATAATCCATCGTAAATTCAATGGCGGAGACTTGCAATGATTATAAATATAATTTACACTCATATAATTAATCGATAAAATTAAATGCAATTATTAAATATTTATTTTACGTATCCTGTAGTCACACGTACTAGGTAATATTTAAGGGGGTAATATTTCAAAGGGACGTAAAGTGCTCGCACACATGTATATTTTCACCTCGATAAGACGACATTCAAATTACCGTTCACAGCTCGTCGGGACAAGGGGATGAAAAAAACGCGACGAAGTCGCAAGTCGCAATGCTGCGTGAGCATATTTGGTCTCGGCATCGTCTAATTGGATGTTAAAAATCCAACGATAATGAGAGCCGCGACAGCCGTTGGCTCGTTATTAAATTACGGCTCATTATACTCGGTGACGACTGGTACGCGTCGGCGATCAAATAATCGTGAGGCCGAGGTCGGCAACATCGTAAGCCATAATAACGAATTTCGATTGGGAAAGGAGCCGAGGGTGTCTCTAGGTATTCGAATCCCGTTGTTCGTCTGCCGTTGGTCTTTGGATTGGAGGGGTGAGGATGATTATCGCAAAGGAGTCATGACCGCTCCGGCGGCGAGTTTATAACATATTTCATTTTTCGCCGTCACCGTCAACGCCAACGCCAACGCCAACGCCAACGCCAACGCCAACGACGACTATTTTCGCCCATAATTCGCGCCTCGTGCCTCTTTCTAGCTGCTTTGGCCCGCGCGTCTTTATACGGGAGGGCAGAAGCCACAGCACCTCAGGTGTCCACCGTCCGCCGTGCGAATTATCACTCGAAATGGTGAGCAGCACCCGTCCAAAAGCACACGCGACCCTCCCACAATCCACTCTGCGATCCTTCGTTTCATCCTACCGCACCATCCTTCCCAGGCTCTACAAACTCAACTCGGCTTTTGAAAAGTCCTCCGAACGACTTGTTACAATTGGCGAGGGAAGATTCATTCCCCTACTCCTCCCCGCCCCGACCACCCCAATCCCACGAAACAATGTGCTTTAACCCCGTTTAACACTGGACACGCGTCCGGCTTACCTTTTTCGCTATCCTCGCCATATTTAATCCATCGTTCGCTCTATGCTACGCTAACCAATTACCAAGGCTTCCGTACTGCCAGCTCTACTCCTGCTCAAAGCAAAACAAGTTTTAGTAATAAAACATCGGTGTAACGTCATTGCCGGCTCATTACGAAAAACCCCTTGCACTTTACGGAATGTTACATTAATCATTAATTACAGTAATTTAGCCAATCGTTACTAGTCAACCAGTAAATTGTCCAATACCGAAACATCAATCGCTCGATACCACCCTCTTTCGTCTTTTATTATATAAAGTGTCGATCGTTCGATCGAGACGTTTATCTAGCCATCGAGACAAAGAGAGAAAAAAGAAACAGTTCCCGAGCAAGGCTAAAATTATTAAAATTACATATTACAATTTGTTCTTTAATTTTATTCTATTATTATTTATGATAAGGATTTGATCGATGACAAATTTAAGTATAATTCACACTCCACGAACGCATATTAATTCCTCCATTAACAAAAATATCAATTCCACCGGCAATCATAGTAACATATCATATAATCGTAATAATGAATTATAATAATAATAATAATAATAATAATGCATTTTTAATTGTTAACGCACTCGGCACTGCTCGCTGGGTCACACCCATTGTGCAGTTAAACGATCATTATTGGCACGGGTAGCGGCCGTAATTGCTGATCGATGTACTTTTCATTTGCAGCTACATTTCTCTGTCGCTTTATCCAAGTCATTTTTCACGACTCGCTGTTAATTTTGCAACTAAAAGAAGCGATTAATTAGCGAGCGACTGCCATCGGCCGTTGGCAGACCGACAGCCGAGAGCATGATCTTACTGATAATCATGATCTTGTTCATAATTTACGTTCTGCTGTTTTACACGTGATAATGCGCCCGCGACGAGTTTAAGCGATGGGCAAAAAAAGAAAATAATAAAAAAAAAAAAATGAAAAAAAAAGCTGAGTAACGACCACCATGACCACTAGGAGGAGGACGAGCAGAAGATGGCGGTGATGCGCAAGGCATTCCAGATGTTTGACACGAGCAAGAGCGGCTTCATCGACACAATCAAGATCTCGACGATTCTGAACACCATGGGCCAGCTGTTCGACGATTCCGAGCTGAACGCCATCATCGAGGAGAACGACTCGGACGGGACGGGCAAGGTCAATTTCGATGGCTTCTGCCGGATCGCGGGTCGTTTCCTCGAGGAGGAAGACTCCGAGGCAATGCAAGAGGAGCTCAAGGAGGCCTTTAGATTGTACGACAGGGAGGGCAATGGATACATCACCACGGCAACCCTCAAGGAGATCCTCGCGGCCCTCGATGATAAGCTCACCAATACCGACCTCGATGGCATCATCGCCGAGATCGACACAGACGGCTCCGGCACCGTGGACTTTGACGGTTCGTTTACATTAACATTTTACGCCGCGGCCTCCAACACCCGCATTCCTCTTTCGGCTTGCACGAAATTATTAATTGATCGCGAAAAATAGACCAGACATTACACGCACGCACACACATGCACAGTATTTTCAAACGTATTTTCGAAACACGATCTGCTTATCTAACCAGCGCACATTCCATCCTTCGCTAGCTCCTTCGCTAATATCGCTATCGGACCTCCATTAACTCTTTATTAATCATCGTCACGATAACATTCGTTAAAAAGTTTCAAACAAAATAACTCGTCTCAAAAATATCATTATTTCCTATCGATCTTAAATAATAAATCCGAACTGTTAAATCAACTGCAATTTTCTCTCCCTCTCTCCCTCGCTCTCTCTCTCTCTCTCTCTCTCTCTCTCTCTCTCTCTCTCTCTCTCTCTCTCTCTCTCTCTCTCTCTCTCTCTCTCTCTCTCTCTCTCTCTCTCTCTCTCTCTCTCTCTCTCTCCCTCTCTCTACCTCTCTCTACCTCTCTCCCTCTCTCTCTCTACCTCTCTCTACCTCTCTCTACCTCGCTGCAAAAATTAATTTCCACTAGATTTTCGATCACTAATAATAATTAGAGAAGAGAAAAAAATTAATTTCCACTAGATTTTCGATCACTAATAATAATTAGAGAAGAGAAACACTTTATGAAAATTTATTGAGCTTAACTATTAATAATATCGAAATAGGAATTTTTTTTATACTTAAAGTTCTCACATTATAATCATTTTTCTTTACATTTATGCATTATTTTTGAAAATTTACATTTGACTTTATTTCGTTAAATCGCTCGGTAAATACGTTGCCGAGCAATTTATTTCATTTCACCGACAATCTGTCGTTTACATTTTAGTTTAATAGCCCAAGCTTATATATTACGGCCTATCGATTAAATTTGTAACGAATACTTCACCCAAGTTAGTGTGAAATTGTGATAATTGTGAAAAAAGAGAATAAGTGCGCAATGCAAATGATAACAAAAAAAAAAAAAAAAAAAAAACAAAAAAAAGTTAGATTATATATTAAAAAGTGTATATATTAATAATATCTTGCAAAAATTATAATCATTAAAGATCATTCAATTTTCTTATAAATGTTAAATGCACGTTTATTTATTTATTTTATTTTATTTTATTATTTTTTTTTTTTTTTATTAATATCAGTACGATGTATCTGTGCAATTGGAATTATTTAAAATCATCTATTACTCATTGAATTCGGTACACCCGATAATTTTAGTAAAATTATTTCATAAAATTTTTGTTTTTTTATTTTTTATTAGTAATTAAGAAATTAGATATAGTAAGTTGTCGACATATAAAATTCAAAGAATAAAAAATTTAATATATTTAATACCCTCGATGAGTCACTAGTGCATATTATGTTTATATTAATATACAAAATTCTTCTGTATTAATTAAAAGCTGTGGACTCTATATTGTTTTGTGTAAATTTTTTTTTTTTTTTTTTTTTTTTTTTTTTTTTTTTTTTTACTAACCTATTCATTAAGTTATAGTATGTTTTATATTATTCAATTGCACCTATGCGCACAATACACAATGCTTATTATGTTTAACGAATTTCTTTGCCTATGAAATTTCAATGTCAAATCGTTTCTCCGTATTTGTGATTAAATGATTTTTATTTCATTTATTTATTTATTTATTTATTTCAATCGCGTTATAAATATTTTAAATCGTTTCCTTATTAAATTAGCCTACTAGACTGTGAGTATATGTCGTTGGTTTCAGAATTCATGGAGATGATGACTGGAGAATAAATGGACCTAAATCGTTGAATAATCATTGAAATGGATCATTGTCCGTCTTGGAGGAGAAGCAAGCAATTATCGATGAAATTCTACTATTATCACGGCTTATCACAATCAACGTCAATTTATTAAAATGCTAAGGGACTCTCGATTATCATCCGAAATCCGAAAAATATCTTGAAAAATTAGAAATTAGAGGCTCCTTTTTTAGAGGCAAACTCGAAAAAAGTGCCTCAGCCTCTACTCACACACTTGTCATCTTATTAATAAAAAGAGAGCAGAGTATTTTGTAATTAGATAGGGGTGTAAATTTAATAACGACCCCCGTCCCCCGTCAGCATTAGGTAAAGTCAAACAAAACACTCAACAACGTATGATGTACGCTCAAATTATTAATTGTTTTATTATTATTTTGCTTCTACATCGTCAACGTAGAATCCGTTGTCGTGGCAAACGAAATGGCGCATTCATGTACATTTAATTAAAACGCAAAAACAAGAGCGGAGTCACTCGTCTCCCGAGCGATCTGTTTTTTTTTTCTATCAAAACGATTAGAAGAAGAAAATATATTAGAAGCACTCGGTGCTCAACGAATTAGTGCTCGTAGGGGATGAAGTCGTCGCTGTGGTAGACGACGACGTCTTTTACGTAGAAGTTCCGGGCGTAAAAGGCGCTGGTCGCCATCGGCCTGTCGAACGGGTAGCCGAGGGCTCTGCCGTCCAGGGATACGAATCCACCGATGATGTCGCTAATGTGCTTGCTCTGGTAGTAATGGTGGAGGTGCTCGTCGTGTCCTCTGTAGCCTTGGTACGTGCCGGTCTGGTAGCTGCCGAAGTATCCGCTGGCGCTCGGGTGATGCGCGCTTCCGTAGTACTCGGGTTTGTGTCCTTGTACGTGCTCCGCGCCCTGTCCCTCAATGTTCTGCTGCTGGCCGTATCCGTAGCCCGTGTAGTCGACCATCTGCTTGTGTCCGTGATGCGGCTGCTCGGGGTGCACGCCGACGCCGTGGCCGACGCTTTCGGCACCGCTGCCGTGTCCGACTCCGTGGCCAATGCCATGCGAGCCGAAGTACTCAGGGACGAACATACGCTTCTCGTGGCTTTCGCCCTCGTGGTGAACTCCAGTGTGCTCGTCACCGTGGATGCTGTAGTAGGTTTGCTGCCAGTGCGGATAGGCGTAGCTTCCCGGGTATTTCTTGTAGAGGTAGCCCCAGTGCCAGTTGCCTAGTTCAGAATATTGCCGATACTTTTGTCGCGGTATCGTGAAAGTCAAGGGCTCCCGTGGATCGCGTGACAAACAAACAAGACAAGACAAAAGAAAATGTCCACGTACGTTGGCCGGCCGGATTATCCTGTAGTTTACCGACATTTCGTAATGCCACCGCGCGTAACTTTAATATTGATACGTATTTTCATTCATTTTTATTTGTATGTACATTTATAGAAAATCATTCGTAATAGTAAAGAGATAATTATAATGATAATATTAATTAATAATGAAGAAAAATCGACATTTACAATGATTGATTGCCTATGTAGGGCCGTGATGACTTTTCGACTAACATAATTGAAAATTCTCTTACGAAACGTGGCATTTTCAAATTTCTAAATTATCTGCTTATCCAATGTCGTTTGACATCACGAGCCTCGGAGCGATTAGCAAGCGTCTGGAAGAAAACAATCGATACAATACCTTCGGTTATGATTTGACCCTCGAATTCTGGAATTACTTCAACGGTTTGGCTTCCGCCGTGGACGCTGTCGACGGGAAATCTGCTGAATTGGCTGTATTCCTGGGAATCAACGATTTGGTAATGCTGTGACTGGTAGTTCATGAATTCGTCTTGAACAATGGGTCCGTAATGCTCGGGATGATGCCGAACTCCGGATGAAACAATGACGACAAACTGTAGGGGGAATCCGCTTTGCGATCCCTTGGGTAAGCTTAATCTAGCGGGGAATGAGAACAGCTGTTGTGGCTGAAAATATTTAAAAATCCCAACGCATGGCTTTATTAATAATTAATTGAGAGCGAGAGATAGAAACGAATTGATAATTCATACCTCGATTACATAGTGCGGATTTTGGGATCGGATGGCGCCTTCGACACGTTCTTTGATTTGGTGTATCGACGGCCAGTCGTAGCTCTGTCCAGTGGCTTGATGCGAGTTCCTCACAATAGTGTTGTGTCCCTCGACAACTATTAAAAATGTCCAAATGAGATGAATATTGTTGGCTATTTGGGTAATGTTAAAATGTTGAAATCGCATCGCTCGGATGCTCAAAAGAGAAACTGACGTATTGCTTGGTTGAAAAGAAATGGAAAAGAAGAAGAAGAAGAAGAAGAAGAAGAAGAAGAAGATGATGATGATGATGATGATGATGAAGAAGAAGAAAGAAAGAAAGAAAGTAAGAAAGAAAGAAAGAAAGTAAGAAAGAAAGTAAGAAAGAAAGAAATAAAGAAGCAAACTTTTAAATAAAGAAAAGCAACACGAAGAGAAACGCTTACGGTCATAAACGAACTGATCGAGTTCGAAGAAGTAGTGCCTGTGCTCGTTAATGTCGATGTGCTGTCCGTTGTAGTTGTATTTAGGTCCTACGAAGACGCGAACAACCGAGTTGGGAACGGCGTTCTGGGCCTGCACGTGAATGGTGTATTCGTATTGCTTGTGATCGAGCCTCTTGAGGTGTGCGCGAACGCTGCCCGAGGGCTTGTAGTTGTGTGAAATTGGATGGGGCACGGCGTTGGTAAGGTCGACCTCGCTGTCGCTAAAGTACGTTATCAGATCGCCAACTTCGACTTTCTCGATGTGGACTCCCGGCATAGCAATGTCGTTGTATTGGTAAGCGGGGAGGGCTTGCTGGTAGTAATGGAAGAACTCGAGGACTTTGGAGAACAATTGGTAGAAGATCGGATCGCGGACGGCTGTCAGTCCAAATTCAAGAGCGGACGGACTGTACTCCCAGATGTTGTTGAATCCCGGGACATTACCGAGCAAACTCTTGGTTATGGCTTGGAAGGATCCGTAGTATCTTGGGTTGACGCTACGGCCAGTTCCTTCGATGAGCTCGCCGAGAATGTTGAGACCCTGGGGTTGGTAAAGGGAGAGGAATGTGCCCTGAGGTGTCATCACGTGGCCAAGATCGATAGCCTCGACAATTCGCTTCTCCAATTGGCGTACGAGCCTCAGTAGCTCGTAGTTGTGGTGCTTGGGCGTGACGTAGATGTGCTCGTTACGGGCTGGGAAGTCCATGCCGTTTAAGTAACGAAGATGGCTGTTGAATGGGGTTTCGATGTGTTCGTAATAAGAGTCCAATTCGGGAATGGGACCGAGACCTTGTCCGAGACGTTCAAGATTGTATCGAGCGAGCAGCTGTTGATGAACATAATAGTAGTGGGAGCCATGGCCGTTGGTACTGTATTGGCTTTCGTCGCTTCCTTGCTGGAAACCAGCGTGTCCTCCGAACTTCTGAGCATTGTGCGATCCCTAATCGTATGTAATTGGAACAACAACGGTGTAAAAGGCGGGTAAGTATTTTATATTAAAGAATAGAAGAAGTCGTTGAGTGTGGAGGGGGTAACGTACATGAGGTAAGATGTAGGAAGCCAACTCGACTAAACCGTAATAGGCATTCAAGCCAATATCCTCGGTGAAGTAGGCGATTTCGTTCTCGCCGTAAGGTAAGGAAGATGTGTAATTAACGTAAATGTGGTGTACGCCGTGTCCCTGTTCGCCTTGATCTTGGCTCTCGAAACTGTGCTGAGATACGTGGTTGTACACCTTCTGGATGATTCTCGTGTCGAAGAAGTAGTTGGGAAAGATTTCGTACGGTGCGGGTATGATGATGCCGTACATGTCGTGACGCTGATAAATAGCTGTAACGAACGCCTGGCAAAGCAAATAGAGTCGCATTTTATTAATTACTTTCGTTAATTCTCGCGGGCATTGGCATTGGAGTGCAAGCAAATTGAAATTAGCAGCCAATTTTCATTCTTTCATTGATAATGTTATAAGTGAGGAGTGATGGGCCAACCTTCCAGAATTGTTCTTGGTTAACGTGGACACGGGCCCAGGCAGCGGTTGAGAGGAAAGTCTGGTAGTCCTTGGCACCAACGAGGACTTGCGTGAGGAGAGCAAATTCCTTGCGCAGGGTGCTGACCGAGAAGGAAAACGGCGTCCCCTTCGGTTGCACATGTCCGCTCTTTACGAGTTGAACGTAGTACATGACCACCGACGGATTTTCGTAATTGTGCAAGTTTTCTTGGAAATTGTAGGACGAACCAATTTCGTAGAGGTGATGGTAAGGCACTTCCTCGGCAATGTTTTCGAGCAGGTGAATAACATTTTGCTGCTTGCTCAGAAGGTCCTGATCGGCTATTATTTGGAGAAAGATATGAGTTTAGAGAAAATTCATTTCTTTTGTAGGAATAGAGAAGTTTGCTTAACGCGCCCCTTCCCTCTTAGATCTCAAGCTTTATTTTAAAATTTGTTATTTAAGACTTAGACATTATTGGATCTCCAAGATTTCTTACGACTTGGATGTAAAAAAGAAAAACTTATCAATTACGTGTTTTAATAATGGAATTTTTCATTTGCTTGATAAATAAGGTTCCTTTCCTTTTCTTTTTCTTTTTTTCTTTTTTTTTTTCTTGTTTTTGTTCTTTTGTTCTTTTGTTTTTTGTTTTTGTTCTTTTGTGTTTTGTTTTTGTTTTTGTTCTTTTGTTTTTGCCCCCAATAAAATGTCGCTAGCTTTTCATTGTCGATGCGTGCGATTAAGCACTAAAGCTCTGTACAACATTTATTTTTTGCTGCCTACGTGCATTCGTTTACTACGCGATCGTTTATTATTTTGTACGCGCGCACGCGCCTGCGTGTATTACAATTAATCCCTATTAATAATAATTGTTTATCACAAATTTTGCTGAAATTATTATTGAAAAGAATTGATTTTATACTGTATGGCCGAGTATAATAGAGGTGGCGCGGGCACTCAATGTTTGTAAAAATCATTTGTCTGATTTCACGAAAGGCCGCGAGGATAATTTCAGTGCAAGCATTTGGCTCGAAAAATGCCGATCTACGTTGCTAGAATTTCTCCATTTAATATTTCAATGCACTATTGTTAATAGCCGATTGCGCGACAAGACGGAAATTTTAAATAATTTATATTTTTAATATCTATGCGGCATTTTAACACTCTATACATAAATATAGTACGATTACTTTTATTTTTTCCTAATTATTGCTCATATCTGACTATTGATAAATCAATCATTTTATACTATTATAATATAAATTGAAAGAATTAATAAGCGATAAGTGTAAATAATAGGTAAATAATAATTAGGAAGAAAGTTATAAGGATGATTTTTGGGTTTTGCCCGGACGGGTGGGCGACTGCGGGAGGTGGGAGGGGAATGGGGAGGGGGAGGGGAGGGGGGGAGAGACGAGAGGGAAGCAGGTAGTATGGAGATTTCAAATATAAACACGAGTTTGTTGAGAGTTGAGAGGTCATTCGATATGGCTAATAATGTTGCACTCTATCCCTTTAATGACAGTTTATACATTATAATAAGATTTATTTCAATAAATAATAATGAATAGTAATACCGACAGTTAAGGGGAACAAATTCAAAAGTCAATGAAAATAAAATCTAAATCGTTATATTCAATTTACTTAAAATAATATTACTTTTAAAGAAATGAAGCAACGATTTCAAATTATAACAACATTCTGCATACGTGTGCGTAAGTAAAATTTTTAACTAATTTTTAACTAATGATAGTCATGTAATAATTGCGAGAGACATCTTTCTTCTTTCATAGTTTGAATTAACGAATTAATGAGAAAAATCACGATGCAATTAACGAACGAAATAGGGTTTTTGTATCAATACTATTGGGTAATAAAAGCTTTCATAATATACTCTTATTAGTACTTTAATACGTAAATTAAGCGACATTGCTGTATCGTTAGACTAGAATAAACTTTTCGTGAGTACGCTTTAAATTAACAATTAACATTACAATTCATTAATATGCTTGTGTATGTATGTGTATATATATTAATATATATATATATATATATATATATGACTTTTCACCGCATATTTTCGCAATCTTAGATCCTTCGGAGTATCGATTACAATAAGGCCGAATAAGAGGACTTGCCTTGGACAAGTAAATCTTATAATCGTGAAGCATCGATCAACGAGTCGCGTAACACGAGCAAATTATCCCAAATAATATGAATATTAAGAGTGATGGTACTTACCAGCATGGGGTGATGGTAATGTGGGTATTGCTGCCGCAAGGGCTAACAAAGTCAAAAACACTATGCTCAAACGCATTGTGGTACAAGTGCTGCGCATGAGTTCTGACGACGGACCCGGGCCTTTTATACCAAATTCGTATCATTATCGTTGAAGACAACGCGACGACCTTTTGAACCGATATGCTCGAGCCCCAACGCTGAACTTCGTACACGAATGATTAAACGGTGATAAAATTTTGCCATCTATTATATCTGCTTATATAATTCATGTGTTGAGGTATGGATGTTTAAGAGGCATATTTCAGGACTACCGAGTGCCCGATCGTTTTCTATGATGAATATAATTGTGAATAAGCCACTATGGATGGACACAAAGTTAAGCATTTTCTAATTACATCTTAGTAAGAGAGAGAGAGAGAGAGAGAGAGAGAGAGAGAGAGAGAGAGAGAGAGAGAAAGAGTACAATTGTACAATAAAAAAGCAAATTTCGTTTTAAAATTTCATTCTACGCATGTGAATTGAATAAATTAATAGCACAAGCTAATTTTTAAAATTATATATTAAGACGCTTTGAATCTCGGCTAATTATGTTTTCTGCGTACTTGCTAATCACTGCAATACGAATTTCATGTTATTCGTAATTGTAATATATATGTCTGATATTTAAAAAAAAAAAAAAAAAAAAAAACCGATTAAAACATTAATATTGATAGCCGTTGAAGAATGAAAGACTTTATTATGTCTTTCAAAAGCTCCGTATTCTACGCTTATTTCACTTCATCAACAAATTATAATTACCTACATCGTAATAATGGACAATAATTAAAAATCAAGTTAATTCGTTCTTTAAGAAATAGTATTTATTATAAAAACAGCTTATCTTATAAAATACTTAATTTTTTGTCAAACTATTCAATCACCGATTTAAGGACGTACATTAGCGTTAGCCTATGAAAGAAGATATACAAAAAAAAAATTGTTTTAACAATAATTGATGAGGATAACGAATTTATTAAATGTAAAAAATAAAAATTTCTTATATATTAAATATGAGCAAATATTTCATAAATGAATAATATTTATAACTATTTGATTAGATAATAATTACCCAAGAAAACTCTATAAACGATATTTTATAAATGAATATGCTATTATAAAATAAAAATAATAATAAATAAAACGAGATCTACGGATTATTTTTTTGTTATTTTGAAAAATATTAACGACCCAGGGTATATACTTCTTCGTTAAAAAAAAAAAAAAAATCGTTAAAAAAACAATATGTTTTTCAATTAGTATGGCTTTGAATATATAATTTTTCATTATAAATTCTCATCAAAAATGAAAAATATTCCTTCTAATATATCTTATAAAATATTTTGAAGAAAATTTTCAATAAAAAATTTCGTAATTATATTTTACAATTCTGCTTATATATAATTAATAAATATTTTACTATTTATTATCACTTTGTTAAAAACGATTAAATTTCAAAAATTGTAGCTAACATCTCAAATTTATGCACACAAATTAACAAGAAAATTTACATAGAAATTATCATGAAATATATTTTAATAATGTTATAATAAAAATTTATAATAAAGAATGTTGTATTGATTAATGAAATCATATTTTAATGAATATGGAAAGATTTATCAAATTTATGCTCGTACGACGTTCATTCATTTTTTTATATTATGAATTAATATTATTTTAACGATTTTGAAATCATTACGTAAGTATAAATTAAAAAATCTATAAATAATTTTTAATTATTCTTAATGATAATTAAAACCATTTCGTCGTAATCAATTGATAAAATGACATTTTTTTAATATCATCGAAATGATATTAATTTAATACCTAATGGTTGTACATAAACAAAGTATATTACGATTCATTTATTGATACAATTTTTAAACTAAAAATTAATTTTTTCATGCAAAATATTTTTTTAATTAAATGTGTGTGTGTCTCACAAAATCATACATAACGTATCAATAACATATTTAGCTTTTTGTAATATGAATAATATTTTCAATATTAATTTTACAGTTTTTGGTTCACTTCTTTTTTAATAAAGTTAATCATTTAAATAAATAAATAAATTAGTTAAAATTCATATTATCTTATAATTAAAAAAAAAAAAAAATCAAACCAATTGTGTAATATTAATTTTTCTGAAAATCCTTCACTTACTTATCACAAACACACGCATTTCAAACGAATTAGTTGCCAGGAAAATTATAATTAATTTCATTATTTTATATAAATTAAATTTTTATTTATATTCATATACGAATAAAATTTATTAAAAAATACTTTTGAATGAGACATAAGTTATATTTTGTAATCTTAAAAGATTTGTTCTTTTAATATTTATTTAATTTACGCATTAGAGATCATAAATAGTTAATATATCATCAATATTATAAATAATGATTAAATAAATTTGCATATCATATCAAATAGAAAATTAAATTTTATATCATTTATTTGATAAATACAAATTTTGAATAACAAAATTAATATTCATAAACATTGTTTAAATTTGAGATAAATTAAATGCTTTTCATTTAGAATCATAAAGTTATCAAAATTAAACTCAACTCGATATTAAAAACATGTTTTAGCACTCTACTGAATAAATTCTAATTTATATAATAGCTGACGAATTATTTAAAAAATGTAAAAAATGTCAAATGTCAAATATAATAAAAACGAAATTAGTAAAAGAATGTATAAAATTTATGTTTTTGATAATTATTAAAAATTATATATATATATATATATATATATATATATATATATTCATATTAAATAATGAATTTCTATTAGTTTGTATTTTAAAATAAAATAAAATGTATAATATGTTAATAATCATAAAAAAAAACCTCATTAATATTAATATTAAAATTCTTATAAAAAATTTATCAGTAATTTTTATTCTTTTACACATTTTGTATTTTCCAATTGGAAATTACTCCTTTATAACAGTTATATTATCTCGTATTAATTAATAATATACATATATATATATATATATATATATATATATATATAATATTTAAAAATATATTTAATTAATAAGCACATAACAATAATTATTAAATAATTAATAAACAATAAATATATAGATTTGCAGATAAAAGTAAGAGTCGCACATGAATGTGTACTGTGAAATATGTACTATCCATAAGAAAGATTTTTCCCTTGATATTGCAATTAATATTTTGTTTAATAACCATTTATGCTCTTACTATTTTTTATATAATAAATTATAAATATTGTTAATTTAGAGCAATGCTTATCTGTAAAGAAAGTTTATCTTTTAAAACATACAATTATATAGACTATTGATACATTATTATAGTTGATCATTGTAAATATAGTTGATTTATTGTTACTTAATTATATTATTATGTGTATAATAAAATAACTTTACCATTGTACAGAATAAAAATGTTTCATAATGTGTTGTTCATAATGTGTGTAATTAAAAGATGAAAAATAAAAAGAAAATACGTTTAGTGAATTTGAAGTTTTTGACAAGCAATAGAAATAAGATGCAACGTACTGATTAAAATATAATATATCAATTTTTAGGATAAATTAAAGAAATCGTTGATGAATTAAGCAGTAAACTACTTTGTTGCTAGTCACTGAACTATATAATAAGTAATGCAAAAATGTATACTTATGTTTTTGAAAATTTTTTAAAATTCATTAATGACGATATTTGAAATTACAATTAATTTATATAATTAATTTCAAATGAAAATATTTATAAATACCTTCGACTTTTATTAAAAATACTTATAATGATTAGACTCGATTAAATTATTGATTGAACTTATATTGAAAATCGATATCAATAAGATGAAATATTTTAAATATAAATAAGTATACAATTTTTGTATTGTATTTTAAATAAACTTGAGAATGTTATTTAAAATTCTATGATGCAAATAATTTCTTAACTTGAAAAGGTGAAAATCTACTATGATTTTAACTTTATGCGAGACTCACAAACTGTAAGTTGCATATTTTTCAATTTATATACGTAATTTAAATTTTTCTAATAATACTATAATATTTATATTTCAGTCTGATCGAAAAATTTATATGTATATATAAATATATATAGTAGTGAAATAAAATTTATAAATTTAAATTATTATTTTCAATTTATCATACGTTTATAAAAATTTGTATATATAGATTATATATACAGATTTAACTAACATTCGATCTCAATAAAATAAGAAAAAATTGTGAGTATGTTTAATTTCTATCGTGTATGTGAAAATTAATCGAATTAATGTAATTTGTATGACGTGAAAGAGTACGTAGCATTTGCCAACGTATAATAATTTTACATAACGTTGGAACAATGTTTCGTAATATAATTTATAATATTTCAATCATTATTCAAGGAATTTACACACAGATTTAGAGTACAATGTATTTAACTATAACACTTTCAATAATTTTATTACAGAAATTTTTTTATTTATATATATATATATATATATATATATATATATATAAGCATTAATACGTTTCACCGATTCTGAAATACAAAATCAGTCTTTCGGTTATCGAATTTTTCGCAAGAGAAAGATTGATAAATTTAAGCAGACTCCATGCAGGTGATTATGCGCAGTCGGGTTATCAGAATGATGTTTGTTTCATCATTTTATCCATTAACACGTATTTTTAAATACCAATTTTATAATACCATTTGAAGAAATGAAGTTTATACGTGTGTGCGTAGAGGAGCCGTATGACTTTTGAATGCATTAAATTGGAGTTAATTTATGTCACTTAACGTCCAGTCACTGACAGACAGCCACTTTTGATTTTCATTGAAATTTTTATCTTTTATAAAATTATTCACTTTATTCATATAAGTAATTGGAATATATCAATAATTACTAGCTAATTCAGTTTTCTTTCTAATTTTTCATATAATAGTTTTCCAATTGGTTTCAAAAGTAGCTCAACTATAAAATTAGATATACTAAAATAGCAATAATACTCGAAACATCGTGTGACAAAAGGACAAACGTGAAAAGATATGTAGAATTAATAAAACAAGCATTAATAAATAAAACTAAAGTGAACTAATAACATATTAATTAGACAAAAAAAAAAAAAAAAAAAAAAAAAAAAAAAAAAAAAAAAAAATTTAACTATATCAGAGTTTCATTATCCAACACCTCATACGGTTCGTATTATGTATTTTTAAAATATTAAGTACAACTTTATCTATTAAATACAAATTTCGATACAATTATACTTATTTAAGCCATGTTTCAATTATCTTTCCAAACCTATAAAATTTCTGTCAGCAACATTATATTTGTTTGTCATTATAAAATATCAGTTTATCACTATGAACACTGAAAAAGTATTCTATACAAGATTAAAAAAATTTCTTTATAAATATGATATTTTATAAATTTTATGAAATCCTATTTATATGAATTATAATATAATTAATTAGTAAAATATAGTAAAACTATTAAAGCATATTGTATTTTAAAATAATTAATGTCATAAATAGTACATACTTATTTAATAAATAAATTCATTTCAGCATAATGTATAATTACTAATATTTGAAAAATTAAGTTAAATGCTAAGCATAATAAATAATAATAATAATATTGTGAATTAAAAGAAACATAAACGATAGAAATTACATTACAATGCAATGGTATTTCTCGGAAATTAAATACTTATTAATATTTTAATATACATAAAATAATAATATTAATATCTCGTACAAGTTAAATGTTATTTTTAACATATTGAAATCGATAAAAAATTTATATATGCACAAACGTAATAATTATATTAAACATTGCTAATTTTAATATTTTTAATAGTTAAATAAATTTTTCTTTTCTTTTAATAAATTGTAACTATTGAAAATAAATTATATCTTAAAAAAAAAAAATAATAATAAACAAATGATATTGTTAAAGTAGTACAAATTCAGTTAAAATACTATAAAAATTATACAAACATAGATTTGGTAGCGCGCGCGCGCACACACACGCATATGCATTCCTATGTACATTCACATGTAAATAGATAAATATTATGTATAATTCAATCTTTAATTTTTAATGAATTTTAAAACTTTAATAAATCAATTAATTACAATTATTAACTAAAATCTTTACGAATAACGCGAAGTTAAAATAATCTCTTTATATATTCGTGTCTAATAATTAATTACTAATATTTGATTTTTATTTTTCTATAAAAATACTAATAAACAATTATGAATCATAAGTTTCGATATTATTATTCAACTTAAGTCAAACTACAAATTAAATAAGAAAAATGAAATGTCGTATTACTAAGATTAAATATTATGAAAAATTATCTAAACTTTGTCAGAAAATAAGTAAAAAAACAATAGATGCTAGTTATTATCAACATTTATTGATTGCAAAAGTATTAATAATTTCATTTTTCATTAATTTTATTATAAAAATTCTTTTTGTGTAAAGGAATATTCGAAACAACAATATAATAAAAAATATCTTGAAATAATAATTTGAATTTGTACATTTTCAACTTTTATTTAGATTTATTAGTGTTACGAACACTGACTATACGCAATGCATATATATATTTTTATTAAAAATATTATCAACATAATACGCCCTTATTTAAAATATGATTTAAATAAGTTATTAATTTAATGAATCATTAATTATTCTGAAAACATTATTACTTTATTATTTAATTTTTTTTATTTGTTTATAAAATTATAAAGAAATATTATTGATCCCTCGACATATTAAACTCATTAAAATTTCTGCAATTAACGAACTAAAGTTTCAATTATATCTCTATATATATATATATATATATATATATATATATCGTAAAATTAAAAGTGTAGAAATTGCTAAAATAAAGATTTTACAAACATGTTTCCCAATTAATCGTTATTTAATGTTTTAATATTGATTTAATATTGGAATAATCTTATAACATATAATGTGAATTATAAGTTCAAAAAATAACTTAGAAGAATTCTACTCTTATAACGTTAATGAGACATCGTAACAAGAATTTATTATGCAATTTTTAATAATTATTATGTGAAAGTTTTTATGTTGTTTTTTTTTTTTTTTTTAACGGCATCGTGTTCTTCATGTTGATAATAAATGTTGAAATAAATTAATGAGATTCATCGACAGCTGATTGAACTATGTCGGAGATTAAGTGAACTATATTTGTAATAATGCCGTTATTTGTGAAAATAAAATTATTTCCATTAAAAGTGAAAATAATACTTTACATCTTATAAAATGATTTTTTTTTTTTTTTTTTCATCAATTTATTGGATCAATCGTTATTTATTATACGATTTATATAGCCTGGAAATATAATCCAAGTGCATCAATTGTTATAGTTTTTTTTTTTTTTTCAAATTATCGAGAAAATGAATTGTAATTTAACATTGGTAAATGGAGTTATTGCGAAGATAAGAGTATCTCGAAGACTAGAAATAAAAGCATAGCTTTTAAATAAAAATTTTTTTTATCAACAGCCTCCTCAGTGAATTTTCTTAAATAATAGCGTGCAATTGACGGATTAACATTTACATAATACATAAAAACATATAAATGCAGTAAATTATTGTCAGACTAGCTCGCATACAATTTTAGATAAAAAATAAAATACAAGCAAATAATCCAAGATAAGGTGGGCATCTTCACCCCTTTTAATCTAATGACCGCTTTTTAGAAATATCATAAGCTGTAATTTATTTAATGTGATTACATAAGTGGTTGAATTTTTCTGAGGAACATTTATCTGTTGGTTATAATTATAAAAATTTCATCATTTTTTTTTTTCTTTTCTTTTATTTTTTTCTTTTTAGAATTAAGCTGATAAGCATCGTATTTCAAACGAAGCGAAGGTAAAGCAAAGAAACGATATATATATTTACTTATTTGCTGTCGATAATATCCCAATGAATAATATAAATTTCCTTACACCTAACTACTAATCATAATTGAGTGAAATAAAAATGTTCCTTATCTTTTACTTAATATTTCTTAATCAAATTGGTGACGTTCAATTTTCATTTTCCAATCGTCACACAAAAAATTTAGTAAAATTTCTTTCTTTATACATCCTAAGCTACACAATATATTACGAAATTCATATTACTCTAGTATAATGGCTCAACATAATTAACATAATTAAAATAGTCGTGCAATTTTATAGGCATAATTGCGACACAAAGTATAATTATATATTAAAACTATAAAAATTATTATTTAATAAAATAAACAATTTTATGAAAGGATAGAATAAAATAAATTATATGCTACCTTTCGAATATTTTTGACACTAAATTTGTATTTATCATGAAGCTTGCACTGAGAAATAGCTATATGGAGTCGATAAATTAACCCTCGTACAAATATATTTTTAACCAACATTTTCATCAGATCTTGTGAAATTCAAATGACAATCTTCCGTCAACAGATCACCAGAGCATTGCCACATATACACAAGAAAGGTGCTACGTAACATTCGTAACATAACAATTCGTTATTACATTATTATACCTATAGATCCATGTGTCAAGATTTATCATCGTAATACTACATACATACATACGTAGTTTTAGCGGCTTAAAACTTGCTAAAGCACACTTCACATTAGATGCATAAAAGTAATTGTATCGTTGAAGCGAATATTTGTATCAGCATCGCACGATAAAAATGTAAGTTGAGAGGTGGATAAAAAGGTGTTGGTGAATATTTAAGAGATAAATCGATCATTAAGGATTCATTAGAATAATAAACCATTAAATAATTATAATAATTGTAAAAGATAGATTTTTTCATAATAAAATATTTTTAATTACATAATTAGCCTTAAATATAAATTAAAAATAAGAAATATTTCATAAGTAATGTACAAAAATAAATCATAAAGGGAAAAATTTTATTAATGATAAGAGCTACACAAAAAGGACAGCAATATATGATGAAATAAAAATAAATCCTCTTAATATTTTCTTATATTTAAATAACAAGTTGATTAAAATAGATGTTTCAAGAGCCTTGGATTTATTCTTTTCACCACCGAAGATACGAAATAGTAATATATTAAAAAATTTAATTTTATTTAATATGCTGCAGCAAAATAATGCAGATATGATAATGAAAATTACGAAAATATCATCGAGTTGATCTTTCACTGCTTAATAATTTATTAATAATAGTTTTATTTTAAGCCGATTAAGATATTTATATGATAATGTGAACATCATCTTTAATCAAATATCAAAAGTTCTATAATTTCTATCTCATTACTTATATTTCATAAAAATAAAATTTTATAATAATGACATCGATGAAATTGTTTATAAAGATTTTAATTGAAATTAACATTGTTTTATACAAAGAATTGTTAACGTGTTGTACTAAAAATATCTTAACAATAATAGGATCCATTATTATTCAAATACGTTGTGTAAATTACAAACGCACACACGTACATATTTATACAAAAAAAAAAAATAAAAAAAAAATATCATTAACACTGAAAAAATATATAATATATATTATACACAACATTTTTCGTTATTTTTCTTCGACATATTTACATATTTTTATTAGATGATTCGCGTCTTCTCTGCTGATAAATTAAAAAATATACAAATGAATAAATCAAATTTTAAGAAAAAGATCTAATTTTTTTATAATATTTAAAGATATTTATACTGTGTAATTATCTAATATTATTAATATATTAAAAGACAATTGTAAAAATGATCTTATATTAGTTGATATAATGTGCCTCCTATCAAGCAAAGTTTTATATATTTATGTTTCCATATACATAAAGTACCATATGTATAAAGTAATTTTTGGCAACAATATAATATAAATGTAATTCTATTATAAATCTTTAGGTATTTTTATTTTAACTTAATTTATAAATTGTC
Source organism: Ceratosolen solmsi marchali (assembly GCF_000503995.2). Classification (NCBI taxonomy): domain Eukaryota; kingdom Metazoa; phylum Arthropoda; class Insecta; order Hymenoptera; family Agaonidae; genus Ceratosolen; species Ceratosolen solmsi. Next base: position 3,426,628 of record NW_011948417.1, read on the forward strand.
TGTATTTGTGCATGATTATTAAAAAAAAAAAAAAAAAAAAAACATATTTAAATAGATAATAAAATAAAATTTAAAAAAATATATTTTATTTAAAAATATTTCAATTAAAAACTTTTTAATTAAAAAAAGTATTTAAAAATTTCCAAATTTTTAAAAGTAATTAATTATAAAAAAAAATATAAAATAAAAATTAATTATAGTGAAATCAGTTTGTAGAACTTTTATTTGAAAATTTTATCTTCTTTGTAATTAATTTATGTTTATACACTACAGACTATAAAAATCTCAATTTTTTTATAAGCTATTATTAATCCTAAAATTTATTAATTATTAAATTATAAAAATGGATCAAACCATGATAATATTAATATGTAATCTTTTTTCAATAACTAAAACTTAATATGGAAGGATATAATATGAAGTTACTTCTTAATAAAAAATATATCTGCTTTGTTAATAAATAAATAATGTCGAATATAAATATTAATGAATGACCAATATTTAAGGATTTAAAAATTATAAATTGTGTTCAGTTATACAAGTATATAGCATACAACATTTGTATATATGCAAAATTATTTTAAAAATTACTAATTATATATACTTTTAAACAATTTATAAATATATATTTAAGTATTAATTTTCTTTATTAGTTATTAATTCAATGGCCTATAATTGTATGGAAATTATATAAGTAAAAATTATACTATATTTTACATTGAACTTACATTGAAACAGGACGTATTAAATAACATAATTTTAATATATTTTTACACTTATTACATTATTATACGTAAGTGTATATTTAAATTGTTCTATTATAAAAACATTATATTTGAATTGCACCTAAAATGTTTAAAATATCATAATTAAATTAAGGAACTGCAAAAACGATATATACTCCTTAAGAATTTTTAAGTTATTTTATTTTCACTAAATTTTATTTTAGTAGATTTTATTAATTTTAATTAAATTATTTTATTTTAAATAGATAATAAAATATTATTTTATTTTCACTAAAACATTAATAAAAAATTAGAATAAATATTTAATGAATAGTATGATTATAATCAACAATTTTTTTTATAAAAAAAAGAAGCCATTTTTTTTCGTAACATTCATTTTTTCCTGTTGTCTTTATTAAAGGTGCCGAATATTTATAATCGTAACAAAATATTATAACTTAATTACGGAATATTAGTCAACTTCAAAATCAAAATGATTGAAACGTGCATATATATATATATATTCACAACTTTGGCAATGTTTTTAATACAGCTAGTATTAATAAATATTAATAATCAAGTGCATCATTCATTTTGATATTCATACATTCATTTTAGTATAATGAAATTAAAAAAAAAAAAAAATTTCGTTAATAACGACTAACTAATGTGTTTTTCTTTCAAAAGTATAAATTACCGTTGTTCATTCATTTATATATAAAATTATTTTCTAGTATCATTACTAATCTCATTCTTATATATAATTAAATTATTACATTTATTATGGAATTCTTTACAATTATTTTACATAAGAAATTTATATATACACCTAACGTATATTATAGATAAACAATGCTTATATTCCTTAAATTTAACGATTTACTTATATATAAACTAATAAATTCAATAAATATTATTCATATAATGGAACATGAATTTCAAAAAATAATATTTATAATTTCAATTAACAATGTAATTTTTCATATAAATAATATTTTACATATTAATTATAGCTTAGGAAACAAACTACCTTACTTTACGTGAAATTATGTAACATTGCTGTATGAATATTGCAATGTGAAATCCAAATTAAATTCTAATTTATAATGAATGTCATTGAAATATTATTTCCGTCAATAAATATAAATAAAATTTGGTCGAAAAATGCATTGATACATTTTCAATGCATATTTTTTAAAACTATTTTAAAAAAGAAATTACGATGGACTGAACAATAAATAACAATGTATTATATTATATGTAATTGTGAATAATAGTTTACTCACTGTGTTTATACAATAAAAATAATTAAATTTTATGTATGGTTTCTTCCATAATATAAGAATTCATTGGCAATAGATAAATAAATTTATATACATGAAACGTGTGAAAAATGATTGAAATAAAGTAACCACAACTTACTTGCATCAGATCAATAAATAATAGTGAATCGTAATAATAATAATAATAATAATAATAATAATAATAATATAACGTTGAAATTATTAGTCGATGAAACTGTTAGTAAATTAAAAAAACATAATTTTTTTTTTCATAAGAGGTAGAAATTGTAGTAAAAATAAAAAATTTATAAAAAATTTGATTAACATAGCGACAGTATTTCTTATTTTAAAAATCATCTAAATTAAGATTCTTGGTGCAACAGTTTTTTAATTGCAGCTCAATAGTAAGTACAATCATCCATTGATCTAATTATAATGTAGAAAGTTAACTACTTTACTAAGTTAATTACTAACAAGCAATTTACATAATTTCTATTTAAAATCAAGATTAATTATCCTCAAATAAAAAGAATATATGTTGTGATTATAATAAATTTTTGAGAATGTTAACTAATATAAATTGAATAAAAGTTATTGGAACGTATGTGTTATAAATGTTTTCAAATACTCGTATAAATATGTTTATTTAAAATTTGTTGAAAATATTGTTAAAAAAAAAAAAAAAAAAAAAAAAAAAAAAAAAAATTAAACTAATTAATTCTTTAATTTTTAACATATTTTCACTTTAACACTCTAATCAAATTGATTTGTATCTTTTTGAAATCTATTGTAATATGCCTTGATTTAAGCAAAGGTTAATGAAACAATATTTTTTGGATCATTCGGTAACGTATGTTGTGAGCATTATTAAATGAATTCTCCAACATAAATATTTGGATAAATTATATAAAAAATTTTCAGAAAATTTTCACAATTGATAAAAAATAAAATTACGATTATTAAATTAATTTTGCTTATTTTTATTGTATTTAATTGTATTTAATATATTTATATTTATATATATTTATATTTAATATAACCTATTGTATATTCTTACGTACGTACAAATGCTAAAAATTATCATAAATGCACGATAGAAATATCCTTCATTTTTGCAGCAAATATATGCAGCGACGCTTTCGAAATATTAAGAATTTATAAAATCATTACAATGCTTAATAATAGAAATTGATATTACCTACGTTATTGAAAGATATCGCAATGACGCCTGCAATTATAATAACATCATATATTCCTAATTCTAATATCAATTTAAATAGTTACCGATGCCTCAGACAATAACAAGAAAAGCAAATAAAATAAATAAATAAATTATATAACGAATTTATAAAACGATACTCTACTTTAATGACGGTTGGTCGAGGCTTATACCTTGAATAAAAACATCAGCTCGATCATATACAAATTGTTCCTATATTCATAAAAAAAAATAAATACTCAACGAACGATAGAATATCCTAAAAAAAAATTATAATTGTTCAAATAGTAATTCACGAATTAAAAATAAAAAGAAAAAAAAGAAAGAAAGAAAAGAAAAGAAAGCAAGCAGATCGTTATTTCTGAATTATTAATAAATATTATTGGAAAATATATACATCTATGCATATATACATCATTTTATATGTTAGATCGTATAAAAATTGATTATGTAAATGCTTATGTAAACAATGTCTCATATTAAAATCTGCACGTACGGCCTTCTATTACGAATAAAACTTCAAAATGTAATTACGCGATAGAATGCGATTCTTGCAATGAAACGTCCTGTTTTCCTTTTAAGTACCTAATAAGTACGAATAAAAACAATAAAAACATTGGGCTCGTAGTGTGCAAATTGAATTCGAAGTGCAGCCTAATTATTGAAATAAAATTTGTCCAGCTGCCGAGTGAGCTGCGCTTGAAGTTTGAAAGGGGCAGATAGATTCATCGTCCAAAAGCTGAATGCAAGTAATTGTGAGATTTGCTCGGAAGAGTTGTAAATAGCCGTCGTGTCGTAATAGGAAGGAACGACGTTCGCCATGAGAAGCTCATCGTGTACATTTGAGATAAAAGCGCGGGCGAAGGGCTTCTGCATAGATCCCGATTAATTCAAAGATCAAGCAAGGACTTGACAGTATGACCCGGCCGCTCGCGCGGCAGGAGACGCGGATCCTCATTCCCCATCTCCTATCCCCCGGATCTGGCCGTTACGGAGAAGATGACGACACAGAAGCCCAAAGGGGCAGAAGCGAGAGAAGATTTGGCGAAGGAAGTCGAGTCGAGCGTCTCTTCATCCACGACTAACGGCGACGATTTTGGAAAATTGCGCTCCAGAGGTCCACGTCGAGGAGGGCGCATGTGCTGCACACTACACGCCGGCGCGTCTCGGTCACGCGGTTATTCGCGAAGGGCATGGGAGCGGAGCGAGAAAGATAGGGCGCGTTAGGACCAACGCGGTGTCGAGAGTTACTTCCTTCTCTCTCTCTCTCTCTCTCTCTCTGCCCCCCCCCCTCGACAATTCACCGCCATGCTCCACTCGTGCAAAAATACACGCACGCACGCACGCATGCATTCTGTCTGTCTGTCTGTCTGTCTGTCTGTCTGTCTGTCTGTCTCTCTCGCGCGCGCGCGCGCGCACCCTATCATCTACGAGCGTTTAACCTTGAAAAGCCCACCCTCGGAGGATCGTAAGAGGGAGTACGGAGCTTCGTTGCGTGTGAGAATTAGCCACGCGCACGACGGATTTCTCCTTGGCCGAGCGAGCAAGCGAGATTGTCGCGATCGCAATTGAGTTTCGCGCCCTGTTTATGTAAACTTTTTAAGCCTACCACTCGAGCAAATGTAATGAAGGTTAGGTAAGGATGGTAGACCCGATGGGAACGTGAGTTCGGGTCGCGCGCTACATCCTTCTGCACGTATATCCCAACGCGAATATGTGCGCGGGTTGTATTTGCAACGAGAAAACATCCGCAGTGTCGAATTACCGAGGCACATACCAGCGATCTCATCATTCTAATTTTCTCGTTCCTTCTTTAACGAGCTCGTTTTAGCGCTCCTTGTCGATCATTCTCTCTTTATCCATCCTTTGTTTCTCGAGCTTGGAGTTTCGTTGGCTTACAATGTATCGTCTAAGCAATCGTAAGTGAAAATTAATATCGAGAGTCGGCGTCTGATACACTCGGTAGCAGCGCGGTAACAGCCAGGAAACGTGGAGGAAAAAAAATGGTCGTTACGGGCAATTCGGTGCATCGCACCCAAACCGCCACGAAGAAAAATGTTCGGATTTTACTGGTGGGTGACCGGGGAGTCGGTAAGACATCCTTGATATTGTCACTGGTCAGTGACGAGTATGCCGATGATGTGCCCAGTAAAGCTGAGGAGATCACGATTCCTGCTAACGTTACACCCGAACAAGTACCCACAAGAATAGTAGATTATTCTGGTGAGTGTCCCTCACATGATTATTATTTAATTTGCAATTACTGCAATTGCTCAGATTTTCTAAAGTAATATTTATGCACTTCAGCTGTTGAGCAGACGGAGGACCAACTTTGCAATGAAATATTAAAAGCACATGTTATTTGCGTTGTTTACTCTGTACAGGATAAGGAAACGCTCGATAATGCAAAAACTTATTGGTTACCCCTTATTAGAAAAAATATTTCCAGTAACAGATGCCCGGTTGTACTTGTAGGCAATAAGATCGATATTATTGATTATTCGACGATCGAGGAAGTTTATCCAATAATGAAAGAATTTTCAGAAATTGAAAGTTGTATCGAGGTAAGCAAATGTTTGGTTAACTAATGATAGAAATACAAGAGTAAATAGAATACAAGAGAAATATTTTTTTAATAGAAAATTACTTTCCGTTAACTAATCTCTTAATCCATACCAGTGAATATAAGTTATCTCCTTTCTTTTCTTTTTTTTTTTTTAACGATGCTGTAATATTTTGATAATTCTTGTTTTCTAGTGTTCTGCGAAAACACTACAGAATATCTCTGAGATGTTTTACTACGCACAGAAAGCTGTTTTACATCCTACAACCCCGTTATACAATTACGACACACAGGAGGTAAGATGACTATTGATTATTTTATTACATTTCATTCGTGCATTTAACGTTGACTTTTGCTTTTCAGCTAACCGACGAGTGTAAAACAGCATTAAAACGGATATTTAAGGTAAATTCATTTTCAATAAGTTAAGCTAATATATCGACAGTCAATTATAATTTGCTCTTAGATTTGTGACGTTGATAACGATGGCTTGTTAAGCGATGCGGAATTAAATGCATTTCAACAATGGTGTTTCAATACCCCCTTACAACCGCAAGTACTAGAAGACGTCAAGGCTGTTTTATCAAAAAATATTGAAGACGGAGTATATAATGGCTGTGTTACAATGAAAGGTTTTATGTTTTTACAATGCCTGTTCATTCAAAGAGGAAGGAACGAAACAACATGGGCTGTATTACGAAAATTTGGTTACGACAATGATCTACAAATGGCTAAAGAATATATCAAACCTCTGTAAGGAGAGCAAAACACTTGTTCCATTTTGCAATCCGATAAATATATTTATTATTATTTTAATATTATAGACTTAAAGTTCCTTCTGGCTGCACAACTGAATTATCTCACAAAGGTCAGGAATTTCTAACGCAACTTTTTATATTACACGATCAAGACAAAGATAATGCTTTGTCTCCATTGGAATTAGAGTCATTATTTTCTAAGTGTCTCGCACCACCGTGGGAGGATGAATATAAATACACGGTTACTACTAATGAACGGGTAAGGAAATTCAAATCTTTTACATTTTTCTTGTATCGCAATGTTGAAGAGAAGAAAAAAAGATAACGCAATGTCATGTTTTCTATTTTCATTTAGGGTTGGATTACTTATGAAGGATACATGTGTCAATGGAGTCTAATGACTTATGTAAATGTAAAGAAAACATTAGAGTATATGGCTTATTTAGGCTATAATTTATATAATAATGAATGTGCAACTGCAGCAATCACTGTTACTCGAGAGAAAAAACTCGATCTTGCTAAAAAACAATCTAGTCGCAATGTTTATTGTTGTCATGTTATTGGTGCAAAAAGTGCTGGAAAGACAACATTATGCAGAACGTTTATTGATCCTAAACTCGAGGTATTTATGAAAAATAAATGTAAAGCTGAAATAAAAGCCATTTAATGATATTCGTCAAATTTTAGAAGCAAAATTTTGCGCCCTTCAGTCCTTTAATGAACAATTTTAATCTACTCGTAAAATAACAATTGTTACAAACTTCGTCATTTATATAAGTAACAAATTTTATTGCAGTTCTTACATTTAAAAAATTTATAATTATATTCACTTACTAATAGGCGTCTATTAGTTTATTATTTAACAAATAATATTATAGCATTTATATTTTTTCTCTTTAAGAAATTGAACGACGATACAATTCAGCATAATTCAAACACAATTGTAAATACAGTTCATGTATATGGACAAGAAAAAACTATAATTTTGAAAGATATTAATATTATAAATATTCAAGATGCCCTGACTCCTTCACAAATTCACTGTGATGTTTGTGCTCTCGTTTATGATGCTAGTAATTCCAAATCTTTTGAATACATTGCAAGGATCTATATAGTAAGTATAATTATATATTTTGTTCTATAAATATTAATTATCCTTTAAGATGCTTTGTATGTTGAAATTTTAATCAAATTAATATTATGAAATTGTAAATTTCCTAAATAATGAACAAGTATTTAATTTACTCTAATTTAATGAAATTTAATTAACACGCGCGCCCGCACACACACACACACACACACACACACACACACTTATTTAAGTATAGTAAGAAAATTATATTTTCTAAATATAACAAATAGGGAAAATGTTACAATTAATGTAAAATTACATGTTAAAATCGTATTTAAATATTATCTCTGCATTATTCTGTAAAATAGTCTTTAGTTTAATTTAACTGAAAAACTTCAAATTAGTACTTTAAATATCCAGAGTATACCATACAATTCTTGAATGGTAATTTTCGTTTTATAAGAATATAAGAATAATTATTAAGAGGATTTAAGTTTATTTTGAAGTAAAGCTATTATGATTCTGAAAGTATATGAAATTCAGATAACTTAAGTTTCCTGTACTTTATGCATAAGACTTTCCAAGTCATATCTTATTATTTTTTCATTACATACAAATAATTAACGTAGACTTACTTAATTTATTAAGAAAATCTTTTATTAATACGCTTATTGAAGCCATAATTTATTAATCGCATGTTATCCATTATCATTCGACAGAAATATTTTGCTGAAAGTAAGATCCCGGTATTAATAATAGCAAACAAAAATGATCTTGAGGAAGTAAAGCAAGAATATTTATTTCAACCATCAAGCTTTTGCAGCAAGTACAAATTAATGCCACCACAGCCTTATAGTGTTTCACGTACAGTACGTCGTGAAATTTTTGTAAAGCTGGCCACAATGGCAGCCTTTCCGTGAGTCAGCATTTAATATTTTTAATACGTCACATAGTGTGTATACATATATGTATGTATGTATGTATATATATATATATATATATATATATATGTGTGTGTGTATATGTATATGTATAATGAAAATAAAACTAATGCGATTATGCATTTTATTCATAATTTAAAAGATAATTTTAAAAGACTTTGTATATATATATATATATATATATATATATATATATGTGTGTGTGTATATGTATATGTATAATGAAAATAAAACTAATGCGATTATGCATTTTATTCATAATTTAAAAATTAAATAATATGCATACTATCAAAAAAGCAAAGGATACGAAAATTGACATGGAATTGAAAATTAGAATTAATTGATAATAAATATCATAGTTTGTGTATAAATTGCAGTACCGAAAATTCAAAGAAAATTCAATGAAAATAACGCGAGAAATAATTTCGACGATTGAATTGCTTTTTAAAAGTCTCGATTATTCATCACTTTTTTCTTTGCCTACCTTCTCTTTATATCAACGTTAATGTTTGTTGAATACTAATAAAAAGCAATTTCATGTTTAGCCGCTTTCAAGCAGCGTGGGTATTGTTTTACAAGCACAGGTTGGTCTGACATACTGAATTACGCAAATAAATGTTTTTTGTACAAATCATTGTAGACAGCACTGTTCTAAGTTTTCATTCTCACTCTCTACATTCGAGTCTTCTTTTAATGTGCATATGTGATGATTTGCCAACAGAGCTTTTGGTTTTAATGAAATATAGCGTTAGCTCCATTGACTTGGCCCATTGTGGCTTAATGGCGCACAGTTTGCTTTTTTTGTTTTAAAGCATCGCGCCATCTCAGTGATGTAGCTCTATAGCCGAAACTTGTTGCGTTTGAACATTTTCACTTAACTATTTACATATGCGCACCTATTTTTATTGTGTTTTTTTAATTCACACTCAGCTCAGTTTTAAGTATATTTATAAAGAATAAAATCATAATAATTTTATAACATAAAATGATAGTACAGCTGCATGAGCATGATAGGCTTTAATTTATACGTTATTTATTATTAACAATTAGCAATGTTTAATAAGCAATTGTAATTTATGATTTTTCGTTTTTTTGGTAAAATGATGAAAACTGTAGGTTTTCATTGTATTAAAAAAATGAAAAATGCAAAAAATTTCTCAATCGATCATTAAAAAATCATATATTTTCAGACATATGAAACAATTTGGATTGATGCAAGGAGATTCAATCGTTTGGTGGAAGGCAGGAATCGGCATTGCCATAGCAACAATCGCTAGTTTCGTAGTCATGCGAGTTCTAAATTCTGATAAAAGATAGTCTACCATTCCCTCGTAACTCTTTATGGCATCCGTTCTAATTCAATAAAGATTCCTTACGAAAAGCGCGTTAAATTAACAAAATCTCTAATAAACTGAAATTTATTTAATCGCTTACAAAAACAAAAAATTAATAAATAAAAAAATTAATAATAATAAATGAAAATAAATCACTATAACGTACCTAAGTAAACGAGATAGAAAAAGTACAATTGTAGATAAGAGATTTGACTTTATTACAGATTCTCTTAAAAATTGTATAATTATCGGTGATACGATTCTCCCCATCGTTCTTTTGTACTCATATTACATCTGCGATAAAGTCAAATGATATAAATTACAAATATTCGATATTTTTTTAAATGTAATCTATTTCGTTATATAATTACATCTCTGTCAAATCAAAAAGGATATGTGGATCTTTCAATTTACTCGAACGACTCACCTTTAAAAATGTCTACCTACATCATTGTATTTATTTATATTTTACTAACCTTTTATGCTATAGATTTTTTTTTTTTCTTTTTTTTTTTTTTTTTTTTTTTTTAAATATTATATTATTATTGAATAATAGCAAGAATATTAAGTCAATAAGCTTTTAATTTTAAACAGTATCCCTAAATTTGAGCAAAATTAACGGTGCTCAATCGATTCGTTCAACTTTATCGACATATTTTTAAAAATCTATCGTATTCAAAGCATAGTATTTGATAATTTGTACATTAGATTTTTTCGTATTGCTATCTAGGAGTATAATAAGTTAACTAAATTAACTCTTAAATAATTAAAAATAATTTTCAACGATATAACGTTATAAATCGATATCTCTCCATACTTACAATTAAATTGTTATCACGTCGATTGATTTAAAAAATGTTATAAATATATAAATATAGTGGTAGTTAGTTAATAACATATTTTTCAAACGATTCGCATCGATATTTTAAAACAAGCTAGGAATATTTTTAAAAAAAATTTAATTTTGAGAAATACTGTTGTGTATTTATACATGTATAATATATTTGATGAAAAATCAATGATTTGAAATGATTTTATGCTTTATAATTAATTATAATAGAATTACTGCTTTATTTTATACTATTTCAGTATCAAGTATGTATATAAACTTTTGAGTCACAATTATGGTCCAAGTAACCTTACTGATTTGATAATATTAATTGAAAGAAAGCATCAAGAATTCAATTTTCGCTTGCAATCCATCCAAATCTGTTTAAAAGCTTCACAGACTTGCAATTGGGCTTGATTCTGAGCGCAGATAAGGAATTGTTGCTCCTCGGACTGACAAGGAGCGGATGGCATTGCTTCCCCAGCTGGTTGCGTTGAATTAGATTCGCCCTTTGATGTTAATTTATCTCCAATAACCGAACCCTATAAAATCATTTGCTGTAATATCCGTGTTTATTATGAGAGGTTCGTTTAATTGAATGTACTGATGATTATACCGCAGCAACTCCGGCTGCAGTCCCTGCAAAAGTACTCAGAATACCAGACTGTCGAGGCTGAACAATAATAAGATTACCCCTACAATGTTAAAAATTCTATATTAATAAAAATTTAATTTTTAAATCATAACATTTATGTATATAAATTTTTTTAACGATTACGATTATATCACGGTCATTGATAACAATCTATTCAGACACTCGGGTAAAAATTAAATTAAATTAAATTAAATGCTCTGTATTATATATGTAATGTACAGAAAGCAAAACCTTTAGCAAAATGGATTTTAAAGTAATTACAAAAATGTACTATTTAATTAAGAGACAACGAATAATGCTTTATTTCATACAATATACACATATATATAAATTGACGTCTTTTATGTCATAACCCAATTGATACGATTTAACATTGGATAAAGTTCACCATTGACTCGATCCAATTTATTAAATCTTACTTAATTAAAGCTCATTTATAACTATATAATCTACTAACGCCGATACTTTAGTGCATATTTATTATTATAAATGTGCGTTCCAATTCAATTTAATGTATTAATTTCACAAACAGGCCCTACTTTATTCATATTAGTAGAAGTGAATATATTTTAAGATGTCAAATTCACTTTTAATATCAACTTACGTTTATGAACAAATTAATATCTATAAACTTCAAAAACAATTATTTCATACAAAAAAAAAAAAAAAAAAACAAAACAAAAAAAATTATAATTTGCCATGTTAATATTCAAATAAGAATATAGTTCTTATGATATTAATAGAATCATTTTATGTTACTAAATAACAAAAATTATCTTTATCTAAAGTTTTATTCTGTAAAATAAATTATTTTTAAATGATAAACGTACTTCCGCTAATGTAAATATATAAACAGACGTTGATGCAAATAACGGCAGCTATTCCAATGTATAGCTAAGCTAGCTGGGCTATGCACAAAGTTATAAATTTTATATACATATAAACATATTCCCTATATGTACGTCCACCTAAATGTATTGAATCAATTTTATGTACACAACACTACTTAGTGTATTTTATTGTTAATATTTGTCTACGAATAATAAAAACACTTTCTAAGGTACAATTATTTACTATTTATTTTTGAATTATTACCAATGTGTAGCACTGGTATACATAAGAAAAATGCGGAAATCAAAGTACAGAAACTACATATATAAAATTAAAAACTCAGTAATTTCATTATTTTTCTTCTCATAATAAAGTACTTCTATTTAACCATTGAAATTAGCAGCTACATTCTCCATTTTATTACAATGCTAAATCTAAAACAGATAAAAAGTATTATACTCTTATAACGACAAACCAATGTTTTTAACAATAATAAAAGTAAAAATTCTTAATGTGACGATAAAGCGACTGCCGTGTACTTACTGTTTGAAAGTTTACATTGACGAATGGCCTCGTTGAAGCCTTCGCACAAAGTCAAATCCGATTGATTTTGAGCGCACTCCAAGAATTGTTTAACTTCCCAAGCGCAAGCACCCGGAGCTTGCGTAGGGGCACTTAATGGGGCTGGTGCCGCTGCTACCGCCGGAGCCATTGCTTCTTGGTGGCCCGAACCGCCTCCAAACATTCCGGTAATAGCACTGCCAATGGTATGCCCTACGGCAGAACCAATTGCAACGCCACCGGCAGTCGCAGCCATCTGACCCATCAATCCAGGTTGCTTAGGTTGGGCAACCATGGGCGAAGACATTGGTGCAGGCGCTGCTGCAACATGACGCGCTGGTACTGCCGAGCTTCTTACGCTAAAATAAATTGACAACAATTGCGTTAATTAGCAAGGCAGGGACTCACCATGATTTATTAATGACACTCGCCAGCACTTTCAATAAATATCTTAATTGCGTCGATTAAGTAAGCATGTGCCTAATTATCCCTCACTTTTATCGAATACCATCAATACTCCGTAAAAATCAATTTGCTTAACTTTCGAAAATTCATGAGACAAATTGGCTTTGCCATTGCAATGACACATTAACATTGCCACAATGAATTTTTGAAATCACTGCATTACTCGATATCAATTTCTAATCGGACATCGATCGATCTCTTTCATTAGAGATACAACGTGACGATTACGTAAGCATCAAGAATATTCGACAGCTCATAATGGAGTTCATCCTTATTATACTCGTAAGATAGTAAGGTACTTACGTCCTTGATGGAGGTGCGGCTCGTCCACGTCGGGGCATTATGTCCAATGTTTGTTTAAACACAAAGTTGATTAAAATTTAATATCTTCCGGAAATATGTAACTTCAATTCACAACTAAGAGCGTCAATTCGTGAATGGGTTCGTGTATAGGCGATAGCTCCTTTTCAATACTCGTTCGTGCTTTATATGTCACTTCCGCCCGTACGATATTGAACGAACTACAAAGTCGTGGAGGGGATGATAATCTTAACTCTGATTTGTCGATGGAACGTTGAAAAAAAAAAAAGAAAAAGAAAAGAATAGAAACGAAAAAATAAGGACCGGAAGTGACGTATCTTGTCGGGCAATATTGACGTACTTCAGGTCGTTGCGTTTTGCGTTGCAATATGTAATCTACGCAATACGCTCGTACATAATTGTAATTACGACAATTGATGCAAGCAAGCATTTATGAATTGTATTCAAAATGAGGAGGAATGTGTGTGTGCGTGTGTAAAAATGCGCCGATTTAAGAGAGAATACTGTGAATCAAAACGATCACGTGATTCCCTCCCGCCCCAAAACTAACCCGTAATATCGGAAAAAAATACATACGGCAAGTTTCCAATTTTCTTTTCGCAATGTACTACGTACCACTAACTTCTGCGAATAATCATATAACGATATAAAAATTGCACGAGCGCGTAATTGATGGAATTATTTAACAGATTGATCGAGTTAAATGTATCACTTGACGCGCACGTTATATACTTGCTCCGTTCGAGCAATGTTTGGACAAAACCGTAAGGCGGAAACTTCAAAAAGATAATAAAAAATTTATTTTTAAATGTACCCCTTTTTTTGCTGAGGTGGAGGTCGAGGTGCAGGTTGACTCTTTTTAAAAGGCATTGATGAGTTCGATCTCCTAAAACCACCTCTGCGAGAAGGCATTTTAATATTTAAATACTTATATTGGTTATCGCGTTCTTAATAAATAATTAGATGGCAACTTAAATTTTTATGCGAAAAACAATGTTATTTGATTTTGATGCCGAATGCTTAAAATGGGCTTCTGAACTATTATAGATTTTCGACTATTTTGTTTTCAATAAATTGATTTTGTTTTCAATTAATTTGGTTGTGCTTCAGAGTATATTAGGTTTTTTTTTTTTTCTCTTTCGCTTTGCGTTTATTAAGGATATATAACATAAGCATACTTACCATTTGGATAATATTGACAGCAATGATATCAAAATCTTTAAAGCTTGCTCCAATTGATCGAACTTTTAAATCAATTTTTATATAAAAGAATTCATTTCTATTCTTTTGATTTTATTGCTTTTATCGTATTAATAATAATAATAACGATAATAATAATAATAATAATAATAATAATAATAATAATAATAATAATAATAATAATAATAATAATAATGATAATGATAATGATGATAATAATAATAATAATAATGATAATGATGATAATAATAATAGGAACAATGTAATTATGTATATAATTTGCCAAGTCGATGATCTATCTTATTTTTATATTTGGATTTTTTGTTTTTTTTTTTTTTTTTTTTTTTTTTTAATTACTTACACAATTATATATATTATGTTAAAGATTATGTATTTGTTAAAATATTTGTTTTTGATAAATACTTTGAAATTGTTTAACGAATTAATTGCAAATATTTTAATATCAGTATACTTTTTTAATAGTGACTAATACAATTTCAACGAATAAATTAATGAAAGTATGAAAGGATAAAAATTTAAATAGTATTTCAAAATGAAATATTAAAAAGTAAGTGCTCTGATTAAATTAATAAACATAGCTAATATCTTGCATTGTGCAATCACGAGAATTATAAGTAATATTTTCAAAATAATTCAAAATAATTGTGATAAATATTATTGCAAATTTTTATACTCTATTTATTAGTATGAATTCTTGATATGCAAGACAAGACTTACTCTCTCTCTCTCTCTCTCTCTCTCTACATACAAAAGGACGGATTTATTTAGAAATTACGTTATTTACATCTTAATATTAGAAATTAGAAAAGCGGGCACAAAAGGTTTAAGGTATTCGTACGTATATTCGTTATATTCATTGTTTATATATCAATAATCAATAATTATGTACAAATATTGATTAATAAATATTGTCTCATAGATGCAGGTTAATGGAAAAACATATTATTAAATATTATTAACAAGTATGCGCTTTATAATTTGAACTTATAATTTGAAATAGAAGAGCTGGCATTGTTTATCAATGGAAAATATCGAATCACTTTTTTCGACCTTAAATAAAAAACAAAAAAAACAAAAAAAAAAAAAAGAAACCTTATTTAAAATATTTTTATAAGATAAATCATGCAGTAATAATTTCTTATCTAAAATATTAGATACGTTGCACGATTATTTTTATCAAAGATTAAATTATGTATCAATTATTGCATATACAAAATTTACAAACAATTTTAAAAATTCATAAAAAAAAAGGAAGTAAAAATCACACTAGTTTATAATACAACTACTGCGTTAATTTTATTTGTAAATATTTTTTTATTGTTATATACAAACTCCACATATTAGACATAATTAATTATTTATAATGGGCAAAAAAATTATATTGCCAAATCATATTGTAAAACGATGCTTCCTAAGGGACTAATACAAATTTTTTAATATAACTGAAATATTCGCTTGAATTCTACTTGAATATAAAAATTCATATTCATTAAACAATCGAATAGTTTATATTTCATCACAAAATATAATTCATATCATATATATATATATATATATATATATATATATATCGATAAAATAAATTTTCTTTTAAAAATATCAACATTAGATTTTGTATTTACTTGTCTATGCCAAAATCTTGCCAATTTTATATTAATTCTTAGTAATAAATTACCCTAAGCTAGTAAATATTCTTATTAGCATATAGCAACTTATTTATTTGGAAACATACTTTCATAAATTATTACTAATAAAGTAATGTATATTACATACATATAAATATTTAAACAAAAATAAATTAATTTAAAATAAGCGAATTAAAAGTTTAGGAAATAAATCTCCAATAATCATATGAAAAATTATCATATTATCTTTTAAATTGGCTGTTACAACTGAATTGAATTGAATTAGAAGATAAAATAAACATTATTATTATTATGTAAGAATAAAATTTTCTTTTATTCTTTTTATTTTTTTTTTTTTATGTTTTTTATATTTATCTTTTATGTTGTGTTTGATATAAAAAAGTAATATAATTAATAATACAATAAGTATAAAACGTTATTCTGTTAATTCGTTAATTTTTATTTAATATTTTAGCTAACGCTTTATAACTTTTTAAACAAAAATTGATACATCAATTCATTACTAATCTTAATTTTTATTTAATTTAATTTATCCATAATCTTATTATTATTAATAATATATTTATATCGCTGTACCCTAATTGCAAAAAGAATTGTCTATCCTTACTCCGATATATCATATAAATGTTGTAATTCAAGTAATTTATACTTTCCCAGTTCATACATATAATTCTAATAAGAAAATATAATAATAATAATATTTTATTAATTAATAATGTAAAAATTTATAATGGTGTTTCTTTTATTGTTTTTCATTTTCGCACTAACAATTATAGTAAATGAAATTTATTATACTACACTACATTTATCATTACGATTTAATTATCATTATCATAAACATGGCATAAATTAATCATCAATATAATAAACACGTCATTATGATTGTTATTAATAATTAAGATTTTAAGTGCTGTTGTAGATTTTCTCGTGAACCACAAATTGCATTTTTTAAATAATGCAATTGACTTCGCATGGTACGTGACTCGACTATCGATTCTCACGTTCAATGGTAGATGGCGCTAACTCATTCGAAATTCTAATTTTGCAGATTTAAGTGGGAGTAGGAGGGATAAATGCTCCTGCCATTTTAATGAAATTAATGGCATCACTTTATACATCGAAAGTCACTACGGTAATTGATTTTTTTCTTTTCCTTTTTTTTTTTTTTTCTTTCTTTTTCCTTTTCTTTTTTTAATAAAACACAGCTAAATAGGGCACAATTGAAAAAGTTTTATAAGAATTATCATAGAAAAGCAAAGATTTGTATTTGATAATCGACGTAGTTTTCAATTTTAATGAAACGAACGACTTATCTAAAATTTTAAACTATTTGCATCGTATTTGTTGATTGTACACGTAAGTGATATATAAGCTGCCTATAAATTAATGTAAAATCGTAAAAGTCTGCAACAACTCAAAATGTATAAGCTGACCAAAAGTACAGAACATCATGTGATTATGTCCAAGTTTTATTCAGATAAAATATATTCACACAAAAAGTTTCTAAAATCACAAATAGCTTTCTACTCGTATGGAAGTTTCTATATCTATAAAAGCGTATGGTGTATCTATTTAAATGGACAATTCAAGAAATATCTTTGAATGTAATTATGTAGATAATATGTGTTTCGGAAAGTATAATTTTATAAAGAGACGAAAAACGACATAATAAGACCTGAAAATAAAAAAAAAAAGGAACAAGTTTTGCAAACAAAAAAAAAAACAAAAAAAAAAACAAAAAAATAGTGATACACGCTATTAGTAAAATGATTAATTTTTATTGTACTTTTATTAACTGTTTAATGTCAGATTATGCAGAAGGAGAGCAATAATGTCGCATTATGTTTGTTTATTAGTCACTTTATAAAACAATCGTTAATTTAAATGTGATTATTTCCGATTACATATGCTTATGAAAATATAAAATGTTTACAAACGAAGTGAAATATATTTTTTTTTTTGCATTAGTATAAATTACAAAGTTATTAAAGTCTAATTGTGCCGCCAAGCGAGGTAATAAGAAAGAAATATATTGAATTAATTTAAGTTTATGAATAAACAATTGTTATTTATTGCATACAATTTGTTCGATATATTACAAATATAATAAATCACGTTACAAGAAATTTAACATAATTTAAAATTCAGATAAAAGTTTAACATTAATTTTTATAAATTTCAATAACATACGATTAAAATTATTTTAATAATTTTTTTGCTTAGATATAGATTTAAAGAATAAAATATTATATGACTCGACGTAATAAGTAATTGAACGCGTTCGTAAAACATTGGTCTTTTCGTTATAAATAATTCGTCTAATTGATAAATAATATGTTGCGTTACGATGAATTTGACAAAATAATGAGAATTCAAAGAATAACATTTGAAACGAAACGTACTTTTACCGACGTTTAAATTTACCAATTTAACTTAATGGATTAATATTTCTATGACGAAAAATTACTTATGTAATTAAAAAATTGTCAAAATTTAACGATTTTTTGTAATCAGTTTTTAAAAATAATATCAAATGATAAGACAAAAATTTCATCTAAATACTTTTTATAAATCAATAATAAATTTGTGATAAACATTATTTTCACAAGCTTAAGAATAAACTTTTATCGATCACTTTGTAGCAACATTATTTTTAGTCAAAATATATTTATATTATAAATATACTTATATCTAATAAATTTAATGCGAATGCTTATTCAACTCATTCTTTTATTTAAAAGAGTAAAATTCTCAACTGTAAACGAAAAATATTTTATTCTGTACCTTTACTATTTATCTACATATTTTCAACACATTTTACCATCTCGTTAAAAATTCCTGTTTTCTACGATTTATTTATTTTCCTTAAATGAATAATTTTCACTTAATACTTTATTCTCATTAGTCATAAAAGCTTTTCTGCATAATTGTAATTTTTTAATAATTTCCGTACATTGGTCACAAGTCGAAAAATCCAATACTTTATATAACAAATGTTTTTAAAAAGTTTGTAGTTTTTATCTAAAATAAATACATATTCATTGTTTTGTTTTTTTTTATTGTTTTCTGTTTTTTTTTTTTTTTTTTGTTTTTTATCTTTAAACAGATTATTAATTTTATATTAATCATAATAAAAATCAACATTGCATTTAAAAAAAGTAACGGCGTCAAATATTTCTTTCTATTCTACTATATTATCGTAAAAGTAACCACGTGTAAATCAAAGAGCAAGATGCTAATTAATCACTTTCGAATTAATCTTATCGCTATAAATGAAAAATAGTATTATTCACTTATTAAATATAATTAGTTCGCCAAATAGCATCTAATCGTTTATAAAACTATACAGAAAGTATTTTAATATTTTTAATTGATAAATTAAATGAAATTGGTTTTGAAAAGTCAATTAATCAATAATTTCTTTACAAAAAATATTGCACTCACTTCAACAAGCATTCGTTGAAAAATATAATTAAAATAATTAAAACACTGACGGACTTTTGTCGGAAAATGAAAGGAAAAACCACGGATTTAACTGAATTATCATAAGCTAAATAACAATATTAGCTAATAATTATTATAATGTAATATTAAATTTAACTATTAATACTAATAAGGATCATAAAAATCTGAAAACATAAAATAATAAATACAGTCATCAAGCAAACCATTAAATATTATATAATAGACAACAAATTAATCAGCAAGTTTATAGCATTTAAAAGCTTATTTAAATACAGCTGATGACAACTATCATTTTAATTAATACATTATTTATATTTTAATAACAACCAAATAATAATTTCTCTAAAATCGTCATTCCGCAATTATAATCCTTAAATACATTTAGAAACATAAAGACATATGATTATTAAGATTTATTTATATTTTAATGTAATTATATTTGCTCAAGTGTATATTAGTTATATATATATTACAAATATTGTGAATATTCTTTATGTTAATAAAAATTATTAACATAATAATATTTATTATTTCAATAAACTCATAATATATCTTAGAGACTTAATTTTATAAAATTACATATTCATTGCATCTCTAATTCGCTGAAAATTTCAGATTATACATTACTAATAAAATGTATATTTAAAATTGACAAACAATCTTTTGCAATCAAATTGATTAAATTTTAACATTTATTGCTATTAATGTTAATGTTATTATTATTAATAGTAGCGCTCATACATAATTAAAGTATAATATTCTTATATATTAGATTACCATTGCTTTTTATCTTCTA
The DNA here is from genome assembly GCF_000503995.2 of Ceratosolen solmsi marchali. Classification (NCBI taxonomy): domain Eukaryota; kingdom Metazoa; phylum Arthropoda; class Insecta; order Hymenoptera; family Agaonidae; genus Ceratosolen; species Ceratosolen solmsi. Next base: position 3,447,313 of record NW_011948417.1, read on the forward strand.
TCTAATGTATTCAGTATACGAATAAATTCTTGTAGATTTCTAATTCCCTCAAATTTCTACTTTAATGATATCGTGCCAAACATAGTAATTATCTAATATTTATTATCCTAAATATAAATTTCCAAATTTTAACAAAACTCAAAATTTGCTTAATAATAATTCCCACATAAATCACCTATTTTTATTGCGTTACAACATTTTTTATACATAAATCATTTTTAATAACCTATTGTTGATATAATAGAAAATTATTTATTAATCGAGCCTTGTATTAATTTAAGGTATAATATGATTCCATCGAATTTAAGCTAATTTACATTTGAAAATGAAGCGAAATATTTTTCTAACGATTAAAATAATCGGAGACTTGATTAATTAAAGTAACATAACGATCAAGCAGTTGCACTTTCTTAACGAAAATCTTGCAATCTCGATAAAAAAATTTGATTTAAAAATAATTTGAAGTTCCGTATGGTTTAAGATTTGGCGAATCGTATAGACAAGATTATATGACTACTTTTCCAAATCTAACATTTGAAATTTCTTCATAACACTACATAATTAACCAATTTTAATATATTAATATATACATATATATATATATATATATATATATATATATATATATATTATTATACACACATACATACATTATTAAAATATATGAATTTATATGCATAATTGTTGTAAATTTTTTAATAAATGCTATAATAAACATATAGTCAACGAAATTTTGACATTAAATTATATTGTATAACGATAGTATTACAAGTTCATCGATGAGATTTATAAGTCAAATTAAAATTAATTCAATTCATAAATCTATTTTAAAGAGAGATAAAATTAAAACATGGAATATTATTAGAAAATAGTAGGTCAGTAAACAAAGTCTAAACAGTGATTATTAATGATAACAGCTACATTACTAATTCTATAAAAAATAATTATATTTAATAAATAATAACACCGATAATTATGTATATAATATAGTAATATGTTATTTTATACGTAAAAATGAAATTTCACAAGTTACAAATTACATGTGTTACGTAAATAATTTATACAATGTTTAAAAATTTAATTATAATATTTATAAAATTGTTAAGTCTCATTCGTAATGATTTTCATTGTTTTTTTTTTTTTTTTTTTTTTTTTTTTTTTTTGTAACAATTAAATATTATAAAAACTATCTTGATAAAATAGCGTTTTACCTCAGACAGTTCAAACCTTATTGTTACAAAATGATTAAAATTTTTCTATTTCAGCCTTTATTGATAATATTAATCTTTTGAAAGTTTAATGTTACGATATTAAATATACTATATTAAAAAATGAAAAATAGTTTGTTTTTATTAATATTTAGTATTAAAAAAAAAAGTTTTAATACTGTTATAATATTTATTTTTTTATATAATAATATGTTTCTATGTATTTACTTATCAATGAAATATTTTTAAAGTTGTTTAATTAATTGTATTGATTATTTTAGGCTCGATCGAAGTTTTGAGTACCACGGAGGTACTATATTTTTATATTTTTATTATATTATTAAGATATATTCACAGTTCATATCATAGTATAAATATATAAATATATAAATATATAAATATATATATATATATATATATATATATATATATATATATATATTGTTATATATATTATTTTCGATATTATTGCATAAAACTAAATATGTAACAAAAATAGTTGGCATTAGAATTTGTATTTTATATAACCATCGTATAAATGTTGATCATAGAGATAAAATTAAAGAAATACAGTGAATCTTTAATATGTCAATTTCGCCTAAAGTATTTAAGAATTGTACCACTGATTTTCATCATTCGATATTTATTTATAAATATATCAGAACGTCTCGACTATGATGATTCGCCAAATTAAAAAAAAAAAAAGAAAATTGCTTTCTCATTATCATGGGATTGTAGAAAAATTTCTTAACAAACTAGTTTTCATAAAAATTAAGAAAAATAAACGAGTATATACTGGGAACAATGAATACAAAGATCGTATAATCCATTGAAATGAGCAAATGCAATAGAATCCTTGAAACTATGAAAAGTATGAAAAGAAGATTATGAATTATAATAATCATTTATTAATAATGTAATTACTTTATATTACTTGTCACTTTTCACTCGCATTCGGGATAATCAAAGCTCATATATGAGAAAAAGTTAAGGTTTCAAGACGCGTAAAAAGATGCAAAAAATTTAGTCGATTCAAAGGTCGCGTTAAGATGCAAGCAAACCTTTGCTCAAGTCGCGATGACGTCATCGTCGTAAGAATTCGTCACACGAGTCAGTGGTTTTCTTTCAGTTGGTTTTCTTCTCCAGTCGTACTCTTAAAACTTTTAAATTTCAATATTACAGGCGCAATTTATTTATTCTGCAAAATGCAAAGCTATCGACGAAGCATTGACGAAGCACTGTAGCTTACATCGATTATATCGCAGCACAAGATTTGCCTTCCGAATTATTAGTTATTTCGCAGTAATGAATCGCAAATTATTTGAGCATTGATTTATAATCGTCAACAACCGAATGTTTAATAAATTTTTAAAATTTAATTAAACAATGCTCGTAAATAAGACCATAAATTCGGGCGTCGAAATATGAGCGTATTTATGTTGTTGATTGAGTACGTTAACTTCTGGATAATAATTCGATTATTAGGTACTATGAGTATTAGAGTACTTTAGAAGTCGAATCTGAACACCTTTAATTGCTTTGTAATTCGTTTGGTTATAATATTTTATAATAATGTACATGTACTTGATATTTGTTTCGGTTAATATTTAACGATTCAAGATTGCGTATTATGGTTATCATTACGAGTACAAGATAATCTCACGAGTGGACAATAATAACGATTTGGAATTTGTATTTTGATTTTATAGAGCAAATGAGTAAATCGAGATATCGAGTAGCGTTAAAAAATTGAGCAAAGATCAAAGTAAATTTAAGATTGGGATTACATTTACTTTTACCATAAATTCGCTTGATGATATTTTCATCTAGAGAGATAGGCTTTAGAATATATCAAGGATCATTTGAAACAGAAGAGGTAACGAATCCTTATCTTATCGTGCTTTATTAACTATCCCTCTTAAATAATGATTTGCATATGAATATATTTTTCAAGGCTAAAATACATTAATATAAGTAAAAATCATAATTTGGTATATTTTCGTGAACAATTAACATTGCTCGTTATATATTAATATGCATTGATAAAAATTTTAAATAATTAAATACGATGGATATAATTCATTACATATCTGCAACTTTTATTAAAAGAAATAATTATCGATAATAATAAATGGCTTTGACGAATAAGCCTTTATTTACGAAAAAAAAATATATATATATATATATATATATTTAGTATTAAAGATTGAAATATAATTTACTTACTAACTTAACTTGAACTTTAAAATGTACTTGATAAGAAAGGTAGACTTAAGATAGCAATTATTGCATGAATATAAAAAAAAAATTATATTTATAAATAAAAAGACAGATTAACAATTATTTCTAATTTACATAAGATAACATCATTGAATAATTTATTGAATTAATTAATTTATAATCAATTCTCTATAACTCGTCTGACGTTATTTGCATTAATGAAATTAAGAAAGCACATTTTATTTGTATTGAAAGAGGGAAAATTATAAAATGTGATTTTACATTCGATTCCCTTAGTTTGTCGATTGCCAATGAAATTGTCCCAAAATCTATATAATTCATGAGAACATATTTTCGAAAATAGCATAAAAACCCTAAAGAAACTTACTTATTATAGTTTTATATTACGTGCAAGAAACAACTTCGTTATTAATTGATATATTATAATGAAAAGAAAAAGAAAAAGAAAAGAAAAAAAAATCCTGTAAATAATCTACCGAGGAATATAATACTAATTAATATTTGTGTTATTAAAAAGTCATAAAGTTAATTGTTATAAAAGATTAACGTTCATTTACAAAGAAATATTAACGTAATCTACGGACAATTGACATAATTTTTTTACAACTCGAATATCAAATGACGATCTTATTTTTTACAATAAATTCGCATGATTAATATAATATTACGCTGAAAATAATTGACAAAATAAATATAACGATTATCTTTTTTTTTTTTGGATACTAAACAGAGTTTAAAGAAAATGTGTGTTTCACGTCAAATCTAATGTAAAGCAGCGACTCTGTGATAATTAAGAAGAACCGCAAATACATCGAAAGCTTTTTTCTCTTTTATTTTTTCTTTTCTTTCAATATCAAAAGCTTAAAAGCGAGACTCACTTGTTGTTGTTGTTGTTGTTATTATTATTATTATTATTATTATTATTATTATTATTATTATTATTAAAGGACTAACAGTAATCTGTCAACATCATTTTATGCAAAACCATAAGTAATAAACTGAGTAATAAGGCCATTATAAAGTATTGGCTGATAAACAAGTGCCAATTGTTTAAACAACTAAGCCAAAGAACGCTTTATCTCAGCTAAGGTTTAAATTATTAACAATTAACGAATGGGGCCATATAAAGATTGTGAACGACATACAGAATAATTACATTTTCACACATAAGCTTTACAAAATTCAACGATATCGGACAATTTTTCAGCCATTCAAGCGTATTGAATTGCTTTTATGAAATATTGTTTTTACTATGTAGCATGACATAAGAAAGGATAATGATTCGATAAATTTCGAAAGGACGTGTTGATTGTGCTTACGTGTGTACGAGGGATCCTCAATGAATAACGTTATCGTCTTTTTGAAAATTCGACGAGTAAGAAATCGATTTCCGTTAGTAAAACTGAAAAAACTTATGTTGGAGAAGTAAGGTAATTCCTTCGTAATTATACGTTGTCAAGCTGAAACGCAAAAATTAAAATGAAGACTCTATTCGTAGTATTTCTAGTAAAATAATTCCCTTTGATATGGTTTCATTGGTCATTAATGAAGTGGACAGTAATCGTTAATAAATTTATGTCGATATTCACGATGATTACCTTTCACCAATTATAATTAGAGAGCGCGGCATTTTTTTCATCGAAGAGCAGCGTAGATTTTCATAGATCGCGCCAAGTGGTGCGCAGCCTCCGACTTGACTGCAAATGCTACAACTCTTCGCTTCACAGGACTTAACTTTCTTATTCATTATCTTACTACGTTCGAGCACTTGTGGAAGCCTAGCAGCTGATATCTGATATGATAAGCGATTATTTTATTACGTATGGCTCCTACCGATTATGTCTGTCCATCAAACTATCGCTGCGCCGAAATTTCATTATATATAAAGCAATCGAACGCTTTGATCGAGCAATTAAATTTTACCCTACGATTTACTTACTCAGCTAATTAAGGGGACAGGAAGAACGGAGAGGAAGAACCAAGCTGAAGTTTCCTTATTAAATAAGTTTATATAATTGTGTATAATTCCACTGACATTTCCCACAAATACTTGTAATGCGCTATTAAATAAGAAAACAAAAAGCGATGAAGAAACGACGCCACCACACTTTTTTATTTCCCGAAATTTAAACATCGCGCACATCGAGGTATAAATTTGCATTATTTGATAAGAGTTCCTTGAATTAAATGTAAAATATATGAATGTTAATGAATAATTTAATTAAATAATGGAATTAAATCTGCTTATAGTCGTGCATCGATAGATATTGCGAATTTCAGTCACATGACACGTTTTCTTCTTTTCAATCGGTGCTAGCACGAATATAATTTATATGCTCGAGATAATAAGAAACAGAGTCGCGAGTAATCTGAAAGAACACTAACGAAATAATTGTCCGTTAATCGATTAACTAATTATTAAATCGATTATTATCGATTGCTAATACAAAATGCTTACAGGACTCTCGTTATCGTTAAATACTTATTTTCAATAAATATAAGTTATTCTCTAACTATTTTACCTTGTGAGATTCATCGATAAAAAGGTCAAAAAATACGCACGTGCACCATAAGGAATCGCCAACATCAACAATTAAATACAAAAGATAAGTAATTTCTAGAATTTGAGATTTAGTTTTAGTCGGCCAGATATGTATCGATGTGTTAATGCTTTTAATTGATCACTTCTTGTTAGAGGTCTTTAAGTATTTAATAAATTACAAATTTTTTTTTTTTTTTTTTTTTTTTTTTTTTTTTTATTGCAAATGGAAATTATAATTTAAAACATTTAAATTTGAATTTTAAATTCCCTAATGTACCAAAATTCAATAGAAAGCCAATTGGTTGAAAGCTGTTCGTTCGACAGACATAGACAGAGAGTGAGTAAGACAGAGAGAGAGAGAGAGAGAGAGCGAGAGAGTGAGCGAGGTAGCGGGGTAGGGTGGGAGGGGGAATTGGATAGAAAGTGTCATAAAAGTAATATATATATTTTGTGCACGCATAATCGTTAATGTCATTAAAATTTTTAATGAATAAAGTATTGCGATAGCAATACGTAATGTATATGAATATTCGTAGTTTTAAGATAAATTAATTGTGATTTTATCGATAGTAGTTCGAGGGCAATAAAAGTAAAAAAAACGAGGGAAGAAAAAAGAAGTGTCGTAAAACAATGAAAGAGCCGAGAACAAGCGGTTTATTCTCGTTGGAGCACTAGTGCGTGACATCAGTGTCGGCAACATCGTCCTCGGCACGTAAAATTAGCATCGAAAGAGAGCGACGAAAGAGGGATGGGGTGGGAGGTGTCGGAGGAGAAGGAGAAGGAGAAGGTGGAGCATGAGAAGGAGGAGGAATAGGAGAAGGAGGGGGGAAGAGGAGGATGAGGAGGAGGACAACGACGACAACGACGACAGCGACGACAATGACGAAGAGCGCGAGTGAGCGAGTGGGAGGGAGAGGGTGACGGAGTGGGAGAGAGATGGGAGAGAGAAGGACTGGGTGCACTCGTTAATCGCTTTATCCATTCGCCTCGCGCACGCATGTACGAAAATGTGCGAAACGAGCGACCTTTTGTTCGCATGGTCGACCGGAATTAAATGTCGGGGTCGTTATCATCGGCGATGTGCCTCAGCGTGTCAATATACTTTCTGGGACTGTCCGCTCTGGGCGCGACGCCGAATAGCCGACGGGGAAGGGGCTCGGACGGGAGCCACAGCTCCCCACGCGCGTCTTCCTCTCTTTCAACGACGCACCGCCGTTGTATTTATATTTAGAGCAGTCGCTCTCGCAACTTTTTGCCGAGCTCTTTTTGCTCAGCAAGACGCACATGTGCCGCAAAGTCAACTCCTTGCGAACTCCCCAACGCCTCGTCGGCGCTTAACCCCAAAGCGTTACTCACTCGCTCTCCCCGATCTTCCCGCTTTCCCCGTCGAGTTAAAGAAAGTGTTAGAGCTGCCGGGATTTTGCCGATCTTGGCTTACGAGGGCTCAGAGCTTTATCTCTCACACAAACACAACACACACAGGCTCTCGCTCTCTCTCTCTCTCTCTCTCTCTCTCTCTCTCTCTCTCTCTCTGTCTGTCTATCGTTGAATCGTAATTTGCAACGATGTTCAGTCCATAAATTATGATACTCGATTATGCCGATACCGAACGATCCTCGGTAGCTTTAAAAAGGAAAAAAATTGTCTTTATCCAAGGAAATATATTTTGACTACGATCCTAACATACATTACTGACTAAAATTTGGTATTTTTTATACATTAATAAATCGCGGTAAGAGCTAATTTGTAACAATCGATACGGACTATATACTAATCAACTAACGTTGCTCATTATTGCCTCCCCTCCCAACTTTATCGATTGCAGATGTTTTCTGTTCTGACATAATATTACACTCCGTGTTGTATAAACACAAAAATAGTATATATTATCGATTAATAGAGCTATTTAATACGTAGAAAGATAAGGATGGACTATATTGGATGAGCAAATAATCTTTATCTTCGGGATTATTTACTTATAATCTATGCAATTTTATTTTAAATAATTTACATGAATTCTATATAAGCGATATAATGGCCGCTCGTTTAGTATTTGTTGTCGTCACTATTCTTCAGAAACAGGTCAAATAGGTAAATTCTTAAAATTGATATTCCCAAACATCTCGGAAGCCTTAGTGATATTTACTAATAAATTGCAAGCTTATATTATTTATTATACGATGATGTCTCAAGGCAAATTTATTTATTCGTCACGTATGTGCGAGCACTAGAGACGAGCAGGAAATGATGTATTGAACGCAAGAGTTTTAATAAAAATCAAAGATCTTAGAGAAGTGATATACGGTGCGCGCACGCGAGAGAGAATTAAACAAAGATATCGGCTATTTATGAAAAAGGATGAAAAAGAAAAATGATGGCGAGAACAATAACGATTGCCCGGCACAGATGACACAAAGCGTAAACTTACAACAAGCAGGCCAAAATAAAGCAATAAATTACTCTCTCATTATCAAACGCACATACGTTCGTCTTTCCCGTTGCTTTTCCCACTCCCAAGCATTTCTTTCTCCACCAGCCTCTAACCCGTCATTCTCCTTTATTCTCGTCAGCTGTTCTCGCAGGAGCTCTTTAAACCTTGACGTCGTCATTTTCTGTTTATACCGCGTACGTCTGCGATCGCGTACCACATCTATTCCCCTTGGCCCCTTCCACTGCCGGTCACTCGCACTGCCACACACACGCTCTCGCTCACTCACTCGCTCTCGCTCACTCACTCACTCACTCATTCACTCTCTCTCTCTCTCTCTATCTATCTCTCTCTATCTATCTCTCTCTCTATCTATCTCTCTCTATCTATCTCTATCTATCTCTCTATCTATCTTGTCCCGGTCGCAAGCCGCCGAGTCTCGATCGGTCACTCTTTCTTTCTCCTTTTCGACTCATTCTCCCTCTCTCATTCTCTCGTCCTCGCGCGCTCCGACTGTCGCTCCTCTCGCTCCTCTCCTTCGCACACGGGCGCTCGCTCGCACGTACGCACGCACTGCACGGCAATTCCTCGCCGGGTTGCCCGCACGACGCGTATTTACGTAGGTATACGCGTACCCCTTCCTCGAGATGTCGGGCGTACGGCGCAGAGCAGCAACAACCGCAGCAGCAGCAACTCTCGCGGTGTAAACTCCGCGACGGTCCGCCACGGGTTAACAGGTCGACCCGAGCACGAGCGCTGAACAAATCGGAGACAAAAGAGAGGCAAACGAAAGGCAGCCGCACCATCGTCCGTGGGTCAGAACGGGGACGCACCCGACTCGAAGTCTGGTTGAGCATCGTCGACGCGAGGCCCGAGGATCCCGTACGTTTAAATGAGGTGAGTGAGTAAATGAGACGGAGTGTGTGAAAGAGAGAGAGAGAGAGAGAGAGAGAGAGAGAGAGAGAGAGAGAGAGCTAGCTCCGAAAGGCTTTCTTGGGTCGAGCACGTGGTTCCGTTTTAGCGATCGGATATCGCGATCGGAAACCTCGGACTCGTCTTACTCGAGGTCTGGAAAAGGGAGGCCACGGGAACGTTTCCGCCGTCCGTGGCAATCACAAATGCCCGAAAGCACGTTGCCTCGACGAACACGACATGGACAAATTGCCTACATACCGCCAATGCCTTAGTCAATAAGACTTGCAATTGCATCATTGCTCATTTACAACTCGTTACCATTACATTGAAAATCATAAGTACGACATTGTCGATAGATCAAAGGGAACGTCCCAGCCGTCGCTCTTTTTTACGAAATTACCGTTTTAAACCCCCCCCCCTACACACACACACACACACACGCACGCACGCACGCACTTGCCGTTAATGCAACAATGTCGATTCTACTGTATCCTCGATTTTTCAATCGTTGACACTGCGCTATTATCGCGAAATTCTCTCGTGCATTCGAGATTGAGGAAAAAATCGATAAGAGGAAGCGATTCGAGTGTAATGGATGTCAGAATACAACGTCAATCGTACAACATTAATACACCGTCGGGGTATAACAATAACGTCCTTACGGTGCAATACTTCGAAAAGGCTTTTGTGCCTCAAATTCTTTCTTCTCGATTTTTTACAAATTGTCGAGTATCCATCGAAACGAGCATCAAAAGGCGAGCAAACGACAGTCGCATTATCAGTCATAATTACAATTTTTGTTAAATTAAATTTTCTAGCTGTTTACGTACGAATAATCATCCCTCCTAACGAGACGCTCCGTCTCAATGCAAACACAAACGCACGTCCGATCGATTGATTTGCTTCCTCATTTTCAAGAAAAATTCTATACCGAGGTGATGGTGGTGGTGGTGGTGGTGGTGGTGGTGGTGGTGGTAGTGTTAGTGGTAGTGCCAGTAGTAGTGGTGGTAGTGGTCGTGATTGTGATTGTGGTTGTGGTTCGTAGTAGTAGTGGTGGTACGCTCCTCCGTAAGCGCCCTAAGAGCAAATTTCGGATCTTCCAATTAGTTGTGTATGAGCTTGGAGAGGGCGTATTCAACGAGAACGACAAGGCGAATGAAAAGAAAAGAGAAGGTAAGTTGGCTAGAAGAAAAAAAAACATACATATATATATATATATATATATGTGTGTGTGTATGTTACCGAAAATAAGCTCTTTACATGAGTCGCGAATTTCATTGTTCGGTTGGCCGGTTATCGCGATAAAGCGCGCATAATGTTCGACGATTTGTAAAGAAAAAAAAAAAAAAAAAAAAAAAAAAAAAAAGAAGAAAAAATAAACGGACATAAATTTTGCGATAAAAGGAAAAAAGGAAACGCGACTAGTGATAAAAACGTCGAATGACCTCAAAGTCCTCACAATAAACTTATGCGCGTTAGTCGTTGACATTCGAACGGTTTTCTTCCCGCATTCCGCCGAGCGCGGCGCAGCTAAGACGAAACGAACAAAAGACACTTGTATATAAATGCCGCGAGGTTAAACGAATCGGAATCGAAGGTCCGCGAGTCACGCTGTCGTTTTATCGAGCATCGCGCGCGGCTTTCTTACAATATAAAAAAAAAACTGTATCGCTGCATCTTCTCCGTCGCCGCTGCCGCCGTCATCGCCACTACCACCGTCACCATCACCTCCTCCCCACTCCGCGCTCTCACCAGCCCCTTCTACCACCTCCCCCATATAACTCCCGTCCTTCCCCACCCGACCCTCTCAAACTGTATCTCATTTTCACACGCGCACGCACGCACGCACGCACGCACGCACGCACGCACGCACGCACACCCTCTCTCACTCTCTCACTCTCTCGGTGCGCGTAATGTCAAGGCGGACGCTTTTATCTCGGCGAGGGCGTGACGCGCGTATTCGATACGCCGCGTTTTTCTGTCGTCGTCCTGCGCCACGAGGCAAAAAAAGACGAGTGCCCGCGGAAGCGTGTTTACGTCCATTTGTTTACCAGTCGTCGGGAGATGATACAGCGCGCAACGTGAAAAAAGCACAAGTTGCCCGGGCGCTCCAATACAAAGAACGACGATCACCGCGGCCTATGTTTTCCTCTTTAACCGGGCCTTGGTCAAGCGCACTTGGACCACCATCGCCAACGCTACCTCCTCCTCCTCTGTAATGCCGATAACCACGGCCGATACCTGTGATTTAAAACATATATATTTTTCAAAGCTCGTTGTGCTTTGCTCGCAACCAATCCCTCGAACTACCCGACAATCAAACGCAAGCACAAAGCACATTTACACCCTAGCGCACACCCCCTCCCTCTCACCACCACCACCACCACCCCCCTCTCTGTATATCGTGCCTACGATATACTCACCTGCGAACCTTCAGCGACCTGTCGATAAGCCGTTCGGGCATTTATAATATTTCGTTTAAAGAACAATGTTCCTAGCCAGTCTCTTACGAGACTCTCATGCCGAGTGTTGATAAAGCCAATTTTATAACACCATAATACGAAATAAAAAATACATAGATACATTCAGTAATATAATGTTATGAGCGATAATAAATGCAATAAAAAGAGAAACGCTAAAGTTCGTATAAGCATGTAAACAGTCGGTATTGCATAATTATTATATTTGTAAACAAATTGTTTTCGTCGTTATTATTAGAGCTATTAATAAAGTGATATACGCACAAATACGATCGTTTTCTCATTTTGCTGAAATATAATCGTTATTATTTTTCGCCATTTCCATTTAATTAGACTTCTGAATAATTAAGCTAATCTACAAAAGTCATTCTTATTTATATTTTTTAGACTACTCGATAGGTTGATTTGAATAAAAGTAAATAAGTAAATTGATGATCGGTCGTGTGACTCACTATTATTGCATTGAAATTCGTAAATCGGGAATTTCTTTGCGATTAATTTCTTGGCGTACTTATCATATTCTCATTTTATTAAAAAATTCGCTTCGAATCGATGTTATTTAATTGAATTTGAAAATTCCAAGCTTAATTGAATTGAAATATCGCATTCTCGATTTTCGACAATACGAGATATCACTCTTTTTTCTAAATGTATAATACAAAAGTATCTTTCTTTTATTATTATTATTATTATTATTATTATTATTATTATTATTATTATTATT
>NW_011948417.1:3459899-3505248 GCF_000503995.2 Ceratosolen solmsi marchali
AACTTAAAAATAAAAAAAAAAAAAAAAAAAAAAAAAAAAAATCCGATTGCAATTTGTCGCTAATGGCATTGCTTTGTATAATCGTTAGCGAGCCGGACAATATTGTATTAACAATTTTCGTGTTTATTAAATACAAAGAATAACGCAATTATAACTTATCAACATACTATACATACGTGGTAACGCCGTATAGTTATACACGTGCAAATATGCGTATAAATATATGTATAAACGCATATTATGAGAATATTGATAAAATAATTCTGTGAAATTGCATAGTTATACTATGTAATGGGATATGCATTATTTTTGCTGTAAAATTAATTAATATCGTTAAAAAAACTTGTTAATAAAATTTGCGTACTCGGCATACTAAGTGGTTGTTTGAGTGCAGTGCAAAAATATGAATCAATATATTTACTTACATTCTCCTGCCTTCCTACGAATTCTCATAAAAGCAAATTTCATTCATTGCAGATAATACGTAAGAAGTATAGTTAATATTCTTTTAAGCGTCGAAGCTACAAACATCAACTTGTCAAAGAGAATTCAGTAAAAACTACCCGTTAAGAACGGCAATAAAACAAACGAAGATAAAGAAAAGGACAGAAAAAGAACGTTGGCTGTTATTAAATGTGATGTTGAGAAAAAGTCGAGAGTCAACGGTAATTATTACTTTGAAATGCATATCTACACTTGAGGCATTTATCAACGATAAGCAGCGTGAGGCAGTGCTGGCGAAAAGGTCCCGTAGGCTATTTTAACATAACATGCACGCAGGAGTGAAGCAGTAAACACGTATGGTGAGTGAGCTATTCAATAATTATAGAACACAATTATAAATATAATAAGTAATGCAGGAGTATGTCGATAAGACGTATTACAAGACTTATTTATTCGATAGTGACGAAGTGAATATCCGATTTTTTTTCGAGAAACCTTTTATTAAATACTCTAATGAATAATATGTTGGAATTATTTCATTAATTCCCTTAAAAGCATCACTCGACCAAACTACTTTCTCTCTGTTTATTTGAAAATATACGTATTTTGCGTAAGCCCTTGTTTTATCAACACAACTACCTACTAATCATAGTCAATGCTTAATATATATATATATATATATATATATATATATATATATATATATATATATATATACTACCATTGTCCTTCGATCTATCCTAAAAGTAAATTATATTTTACATAATTTAGTACGATAATTGATGACTGATGAAAAATTAACGAAAAGATTGTTGAAAATTACTAATTCACACATAGAGTGATATTTAAATATTTTTTATACATACATATATATATATATATATATATATATATCTTTGTTTTTTACTTGTTTTCTTGATTAATGGTGATTTTTTTATAATAGCGCAAAATTTTGTCATAATGATTGATTCTTGATCCAACTTCATTCCATTCATAGCACCACTAAATTACATTCAACGGTGAGTAATATTTTTATTTAAAGATCCAAATGAAAATAAAAATAATTTACAAAACGAAAAAAAAAAACAAATAAAAATTTAATACTTACAACTTATCATATGAATTATCTGTTACAATTGCACATCTACATCGTAGATTACATTTATTAACCTTATGTTATCGCTAAATATCGGCTAGATTAATATTCCAAAAATGTTCTTTTTTAAATTTATCTCACTGTCGAGATAACTGTTTTTGAAAAAAAAATAAAAAGTTATTTAAAAAAAAGACGTTTCTTTCTCGGTCAATGGCCGAATATACCGTACGTAGAAGAACTTTTTTATTTTATTTTTTTATTTATTTATTTATATATATGTACATAAAGATAAAGTATAAAGGATTAATGAAATTCCTAATCAGTCTTTATACTTGACGCTTGAATCATTATTTCATATTTGGATAAATTCTGTATTTTATTTAAATATTTTCTAATTAATTGTATTCCAAAATATACCGAAGTTCAAGGAAATCGAAATTTATATAATTATTTCATAAACCGCATACGTTAAAATACTTTATATTATTTCATTCGATAGATATGCCAAGAAATTCATTCGATTACAATGTATGTAAATAAACGGTAAGGAATTTTCATATGCATGTACAATGATACAATAATATGTGAATATTTCACATATGTCATATAATTAAAATAATATACATCGTGTATTAAACAATTTATAATATCAGCGTATTTATCATTTTTATCAATATTTTATTATTATTAGCAGCAAATTGTGTAATGACTTGACTTAAATAGCCATATATCATTGAACAAACGTACGTTTATGATACTACTAATTTTAACATCATAATAAATTATAATAAATTCATATACTTAAAATTAATCAACTATATTATTTATTAACATTACAAATATTATATGAGCTTGTAACGTATTACAAACTTAGTATATGATGAAACTTTACTTTATTTTCTTTATTTTCTTCTTATTATTCTCACTGTTATTGTTATTCTTGTTGTTGTTATTGTTGTTATATTAGTAGTAATAGTAGTAGAAGTAGTTGTAGTAGTTGTAGCGGTGATGGTAGCGGTGGTGTTAGTGGTAGCAATAGTAGTTATAGAGCAGCGATAATAGTTACGTTAATATTATTTAATGGCTTAAGTAGTTGGTATTCCTTTTTCGAAGGAGTTTATGTGAAATATATATATATATTCAAGAATATATGCAACAAGTTTCATTTGAGATGATATCATGTTTCGGTAAAATTAAAACGCATATATTCTAAAGTTAATTAGTTTGAGTAATAATTAAAACATTTATATTATCACATTAATTTTAAGCAAAATAATTGAACGTCAATGATATATGCTTTTGTGCAATTTGCTTAAATTTTTAATTACTACGAGATATAAATATTTTTAGAAAATGAAGAATTTGAAAAATATTTATGAAAAAAATAATTTTTAACAATATAAGAGTTTATGTAAATGTGAATATAACACAAAGTACGATAATATTTAAAAATGTAATAAGGCAAGTATTGCGCAAGCTAGAAAAAATTTCATTTCATATTTTGTTTAAACAATCGTATTTTATTAAATTTCTTATAATTCTATTTTGTTAATTTACGTCTGTTATCTTAATCTGTATGTCCGATATACTCTTTAATGCGTGAGAAAATCATGAACATTCTGGTCTTTGCAAGATAACAAATTATTTAAACAATGATATATTTTCACTGAAATAATCGGACGTGCTTTTAATTGTTTTATAATACGTTGACATTTTAAGAATCAATATGTGCGTTTAATTGTTCATAAGTAAAATTAAACCTTAATAATATAGAGAAAATAGACAGACGGTGTTTTTGAATTTTCATATTAAATATCATATGAATGAAAAAAAGTATTGCGAGTATTGTAAGTGTGTTAAGTATGTGTAGCAATTTATAATTTAGTTTAATCCCTTACGATAAATAAATTGTCATGTATTTAATCATTAACTAATCTTCTTCTTTTCGATGAATAATTTCAAAAGCTCCCCTTAATGATTCATACGAATCATCGAGTGAAATGTTCTTTAACGCGAGCGCAATAACATCCTAACAAATTGAAAAATTATTTGAAAGAAAATCCAATAATTTTGTCGTATATATTGAACTCAAAATGAAAAAGAATATGCCAGTATGAACAGTAGGAGGGGGAGGGGGGTGGGCAGCGGCAACATACGCAAGGTGAATAACATCTAGAGACTCTCCCCCTTCCTCATCAAATTCATCTATCTATTTGCCTGTTTCTCTCTCTCTCTCTCTCTCTCTCTCTCTCTCTCTCTCTCTCTGTTACTCGCGATTCAAACCAAATTCCCTATTCCCGATAATGTGTTTACAGTCATAGGCACAAGCGGAATCGAATGGCGCACTTTATTCGTCGGACTTGCGATGGCATTGAGCCAGAAATTAAAAGAGTCATGCGCATATTATATCAAAAGACGCGTCAAGCCACTTTACGTTAGCCGAAAAATGCTTATATATATATATATATATATATATCGACATATTTTTGTCAGTCAACCGATCGAGGACGAAGTGCGTAATTGATCGAAATATACTGTAGTTAGTTGACTGTTTTACACCATTTCTTAGTTCTATCGAGTTTTTGTCCATTGCAGTTTGGATTGCTAATCAAGGTAGTGTGTATCCATGTGCTCGAACTTTCTTCATTCACAGTTCAAATCGTTTCGTTAATATCGGCATCCTGTATTAATTTTCAGCTCGTTGTACATTTGGACTAACATCTTTTATGCATTTTCGAATTAAATGAATCGTTTAGTGCATTGCAACTGAGGATAAAGCCTGTAATGAATTTACGATCATAAATACTCTTGGAAAATCAAGTGTGGTTGAAGTGATGGAGAGGTTATACGCTTTCCTTGGAATTTAATAGACCAAAAAAACTCTTTATAAGATAGTAATATGGATGATTAATTTCACCCAACCCATCTTAAATAAATCTACTTATTTTCAGATTAAAATTAATTTCAATATGTAATTAAATCAATCGGTTATATTTAATAGTATTAATGAGAATTTTAATATTTTATTATATAGACAAAAATTTTCTAGCAATTTTTTTTTTACTTAAGACACATGTTGTTTCTCATATAAACTACTCGCAATAGCTCATTTTAATTTTTTGTAATTTTTGTAATAATTGTTTTCAATACTTACTTTAGTCGAAGCACTTAGTATCGTTTGGTACTAAAGTAAATTCGTTTAAACATTAAAAAAAAATCTACTTTTCAAGGTAACATTAACATATTTCATATATATATATATATATATATATAAACAAATACTATTAATACAAATATATTTTAAACTGATATCAAAAACTTGCCGCAGCTTTATAAACCTTCGTTAAAGTTAAAAAACAATTAAACTTTTATTTTTCATGTCGTTAACTATTTATTTTCAGGATCATCAAAGAATTCCATAATTCTACATCAACGTGACTAATTTATTACTTGTAAATAATTGTAATAATTAATTTTATCATAAATAAAAACTTAATAACAAAAATTCATTGTACTCTTTATACTTTAGCTTCTAATATGCTTATAATAAATAAACAGTTATTAAATATACTTAATCTAATTGAAAAAATTGTACTTAACAAAATCTCACTTTATTGAACAAATTCAGCGATGATGCAGCTTTTAAACTATCGAATATTTTTTATTCATTATTTTATGAAAATTGTCAATTTATATTATAAAATAAATATTTGCACATTATACTATTAATAATTATCTAATAATTCTCAATGAATCTAGTCGTATTACAATGATTGAAATTAGTAATCCCTAATAAGCTCACTAACAAAGTTTAAATCGTATAATTGATAAAAATATTCATCTGATAATATATACATTAAACTGTAATAAATAAGCTAAAAAGGTGATTGATAAAATAAAAAAAAATTTTAAACTAATCGATCAATTTGGAAATACCAAATGGCAAAATTACATAAAAACATGATATTTAATTGAAAAAAAAATAATAAAAAATTAATTCAAAGTTTTTCTAATACCACATTATCAGTAAATGTATATAATTTTTAAATCCCAATGTCTACTACATATTCAATTTAATATAAAATTCATATTTAATAAATAACATTAAACACAAGATGTATATGATAAGCATTTCAGAATTATTTATTTTTTTAAGAAGTTCATAGAGTGCCATAATGTACGCATTTCAAACATAAATAAAAGTGTGTGATCAATTATATTTACATACTGATGAAACTTGTTTTTTTTTTTTTTTTTTTTGTTACTTATGAAAAAAACAATTTTACTTTTCGATTTAATAGGTAATTAATCTAGATATTAGTACAGACAAGTAAAAGAAAAAAACGTTAATCCATATATTTCAAATTTAAACAAATTGAGTTTTGAAAAAATCAATAATTAATAATATATTAGTATACTTGAAAATTTACTTATATACGGTACATAGTAAAATGTAGTAAAAATTAATTATACATAATTTATATGACATTCTTTTACCGCACACACATATATCGATATTTTTCATTTAATTTATTTTTTCTGACTACAGGACTTTCTTAGAATTTTTTAGAATAATTTTTGCATTTTTAGCATTATTAATATTAACATATTCTTCCGCGTCCTCAAATATTGAAATTATATGATATTACATTAGTATTACAACAAAATTTGTTTACTATGCTATTAATTATAATATAAAGTTTTATAAAGTATTATATTCAAGTGATCAACTTAAATCTAACGACTAATTACTTGGAAATTATTTGTCTTACACGGCCTTTTCGAAGAAAATTATAAAATAAAAATAAAAAAAACTTTTTGAAAAATATATATTAGATGTCGTTTCCACAACATCGTTTATAAAATTGAAATAAGTGATGTAACTATTTTATTTTTTTATATTACATTTTTGTTTTTATTATGTATACTTGCAAATAGCTACTAACGTAATAACGCAATGCTTGAATTATATTTATCAATGCTAAATTCAATATTTTACACTTTTTTTTTAATAAGACAAAATATAATAAATATTATTGTATATAATATTTACTTTTCTGATAATAAGCCTAATAATAAGTTCCGGTTATTACGTTAAATAGCATTAAATAAAAGAGCTTGTAAAAACTTGTCGAATTACAAAATAAAAATTTGTAAAATTAGATGTAAAATAAACTTACGATAATATGGATATTACATAAGTAATTCTCCAAAAGTATGTTTGTTTTGGCAGTGGTAAATAAATAAAACGAACGCTCAATGTTAAACAAACTGACACTTGAGATTCTTAGAGTTTGAAATAAAAACTGGACCGTAAAAGGGCAAAACTCATCGTCTGGTGCAATACACAGATGGTGTGTTGCTTTGAATTTCGTGGATTCACAGCACAAGGTGATTGGTGATGTCGATGGTCCGATGAATGCCCTTGAATGTTTACTTATACTTATATTGGTATGCGACAATCGTAAATAAATACGTGAAAAACAAAAGTCGTACTGTAAAAAAAAAAAAAAAAAAAACTGATTTACGTGATAAACTGAAATTATTGCCGATAATTTATGGGGGAAAAAAAAGACACATACGCTTTATTATTACAACTATTGGACAAAAAACAGTACCCGAGGCAGCTGAAAATTTTCATTAATAATTATGATTGGGCGAATCAATTAGTGAAAATTTAGCTTTCGAATGTTAGATATTTCCTTAAATAAATGTTGTGAAGGTTGAATAATAAAAGAAACTTGCATTTTTAATTATTTGCATTTGAGTCACTATGTTCATTTTTAATTTAAGCAATAAAACCAAACATGAATTTTAATCTTATAACTGTGGATATTAGAAGTCATAAAAAGCAATTTTTATTAGACACTGAAAGTCAACATGAAACAGTACAATTTATATTTGCATGAAACTATTCATGCATTATTATTTTAGGAAGAGAATATTTTTCTTTTCAAATTCATATATTAGTTTTTTAAATATCAAAACCATTTATTAAACATATTGATTTGTTATAAATAAATATTGATTTAAGCATTATTAGTTAAGATGGATACAATTAATAATTTTTCAAAATTACTGTTTAAATACTAAATTTATAAAATTAATGAGTTTGAAATATATAATAACTTAGAATTTTTTAAGTAAGATTATATTACTTAACCTTCGTGTTTGTATAATTTATTATACTTGATGAGTCAAATTTAATTCATTTTATCATCGCGATGATATTTCATCGAGAATACCCAATCAATTTGGTCTTAAATCCTTCAGGAAATAATTCTATGTCCCAATAAAGAATATTTAATAAAATAATCTCAGATTCAAAGTTCAGTTACTATCACTAAAAAAAAAAAAAAAAATTTATTAATAAATTAACAATATTAATTTAAAGAAAATTTTAATATATTATTCTAAAAAAAATTTAGAACTCGAATATGAAATGTGCAAATTTATATTATTTAAAATTTCATTATTTTAAATAATATTTGTCATTATTCGCTCAATTTTTTCTGTAAGTAATAGAGAAATTTACATAAATATATTGAAGACTGAACGTGTATATTAAGTCGTTAATCATAAATACATTCCAGCCATTTTCTTTGATAGTATAAAAATAAATCAATAATTAAATATACTATTTGCCAATGTTTTCTTTTTTTTTTTTTTTGTTTTACAACATATTATTAAAGTAATTTATATAAATAAATAAATAAATATATATATATATATATATATATATATATATGTATGTATGTATAATGTTACTATTTTATATCTAAATTTTTGTATTTTGGGAAAAATTATCTAACATTAAAATACATATTGTTTAATATATTCTAGCTTTTTCTAAGTCTGTATAATATAAATATTAATTGTAAGTATTATATTAAAATATTATGAGAACTATAAAAAAAAATTTATGACATTATAAAATATTAGTTTATATACAGTTTGTGTAAGTATCTAATCCTTACTTATAAATAGTACAGTTTTTATAATTTGCCCAACGATTTACATTATTATATGGTTTCATATATTGCTGAAATAAAAGATAAAATGTAATTTAAAAAGCACTTAGTTTCTCTATTGCATCTCGTAAATCTTACTCAATTGTATAACAGTCATATCAATAAAATATAATTAAAGTTATAACAGAAACTGCGAGTTATGTATATTTGTTAAAATACTAAATTTATGCTTATAGACATCATAAGCCTTACAGAATTATAATTTTTTTCTAATTTGTGGTAGACATTATTCCATTATTTTGTTAAACATTTATCCAAATAACTGTACGCGATTCTGTATAACATTAATTTTACATTTAGGTTTAGAAGCAGCAATTAGAAGTATATTTGGTTTCTTTTAATTGTCATTAAAAATTCTATAAAGTATTTCACAAAGTGAAAAGTTTACGTAAAATAAATATTTATATATCTGACATATCATTTAGATATTTATAAATAAATTAATATTTCCTGTAAGTCATATACATAAGATTGCGAATAACTTCAAATATCAGCATACGAAAGTGATTTCTGTCTGGAATTCGAGCTTTTGGATTTTCATAAATCATTTTGCAAAATATAATAGAAATTTTCTACAAAAAAATTTTCATTTTTTATATAGATAAACGACAGCATTCTATCCTATTATAAAGAATTAAATAGTATTAATGGATAAAAATAGTATTTCCATAAAATAAATAATAAAAATATAGCTATTAACAATGAAAATTCAACAAGAAATAACAATATTAGAAACATTTATTATAACGTGATACATGATCTATAGATACATTAACTTCTTATTTTATCTATATATATTAAAGTACAGACCATGTTTACGAAAGAATTTCATAAGATTGATTGAATTTATTTAGTGGAAATATTGTTTCAAGGTTAACAACGCTATTTACATAAATATTTTGTGACATTCTTGTATATAAATATTCAAAACTGTATTTTAAAAATAGAAGCAAAAAACAATATTAAATATTATTAGGTGATATTTTATTTTTTTAATTGTTTTATCCAAAAACAAATTTTTAGTTGTTATAACGCTGTATATATTAAGATTTCAAGATTACTTAGTTAAATAAGTTAAGTTAAATTGAGTTGGTCGATTTGTTTTTTCATTGCCAACAAAACAATAATCAAATACTAAATAAGTAATTTAAATAATGAAACTATTAATTTATCATGTGAATTAAAAAAATCATATATTTTAATAATGCTTTCATGCTTTTTAAAAATAATTTTAAACATCCATAAATCATTTGTTAAATAATTCCTGTTGAGGTAATTAAACTTTTTAACATATTTAACACTATCTTAAATTGACAAAAAAAATTTCTCGTTATTATATTGATGCGTTCATTATATAATCTTCATTGCTATATCACACTTAAAGAATTTTACCCATTTTCGTAATATTGTGCGTAACAAATTTTTTTCGTACAATTTCGTAAATTTATAAAATGTAATAAGTTCTTTATGGCATGTGGAAATGAAAAATATACTGTAATATTTGATAATAGATATTAAAAAATTTTGACTTGAATGGAGAATCATTGCCGTTATGTTAGCCAATTCTTGTATAAATTTATAAATTCCTAATTTAATAAGGTTGCCAGTTATGAATGAAATTATTAAATTTTGAAAGAAAATTTTAATATTTTGTGAATTTTTTAATTACTTTCTACAACTGTTATCTCTTGAACCAATCAACAGTTTGTTTATATTTACGTATTTTCTTCAATTCATGTAAAAATATAGGAATATTTGAAAAACTATTCGTGGTTATCTTTAAAAATACTTATGTACACAAATGCTTTGTCGTTTTAGTGATTCAATATGAAAAGTCTCATTCTTTTTACGTCTTATTTGCATTGGCATCTCTCTCTCTCTCTCTCTCTCTCTCTCTCTCTCTATCACGCTTAATCGTTCTCCTGTCTCCACTGTTTTTTATATTTAATAAAAAGGCAACCTCGAACGTCGCACATTGACTTTATTCGAAGGTGCTTTGTCTATAAAAGTAGATATTAACTTTATCTGAAGGTACTTGTACATAAAAGTAGATATTCTCTATGACGGACAAACTTCATTCAATGACGCTTGATAGGCTATTATTTATTTGTGATACGCATAAGTTCGAATACAGCGTCAACGGTCGCAAAAAAAAACAAACAATGAATTCATTTGCATATTTCAAATTAATTTATTTTTTCCTTTTTACTGTTTATCTTTATAATCTAATTATATTTATTACATTAATAAGTTTCTTTATTCATAGAACATAATGGTTTCGTAAAATTACAAATATCGTAGGTTTCATTACATTGCACCGTCGTCAAGTGATTTCTTTTGCATCTATCGGATATTCTTTATGTTTCAATTTATAATTAAAAGTTTCATCTTTTAATGGTATTATAAAAAAAAAAAAATTACGTTTATTTATAATTAATCATTTGTATTGTATCTTGGGAATTTTTGGTAAATTTTTTCCATTAACCAACATACACTTGAGTAACCTAACTTTTGTAATATTGCCGTCTTATTATTCTTACTCGAAAAATTAATATTACTATATCAATTATTTATATCTTTCTTTAATTTAATGACGCGTAAATAATAATGCTCTAGTAAAATAACACGCAAATATTAAGACATAATACGATATTTTTTTATAATAATCGACGTTTTAAAATTGTGGATAATAAAGTTTTAAAAATGTAGAATTTTACGTTATAAAAATAAAATATACAGAAAACATTCATACATACAAAAAAAAAATAGTATTTAATTGAATTTATTTTATATAAAAAATTATTGCTCCCTACCAAATAAGAATATTTATTTTCTGTTGTAAATTAGGGAATTTTGGAAAAACTCTAAAATCTAGTAATACGTTCACCAAATAATAAAAATTTTTAAGTTCTTTTAATATTCATAATATCATTGTGTTATATTATTCAATAGAAGAGAAAGTGATTAGTAATGATAAAGCGAATAAGGATGCCATTTCACATAATAAGTTGAAAATAAATTAGCTGATTTGAACATTTAAAATGTTAATGTATAGTTGCGTCATACGTCTCGAGTATTTTGAAATATTTTTATTTTAAATGAATCTTTTTCCTTTAATATTTATAATTTCTGAAAACCATACGCTTTTGAAAAAATTTGATGAAAAAACTTATAAAAGATAGTGTGAAACCTGTTTATGAAAATAATGAGCTTTTTAAATATGAATTTATCAGGAAGTAGATCTATCTAAATGTGAATCTATCGGGCGCTAGATCTTATTATTATGATTAATAAGTCTTGTAATCGATGAAAAAGTCAAATAATGTTATAATAAATAGGTAAAAAATTTTATATAACTGCGGATGCGCTCGGATGCACGCACGCACGCGCGCACGCACGCTCGCTAGCACGCACGCACAGTTATTTCAATTGCTTTCGATAACATAAAAAAATGCGAAGTAAAATTGATCTAAAAGTAATATTAATAATTAGATCGATTGGACGGACGACCGATCACGATAAGTAGACGAAGTAATACAAGTTTAGCAAATTTTGTTATTTAACTCATTAGCCAGTATTGGTCACAACAAAATACAAGCATGTCAAATAATAATACAACACACTGCAAAAGATCTGCAATTTCAAGGCCTAATGTTCCCGATCAACAGCCTTTTAACTTTCACTCGTTCATTCGACACTTGGCGCATTTTATAACTCTTCTTCCTTAATCTTTTCACGCTTTCGTCCGCTAATAGGCACGGACCCAACCTGCTGGCATATATCAACAAATGACCGATAGTTGATAGGAAATTTGTAAAAATTGCGCGTGAATCGGGCATGGGACCTCGACTCCCCCCTCCCCCCTCCACCGAGTCCTCCCGCCCCCTCACGGCTTAATTAGTACGTTCGAGTCACCACCTCTCGCCTTTTCCGTTATACGCCGATTGCAGGCCCGCGCATCGCAAGTATCCCGACGATCCCACGGGCGAGCGGGAGCAATCGTTCTTTTTGAAAATCGAGGACGAGCGGCCGACTCTAACTACTTGGGCTATAAAGAAGGAGAAGAAGTAACGGGGCCTGCCACCGTAGCCCGGCTGCATAACGGATTTAACGCCCGTCCGAATGCGATGCGCCGGTCACTTATTATTTTACCTCCTTCGCGGGCTTTTTCCGTATTCTTCGTGCGCCCAGCCTCGCGGAAGTTAGACGAAGATATAATACACAGGAGGACGCTCCACTTGTCGCGCTCCTCCCATCGTCTCTCAACAATAAGAAAGTAGGAGCGTTCCTTATGCCCGCTCGATAGCTTAATTTTTCAGTTCTTCTAACTTCGCTCGATGGGCTATTGCTTTTATCGAGAAGATCGGGAACGGCGGGAAGCATTACGTATATTTTTATATTTTATTGAAATATAATACCGACCAAGTGGTTGTAGCATCACAGGTAGATTATACAACGAGTATTAACGTATAATATGACGATAAAATGAAATATCGCTATTACGTTGCATCGCTATGTACTTTTCCTATGTACTATCCCAAGAAACAGAATTCAAATTGTAACTGTAAAGACTAATTTGTACAGGATAATAATTTTTTTTTTCTTTTTTTTTTCTCTTTTTTTCTTTTTTCATTTTTATTACATTTTCATTAGCATCACGAAAATACACTCCAAGCATTACAATTATGCTAATTATTATGAAATTGAAGCCCGAGCAACATATTTTACTTTATCTTTTTCTGCCTCGTGATTATTTTATATGGTACGTGTGTATTTTATACAGTAGTTTTCCAAAGGAAATTAATATATCTACAACCATTGAAAAATTACTTATGTACCTCGCAAAATGGCCAAAAGATTTAGAAAAATTAAATTTGTGCAATAGCGATGTTATTAATAAACTATGAACAAATATTTTCAATAAAATGTTTTTATATATATTCATTTTTGTTGTTGTTGTTGTTGTTGTTGTTGGTGTTGTTGTTGTAATACATGTTTCACTATAAATTATAGAAAAAATTAGAATAAATATTTCATTGAATTAATAAAATGATTTAATATTATTAATGTTGCTTAAAATTAAATATCACATAGATCACTGATTTTTGTATTCGTTTCATTTGCATTTACGTAGTATATCGTGTCCCAAATAAATTATAACAAAAGCTTTTAAATATCTTGTAAATATTTCAACATTATTATTAAAGTGTTTGGATCGTCGTAGATATTATAGGTAATGTAACTTGTCATTAAGGCGACAAATTACAAAATTTATTTAAATTAGTTCGGTCTTAGTTATAGCCTGAAAGTAATATAGCGACGCTAGTTATCAATAATAATTAAATTATTATAATTAATGTTAATAAAATTCGATATAGGTAGTTAAATTTATACTCTAAAAATTTCTATTTATTCATTTACTGACTCGATGTTATAGTAGCAGTGTATAAGCATAAATGTACAATGATAATTTTGTGATAATACATTAATACGTAAAAAAAAAAAAAAAAAAAAAAAAATCATATACGTTTGACAAACGCATTACTTTATTTTATATATCGATTTTAATAATAAATTTAGAATTAAATAAAAATTTCTTCTATCGTGGAACATGGCCTTAAGAGGAATTATCCGCTGAAATTATTTATTAAAATTTCTTATTTATATCGTAAGAATTTGGATGAAAAACGATATCTTTATAAGAAATATTCCGTTAATATTCATAAGTAGATTAAGCATAATAATTATTAATTCATATATAAGTAGGCAAAATTAATATTTACTATTTATTTTCTATTTAATGTCTAAAATATCCTGTACGAGTGTAAATAAGCTATTGATAGTATCAAGACTTCATCTAGTTATTATTAGAATTATGAACATTTGCCTCTGAAATAAAGATTTTATTTCCATACCATAAGTTTATAATTTATAATTAAAATAATAGCATAATCCTCAGTCCAGAATTATCATAATAATAACAATGAAATAACAATGCCTGTTAAGGATATTACATTCATTGTTAAAGGCTAAAATTCTTATTAAGACTTAATCTATTGTTGTCCCTCTTCATCCATTCGATTCACTCGCTCAAAATTTATATTCCCTAATTTAAGAGAAACTTTCGTATTATGAGATACGTAAAAGGCAAGCGATAAAAAAAGCCACTTATTTATAATATGTTTCAATTATTTTCTATTATTTTCACATGTAATATTCCAGCTTCAAGCGTCTAATCATAAGCCTAAGCATGCAATATTTAATGTCATTGTACTTACTCCTTATAATTTAGTATTTTATTAGGCTATAGCGTAGTTGCGTCTATTTTGGCAATAATTGCTCTATTATTCACACATAAGATTACTTATATGCATAGTCGGTATTTATTTTGTGACTTTGGATTTACAATACCAGTTAAGTTACATTAGCAAATGAATCTAATGTAATCGGGTAAATAAAAGGAGTTCCATAAACGCAATAAATTCGCTCGTCGAATGTTTGATAAAGCTCGATAGTTATTAAATTCAAGAAAGATTAGTCATTTAATTTGACGAATAGAAATTATCTTTGCGATCAGTGTCTAATTGGTAGGGTTGATAAAAAATAAAAATTATAATACACGCAAATGTTACATGTATGTACGATACGTTGATGTTCTGATTTTTCAAGCAAATAATATACAGCATATTGAAAATATTTGTTAAAATTTGATCTCCATATATTGTTTATTATTAATCGATTGTATAGGCAATGTATGGCTTGCATATATATATAAATAATTACAAATTCGTAAATTGATAAAAATTAGGTTATTATTACATTATATTGCCCGGACTGATAGATAAAGTCCGCTCATCTTACAAATTATGAAAGATTCGATTTTTTTGTTACACTCAGTCAAAGAATAATACAGTTTAGCAGGAGAACATTGGCAAGTTTTGTGATTGTCTCGTACGTGTGTTACACTTGAAAGTTGTCATTATTTGTAAACACCCGAGATGATAGAAAATGTCACGACCAGACTCATCCAAGCGCATGGATTAAATGAAAACATTTGTTAATAATTGGGTGTAATAATGTTAAGATACGAAAGCAGCGAATGATTTACGGGAACGTGACTCAGCGCATTTTTAACGAAGACGATAAACGGATAGGAGGCTTGTTTTTGAACAGTTTTTAACTAATATTGTTCAAAGATAAGCACAATTGGAGGTATAATTTTCAACATCTTGTATAAGAGTAATCGATATGTTATTATTCCTATTCCTGGTTTTCGAGTAACGGAGAATAATCAAGAGTCCGTTATCGATCCAAAAATACATTAACGACGTCTAATTCAGGCGTGCAGCCGCTCTTTTGTTGAGATGTGAGTAATTTGCTTTTGGCTAAAATTAATAATTGAAACGAACTTCACTGGAGAGGATGCAATTCCAGTTTTAATATACTAAATGAAATTTGGCAGATGATCGCGCGATTTTTATATTTGAGGATCGGCGAATTTTATATTTGATAAAATTTATATTGTATAAAATGAACATTTGAGCACATCCATTTCTTCGATTTTTTGAATCTTAATATATCGAATACATTCGAAAAACATAATTAGTGACAGTTACGCAACTGCGTTATTACCTACTCTCAATCAGCTTTAAGTGTATTTTTTATTTTATGGTTGCATTTTGGAGTTTAGATAACATTTTTTAATAGAGTAGTTGGTAAAAGAAATTCCAAATTTATCGGAGTAATTTGGGAGTGAACAGCTTTCCAACTAATTCGATTTACTATTTTAAATAAACGTAAAATTAATCATGCACATTAAGTCCATCGGATTTTTATTACATATTTATATAATAGCATAATTTATATTTATGCGTCCACTATTAAATTGTACATATGATATTATTGTCGCAGTATTATCCCGTCATTAGGCTTATTGAATAAATGTCATAATTGCAAGTTTTCCTTACTAATGCTATTATACGACTCATTGCTCCTCAATATTTATTCTTTCTAACTATATATTTACTATTTTTAAAAGGAAAATGAAAAAACAAACACTAAAGCTTGAATTTATAAAATTTTTAATTAATTCGAAGATTTTCAATATTTACACGAGTCAACATTATGATATTTCATTTAATATGTTTTAGAATTTTTGATTTAGATTATTACGTTGTAATAATTGTAATGTCGTATATTTCTCATGCAGTTCCTTTTATTGGTAAAGTACGGAGAAGCAGTTGATTCAATCACAGATATAATTTTCAATATTTCTTATTCAATGAAAAAATTATGTCGATAATGAATTTTAAAAACAAATAAATATGTCAAAATCATTGTTAGTTGGAAAATTTAAACATTTAAATAAATTCATCATAAGATCTATATAAAAAATATGTATAAAATTAATGATAATTCATTAATTAATATAAGCCACGTGTAAATTAATCAATGGAAATATTTTGAAAAACAAATATTTTCAATATTTCCCTTAAACGATACGATTTTCTATTAGTATTTGAAAAAAATTCTTTATGAACTTGTGCCATTAAATGAAGAGAATATAGTTTTAATGAGAAAGGCAAATAATGTGCATTATATGTATAGCATTGCAAGTAATATCATTGGTAATGAGCATTTTATGATTGAGACACTATTTTTATGAACAATAAATACGTTAATAATTAAATTAAATCTACGTAAGAACAGTGAAAATATAATGTTGCCGGTATGTTTTAATTACGTTATAAATATATATATATATATATATATATATATGCAATTTTTCATAATAATCAAACTAGTAAAATTTTTAAGACAAGACAAAATTTGTTAAATAACAAATGCTAAATTTTTCTGATTATCTTTAAATTGTATAGAAGCCTACTTTGATAAGTAGGCGCTGTGAAGGTGCATAAACTAGCTGGCATTACCATACACAAAGAACTTGTGTTATTAATTTCAATATTGCATCATATAATCATTGTTATTAATAAGCTTAAAAATACAAAGCCGATATCGAAAATTATTATGCTTTATGTCTAATTATTCAATGAAAATTTTTGTTGTTATAATTTCCCAATGATTTTACGATAATTTTATACTTCTCTTTCTCTCTCTCTCTCTCTCTCTCTCTCTCTCTCTCTGTCTTTCTTTCCATACAAAATATATTTTATAAAGTACTTTTAATGTATGTAATGTTACGGCTTATAAAAGAATTAAGGCCTTTTAAGGAGATGTTACGATTATGTCTTAAGTGATCGTAGAGGATACTCGTAGGCTTGTTAAAGCAAGATGAAAAAGAAAATTAAAAGAGTAGCATAGAAGCAAAATCGGGAGTCTTTTATAATGTTGCATTTCTTTATTTATTTTATATAATGAGGCGCATAATCAAAGAAGAGAATGCTAATGTGCCCAAACGCCTCGTAATTGCGTGTGAAAAATTTTCCATCTTTTTTGTGCGACGCTATTTTCCAGAACACGAGCGAGTTGCCATTATTATTTTTACTATGTAGGAACAGTCATTCCATAGTAAGTCATCTACACTTTATCACGAATCAGACATAATCGTACAATAGGAAATGGAACAAACAACGGTCGGATTAATTAAATAACAAATTTCGACGTGAACGCTGATTTGCAAACGAATATGCAAAGCCGCACTAATCGCGCGAAAGTTTCGATCGAAGAGACTCCGTAATGCGCAATTCCTCCGCTAAAAGTACACGTGGTTCATTATAATATGCACGTCGGTGACATCGCAAAACTTTGCTCTCCCCCGCGCGTATTTTTGCGATCGAGAGGAGGAGACGAAAGTTGGGGCGCGTGGGTCACTCGTTCGCTCGTCATCGATCGAGCCTCCGCAATTGTTTCTTTACTTATTATTTTCCACGTACTTTTTCCACGGCTTCTTTTACTTTAACTGCGTGCGGCGTTCGCGTATACGTGGAACGTATGGGATTGACGCGCGAATTCCAATCGATTCGGCGGCCGGACAGTCCTTTATTCTCACAACGACGGCTCAATATCGCACCAGAGTCGCTCGCGTACTTGCAGCGAAATTTTTTTTCCAAGTACCATCCCGCACTTAAAGAGAAAACCCATCGGTCCTTTCCACGCCCGTCTGTACTGCATTCCCTAATTTTATTTACAACAATATCAAATCATGTCCCTCGAGCCTCCCAAATTCTCATTAGAATGCAGCCGGCCAGTTAGCCAATCCCGAATGCTCGATAACGGCTTTGTAATCGTCCACTGCGAATAAAACGAGAGAGATTCGTTTATTATAACGAGCGACGGTGCGCTAATTGTGCGCTTGGGCGGGGCTGGAAAATCGAGGGACGAGGATCCTCGATTTTGAAAATTTTAGAAAGAGATTGAGGATACGAGACGGTCAATAGAGTACGATGCAGCGAAAAGCTCGAGGATAGCGAAACATTAATATAAACGGCGAATGCAACGAGGGCGTGTGGCGAAGGTGCTCGTCTCCTTGCAGTTTTGTCATCGTAAGCGCGAGATAAGCATGGAGAAGCGGCTGCAGGTTCGCCAAGATAATAATTATTCGTTCCATGTGAAGTAGGAAGAGCCGGTGATGGAGGAGGAGGAGGAGGAGGAGGAGGAGGAGGAGGAGAAGAAGGAGGAGAAGAAGGAGGAGAAGAAGGAGGGCTCGTCGAGTGGGAGCGCAGCCAAGAGTTCCTCGAGGCACGCGTTGCCCGCGGTTCACCTACGTTCTACAGTAGGACGCGGTTGCCGTGCGCGCATATACAGGCGGACGAATCTTCCGCTGCAACACAACACGCGCGCGACGAAAAGAGCGACTTAACGAGTGTGAGCGAGCGAGCGAGCGACAGAGATTGTGGCGTCGGATAGAGTGGGGAGAGGCAGGCGAACCGCGAGTCGCGAAGCGGCGTCTAGCAGTCCGTCCCCTAGCGAAGGCCCGAGCGGTGATCACGAGGCTCGTCGAGATTCGGAGAGCAACTGGCGAAGTAGAAGGTCGATCGATTGCTCGGAGGAAGCATCCGGACAGACGACAGCGACTGAAAATCCGACTAACCCGTCGATTCGAGGAGCGCGGACTCGAAGGGAGGATGTTGAGAAGCGCGCGGCCCGCATTCGAACTAGCCGCCACTTCCCGCCATTTTACCTCGTCAAGCCGCTCGGACCTCAGCCGGCAAGCGGGCGTTTGGCTATCTCACGCCTCTGGGCACTCGGTGCTCATTGCCGCCGCCGCCGCCACTGCCGCTGCCGCCGTCACCGCCGTCACCGCCGTCACCGCCGTTACCGCCGACGCCGCCGCCGCTACCGCTACCGTCGTCGCTGCCGACGTCGTACGACAAATCGTCCGCGTCGCAAGATCAGCAATAGCAGCAGAAGCAGCAGCAGTAACAGCAAGAGCAGTAGCAACAGCAGCAACAGCAGCAACAACAGAAACGGCAGCACCAATAGCAATAGTATCAGCGGCTGGAGAAGCGATAATAGCCAGGCTAATTGCAGCACTAACGGCAGTATCCGCGTTTCCGTGATCCCCGTAGTACTTTGCGCGAGTGGTAAGAGTAGTGGACGAAGAAGAGAATCCAATCGACCGACAACGGCATGGAAGACAGACAAGTGACGCTCTTATGCGGCACCCTCCTACTCGCCGGTGCCTTGGCACTCCTCGGCCTGTGGGTGGTGAGTAGCAGACGTCGTCGAGCCGCCCTCCTCAACAAAGGTAAGGCCATCCTCGAGGCGATGTTGCGGCAATCGGCGTCGCTCGGCTCGCATCCTCGCGCCGCCCGGATCGATAGGTCGCCGAAGGAAGCCAGAGCCCCCACCTCGCCGTCCGCCGACGCCCCCAAAGTTCCGCGGCATAACGAAGCCGGACTCGTCCTCGTGGGGTAGCATCGAGCCGGTCGTCCTCCGGCAACTTGGACGACCCATCGCCCCTCACCGCCCTTCATCCTCAGTCCCCTCGACCACCAAAACTCTCGCAATCCGTAGTCGCTCGACTCGACGATACCCTTAGCTCTCCCCGGCATCGGTCCCAGCCGGCGCACTGGACGACGCATCCGAGCGAACGCCCACGTGCGCGCGCGTGTGCGTGCACTTGAAACGGCAGCTGCAGCGTTCAGCTGTCGGGGGCCACGCGCACGCGCCGGAGAAAGCGCGCGAGGAGGGGCTGGGGGCGCGAATGAGGACACGTATCCGAGCCATTGGATATACACGTGGGCCGGGAGTCGGGTGCGCGCGCTCGCTGGCGCCCCCTGACGGCTCCACGGATTCCACGCGGGGGCCCCGGGAGAAAAGGAAAAGGAGCTCGACCTAGGACACGCACACGTGCGCGCGCGATCTCGAACTCGCAGTTTGCGCACAGAGTGCCGAGGTTTCATGGCGGACCGAGGCTATTGTAACGCGCTTAGAGTCGACGGTGCCATGTATTATAACGCCTGCCTCCTTCCATCGATCGCTCGTTTCAATTTGCCGTTGCAGCTTGGCCCCGCTGCTGCGCATTCGGCGCATTTGCGATCGGGGCCGATTATTATCGATCGAGCGGCTTCGCGAATGCATTTCCCTCTCGAGGGTGGAGCGACCTCGTGACAAAACAAGCGTGTTGTCCGGAGGACTGGACTGTCTGACTGACTGGTAGTGCACGGGTGGATGGGGGATGCGCTGGGCCCGTACCACGTGTTGGCAACAACAAAAAACAAATTTCTTCGGCGATGCATGATGGGGAAGGGGCGGGGGATGTTTAAGTTCGGTGTAAATGACCTCGATGATCTCCAGCTTCAGTATCTCTGTTTAATGAAGGAGATTTTATTGTTCTACGCCGAAGGCTTCGTGTAATTGTAACCGCAGCCTCGAGATCGCATACGACGAATGGGGCAAAAAGTGTGCGGCGACGATTTTGAAAAATGCAACCGATTTTCCTTCGATCGTTGCGCCAACGGCGGCCAACACTTGCATTCCGGTATATTATTTTTTTCTCCTTTTTTTTTTCTATTGCTGCTGTCGTTACCGCCGTCGTCGTCGTTGTTGTTGTTATTGATGTTGATTATTTATTTTTCTTTACATTATTTTATTATACTACTACTACTACTACTACTACTACTACTACTACTACTACTACCTTATACAACACTCAATTTTGCAACACTCAGTTTTGTAATATATAATTTAATCTTTCGCTATATTAAGCTATTAATTTCATGCTTTTTCGCGTTTTATTTGTAATTACGTTTAATATTAAAACTGACGTACCTTCCTTTATTTAATTAAACGAACGAAACGTTTCACATTTGAAAAATGTTTCAATAAATTAAGATTACGTCCTATCGTAGTCACGATTTTATTTAGATGCAATCGTTGATTATATTTACTTTCAGTATTGAATATAATCGGTAAATTTCCTAACTAGAAGAGTGCATTTATCGAATGATTAGGCATGTGACATTTAAAAAGCTTATAAATATAATGTGTAATAATAATTGATGTATTGATTCTATTTCTTGCTCGAGTTACTCTAAATTTATCGATTTGCATGTTTTTTTAAGAAAAAACAATTTTTTTTTCTCTCTTAAATAACTCCCTTAAGCACAGCGTGCAATTTACATCGAACTGTATTCTTAAATAAAATAATCCAGCTTGATTGTTGTTCAATAATAAAAAAATGTATTTACTAAATAATGCGATACTTTTTAAAGCAAATATTATTGAAAACTTTGAATGTGAGATACCGCTATTATGAAATATGAATTTTTATTCTATATTTGTAAAAGCATAAAATCGTCATCACTTTAAACCAACAAACTAGTGTGTTAAAATTTTCTTTTTAAATTATATATATAAAAAAAAAAAAAAAAAAAAAAATCATTTTATGTTATTATTTTTAAATCTTTAATTATTTAATTAATTACTTTTATTTTATTAGTTTTATTTTCTCTATTAAACCAATAATGAATGATACATGTATCAAAGTAAAAAATTCAATTATACCAATTTTCCTTGTAGAAAGCTAATTAATTAATTTAATTAAAAATTCATCAAATAAATGGGAAAATGTTATAATACTTAGAGATCGCATTAATCATAATTCACCAACGCAAATTGTAAATTGCGTAAATTGCAGCTTGTCTGCAAAGATTTTTATATTTAATTTATTATGCAGAATTAATGTTATGATGCAGAATTTTTATTACCGTATTGTGAGAATGTCTAAATTAAAAAAATTATGCATTGCCAAAATTAATGAAAACAATTAATGAAAAACAGGCATTATGTTAAACGCGCCTTTATATAATATTTTTATAATATAATTATTACAGGCATTGCCGAATAATATAATATATCGTCATTAGACGACGTTCGATGGTACTGATCCTTTCAAATAGCGCTAATAGTAAAAAAGAATGAATGAAAGAAAGAAAGAAATGTATTTGTATATTAAAATAAAGTTAATTTACTTTTAAGCCAATGATAATGTTTAATTACATAAAACCACAAATAATACAATTATTAACGGTATTTTCTCTTCTTCAACTTATTACAAAATAAATATATGATTCTAATATAGAAATATTTTATAAATCACTTTCCTTCCTCGTGCAATTATATATTCTTGTCTTTAAAAGTGCCCAATCACTTGCACAGTAAATTTAAATACTTTGATAATTGAAATATTATAATTTTACAAGACAGCGCGACGTGAAATTATTATTTTCATATATTTAATTATTTTTTCAATCATTGTTAATTAAATAGTTATAACAGTAATACAATTGTGTATGCTCATAATTATTGAAGTTTTGTTCTTAAATAATGAAGTTATGCATTCGGGCGTAGTGAACTAAGAATGTAAAATAATAACTAGTGCTGTCGCCTTTATAATTCTGATAAAGAGAAAAACATAATATTGCATTTAATGATTTAGCGAATTTGCGCATGTTTTAACATTGATGTATACGAATGTCTATTAACTTATTAAGTTTGTTGGTCAAGTTAGTCGAGTAAACATTGCCTTGGATTCAATAAAGTTGAGATTGCCGGGAAACTGATAGATTTGCTACATATCTGCAAATCTTTTTTTTTTTTTTTTTTTTTTTTTTTTTTTTTTTTATTTTTTTCTTATATCGATACCGCCATAAGTTTTACGGTTGACGAAAGAAAAAAATATATAAACGACGGCGTTGAGGTAGACGTTCGATCACAACCACTCGATTATGTGCTAACAGTAAGAATTTTATCGTATAATAATCATTATTGCAAATAGCCAATACGTGTTTAATCTTGTATTTATTCGATCTTCTTTTTTTTTTAAGTTGTATTATTATTTACAAACTTGTATATTTCTTTAAAAGATCTCGATCTTTGCATAAAATTGATTTTATTACTTTTCTGAAAATTTAATCGATTGCAAGATATACATTGACTGAGCTGATAATAAACATTAGCATTTTCATTACTTAATATAATATATAATTTTATTGAACAATAACATTTTACATTACGATGATGTAATATCTATATAAAATTTGTAGAGCGTTTAGGCACAACATTCGTTTGTAAATTATGAAATATATATTTACTCCATTATAATACGGCTAATAAATGTATGAAAAGTTATTCAATAATAATTAATACTCATTGGGATTTTATAAAAGTTTATTTATTCATCGTGAGACGTAAAAATATGAAATTATTTATTGCCTTGTATATTCAAAAATTCTTTACAAAAAAAAAAAAAAATTACAAAAAAAAAAAAAAAAAACCCACAACATAATGTAGGATTGCCGATAGTTTGTACGATTAAAGATACGTCTGCATTTAAATGTTAATAGATTGATTAGAAAAAAAAAGTGGAACGGAAGTAAAAGCAAACAATTACAAAGATCATAAAATTTGATATCGAGTTTGTTGCACATTATAATACGAATTGGAAGGGGGGGGGGAGGGACAAATATATTCCTAAAATTTCAGTATCACAATGTTTTTTTTTCATCAGCATTAATGATTTTGACAATTTTGACAAGAGCAGCGATAAATGCGTAAGTTTCGACCAAATTATAACTTACAAATGTATATATTTAGTCGTGTCATAAAAAAGTTTTTAAAAATCTGCTTATGCAACTGTTTATATATTTAGAACGACATGCGTGGAGTAAATAATATCAGATGTAGTATAAAAAATATGTTTAATTATTTATCTATAGGAGATTGTAGTTTATTCGGTAACCATAATAGCAAATGATTCGCTATAATTACTTTCAAGGGATTTATTAATAAAATTTTGTAAATTAACGAAGAGTTTTAAAGTTGTGCTTACAGACGGTCATTTAATATGTTATATAATTTGTTGTTTTTCTCAGAAAATTAAATATACTAAAAAATTGAAATATATATATATATATATATATATATATATATAACACAATATTTATAATTATTAGGTAACATCATAATGTTTATGAAAATGTTAAACAACTTAATATAGATTCAACAAACTTTCAATTTGATGCTTTTAATAGTTTTTTGTCGACAACGTCATATTATCTGGCGGTTGTGTGAATTTAGCAAATGCTGACTCTCTATATGCCTAAATAGATGAAATAAGTGACATATTTTTAAGTTTTTAATACTTTTTTGTTATAATCTAAATGTGAGATTTTCCAAGCTTATCGCACATACAACGTATCGAATAAAATTTAATAAATTACTAAAACTTTATTACCACTAGATAACATGACGCCGCCAACTATTAAAAACTTTATAGTCAAAAGTTTATATAATGGTACGTTAAATAACTTGTTAAAAAAAAGATTTTCTTTCTTTTATTTTATGAGATGCTGCCTCATTATTTTTTAGAAAAAGAAAAAAAAACAACATTCGTATTACGTTTATATTTAACCGCGCGCTCCCATGATACACATATGAGATATTTAATTTTATCTTAAAAAACTATGAATTGTATTATGTAAAGTAGATAGTATAGAATGCTTATATAAAGATAAGAAGTTAAAATGTTATCATTCGAAGTATGCATAATAATTGTATTTCTTTCTGTTCGCAACTACACTTACACAGCGCTCGCAGCAGACGCTCGGAGCTTACGCGACAGTGCATGTGTACGCAAAAAGTATAGTGCAATGAATTACAATAATTTTATTTGTAATTGACATTTAAAATATTATAAGAAATTATGTTTTTTGGGCCTAATGTATTCGTTATTTTGTAAAAACGTATCAATCGTCTAAGACGATAGCATTCATTTGTTAACATTTGAATGTTACTTTATGAAAATATCGCACCTTTAAGTTGGAAAATCTCACTTGTTTCATTAAAAAACATCACGGTGATTTACAAATTACCAATCCATCTTTATTTTACAAGTGTTAGAGAAAATTTTTTAAAGACTTCATTATTATATAGCAATAAATAATAATAAATAATAAGTAATAATAGTAATAATAGTAATAATAGTAATAATAGTAATAATAGTAATAATATTAAACGGCGAAAGAATGTATTCTACTGGAAGTAATTCGCACAGTTGAAGGGTTTTAATCTGGAACTGGAAAAGTGTAGTTGTTGACGGTTGCGCTGCTACAGCTTTTTCATGGGTTGAACGCGTGTGCCCAACAATACGTGACTAGACGTGCGTACCCGCGCACGTGCACGCTTGTATTGTTAAAGCGAAGCAAGACTCGTGTATGTGCGATAATAAAAAGGATTTGCGAACACCGAGCTTGCTTATCTTATTGGAATGAGATAAACAAATAATTGTATCGTAATGGACTGATGAACTTGGGCATGAAAGGTCGATGGGCTCGATAATTATATTTGGTAAATGAAATTGCGTTCGTATACCCATCCATAAAATAAGACTTGATCAAGCATTAATGCAATAATAGCAATGAGTGATTAAATGTGAATGGCAATTGGGTAAATATGCGTTTCTACGCAATTGAATTTTATCGACAAAACAACGAAATAATAAAAAAAAGATAAAAGAAAAATGTTGCAAACATCCTGCACGCATCACCGGAACACAATAACGAGTGCTTGTAAATCAAAATATTTACAAATTATATCGACCTATAAGATATTTTAATATTATTTATTATTATTATTATTTTTTATTATTTTTTTTTTTTTTCAAACAATCGACAAATACGTCGATACTATGAGCAATTTATAAAATTAACCAAGGCACAATTAACAAATCTGGTTTGTCATAAGAGTTCAACGGGCCTTTTTCCCAGTCGGCTCGAAACGATGTCAGCGCATTGTAATGACGATTCTAAATCCCATTTATTCGCACAACTAAGTATCATTGACTTCACTCATCAAGCACATTATTTTCTTGACTTATTACTCTCCATTTCTAAGACTTCTTGCTTTAAGTCGCATTTCTTCATTGTTTACAATCAACAATGTTTCTCCATATAATTAGCGTCGACCGAGCATTAATAAGTTTAATATAATGCTCAAACAATTTGCAAATACGTAGAAATTATACGAATAATTACAGTGAATAAGACGTTAAGGAGTAGTCGGCCGAATAAACATTATTAGCATGTGAGTTTTCGATTAAATTTTGTATAAACAAAGCTTTGCAATACGTAATGGCGGAGAAGAGATGTGTTTCGAAATATTAAAAATATCGATATCGAACGATTGTCTGCTTAAATGAGATGGATTTATTAACCGAAGTGTTTTTTAATAATAATTCATTATTGAGATAATGTTTTTAAGAGTTTTCATTTTATGTTAAAAAAAAAAAAAAAAAAAAATCTCTTTTAATCGATCGGCAAATGACTCCTCGTTATTCGTTACGCCGAAATATATACAAGAGACTGAAAATCTCTTAAAATAAGCCAACTGTCAAGGGCGTGACACATATCTGTTTCCTTTTATCTTTCCATCTACCGAATATTATAAAATCAGATTTTTAACATATGGTAGATTATTTGAGTACGAATTTACGAAAGAGATATTTTATTGCTTCAGTTGCTCATTGTAAGTGTGCATCTGCAATGATTAAAAATATCGATCGACAAATTTCATTTTTTGTTTTGTTCTGTTTTGTTTTGTTTTCATTACACTTCTATTTATAAATCTTTATAATGCTGTAAGTTGTCTTTAAGAAGACTTTTTTTTTCTTATTTTTTTTCCCCTTTTCATTTACGATCGTTATCATTGACAAAGTATTCAATGAACATTTTGTCATTATCTCAGAATAATACCGGATTATTATTTCGACTATTTTTTCCAATACCTTATAGCGTTTGAAATTATTTTATGCACGCGCGTGCACGCGCTGACACACACGCGCACACACACACACGCACGCACACAGAGAGAGAGAGAGAGAGAGAGAGAGAGAGAGAGAGAGAGACAAACAGACAGACAGACAGACAGACAGACAGACAGACAGAGACAAAGGTTATTAAAATACAATTTAATCAAATAAATTACTTTACACTAAAATAAAAAAAATTCACAAAATACTTTCAACTGCTATATCTTGATGTTTGTTACGAAACCAAAATTTTATTTTCGGTTGGTAGATATGATTTTACCGGTAATGTGGTCAAGTAAAATAAATAACCATCGGTTTCACGATAAGTAATTACATTATTTAATTTCGTGTTTTAAAAGTAATATATGTTTAAATGTTATCAACTGTTTGCGATTTAATTAAAATAATATTTGTCTTAAAAATTCAATGCTCTAAAGAAAGAAATTTCTTTTATTGTATTCATTTGATTGAATTAATTATATATATATATATATATATATATATATATATGCAAGTGTTTTTATACAATAATACAATATTACTTGAATAATTTAAAATCAGTCCAAATAAATGACGAGTAAGTGCCCAATATGGCTCCTTTTAAATAGAAATTTGAATCATTGAATGCTTAATATCATTGGAATTCCATGCAGTATTTAATATAGAATAACAATAAACTTTATTCTGATA
The DNA here is from genome assembly GCF_000503995.2 of Ceratosolen solmsi marchali. NCBI lineage: Eukaryota > Metazoa > Arthropoda > Insecta > Hymenoptera > Agaonidae > Ceratosolen > Ceratosolen solmsi. The sequence continues at coordinate 3,488,434 of NW_011948417.1, forward strand.
TTATTTAGCACTAATATTTTCGTTTCAATAAATAATTTTAAGAAATCAAAATAAGAAAAAATTGTTTAAATTTATTATAAAGCCCGTCCTCGGAAAGTCATATTATGCATAAAGGATTACGCATTATCCTCTTAGGCTGACTAAGTATTCGTGCGCACATCATAGCAAATGCAAATGCATATACATAACGCAATAGTAGTATTGGCGTATGGAAGGAAAGACAATTTGCAGAAAAGTATAATAGGAACAACTTATCTTTTGTAAAGTCTATTTCACGCTATGCAATTTCACATATTGTAAGCAATTCCTTATAAATTACAATTGAATAAGTAAAAATAATAATATTTTTAATCGTGACAAGCACTTTTATACCTGCTTTCGGACATTGTTTAAAACAATAAATACTGGGATACCAATTGCAATATATTCAGCATAATAATGTGGGCACATGATAATGTTGACGTTACTCATAAATTATTTAGATTGTAATATAATATTTTCATTGTAAGCTATAGAAATTTTCGTCGTCCATTAATTTAAGAAATTGCTCCTTCGATCGATAAAAATATATATCTCCTTTCCAAATAACAATTATAGCATTTTAAGCGATTTTCCATACTAACCTTACGTGAATATGGTCGATATTTAAAGGAGTTTAAAAAGGGGGGGGGGTGGTGGGCACGCTTGGGTCCTGCAATAGTTTTAAGGGTGGGGCTAACGTCCTTTCCAAGGTAAAAGGTCCTTTCGAAATACGGAATGCACATTCCCAATAATGGGAAATTGACCCGACGAAACGGACGCTTTCATAAAGTGCTGCATCTTCAACAATTTTAGTGCGTAGTTAATGTTGTCCTTTTAATTATTTTTCATTATTTATCGTTATTTATTATTATTTTTATATCACTTTTTGTGCTAAAATCATAATTATATTTGAATTAATATTTGAGAATTCATAGTGGTTTGCATTGCAGTATTACGTGGTAAAACAAGCTATTATTCCATGAAGAAAAGAAAAGAAAAGAAAAGAAAAGAAAAGAAAAAAAAAATTAGGAAGATTGCATCTTAAGGTAATAATACGTGTAATGTCTTTTCTCATTTCGTAAAAATTCACCTCACTCGTTGATTTTACATCGCACATGCAACTCCTTACGATTTATTTGCGTATTTGCTAAAGTATCGTCCCTCGTGCATCCAGTACAACTCTCTAGAACGCTAGTTGTATTGAAATAATAATTTTATCATCGGACGGGAAATACTCGGTTAGTAGGTAGGCTGATAAAAGTTATTACTATTCCGCTAGCCGCAACTAATTTACTCGCAATATTATAATTGAACTAACGCGGAAAGCCGGGCAGCCGGTTTATTCGGTAAAACTTGTTTTCAAGCGCAAATCAAAGTGAGCTCGTACATGGACATTTGGCCACTAATCAACGAGTTAATTATTGCAACTCTTATGCTTGGCAACGATCGTTGGCATTTAGCTGCGTTTACTCACTCGACTATGATCGACTATGTGACCGACGATGATCTCTCCGGAGAATCGTTCCGGTAAAACGCCACCGGACTCGCCTCAACCACTCAAATAACGAAGAGGCACGCAATCGGAGATCCTTGAGGCGGCGACGCGCCTTCGCCTTCTGGAATATTAATATCCAAGGTCGTTTAAGTATGTGCGCGGTCGCGGTATTTTCGCCAGGCATGGAATAGGAAGTCGAATGTGCGAAAAAGCACTTATCCTTGCTTTTCCGACAAGGCGAAGCTCCCTCGGATATCGGGGCTGACGCGGTGCGTAATCGGCGACTCTCGAATTGCCGGCCCAAATCGACGCAAATATTTCCATTCTTATACATATTCTTATAAATATTCCATTCCTTATTTAAATTCTTATTGAATTTCGAATGAAATTTGTCAGGTGCTCGCGCTTCTTGAGCCAATGGTTAATGTGCCAATTAATTGTGTAGATTGTACTTATTGATTTATCGTACTATATTGTTTAAAATTTTTCTATATCAATAAGACGCGAATTACTTATACCGTTTGAATATTTTTGGTGGTTGTTGATTTGTGCGTGGTGGTGGTGGTGGTGGTGGTGGGGGGGGGGATTTTTGCTCATAGAGAATATTTTGAGTGGTATCTTATAAACTGGGCCGCTACTCGCTTTTTCAACTCTCAAGGATGAAGCGCATTTATATTGTTTGTTTGTACAGTCGTCTGACTACTTCCGAGCATTTATTTTTAATGAAAGCGCTGTACAATTATTTTTACTTTATGCCTAAATGCGCGCTCGTGGGATTACCGTATAATCCTTCGTTTTTACTTTAGAAAATAGTAGGATATTTTCTGCTTTTACGTTGATACCTAAAAGAGAAACATTTTTGTTTAGAGAATCTTCATTATTCATGATTATGATAATGAGATATCATTTTCCTATATTTGCAATAAATATTACAAATCCGTTGTTTACCGTCGTTATCAATTGTAGTCTACCAACAAATACTATTCGTTATCGTTACGGTATTTTCTTTCGGAATTATGGCCAAGTAATGTTTTAGTACAAATAACACAAATCTGTAATATTTAATGTAATACAATTAATGTCCCATGCTATTGATTTTGCGTGCTAGTGATTTGCCGAAATAATTTAATTCAACAATAGTGTATATAATTACTTTAGAATTCCATTGCTAAATAACGGTAATTCTTCCACGTATTGTTCTGGTTAATCGAAATACCAAAACTATTTCAATTGTAGAATAAATTAAGTGAAAATAGCATTTGGTCACTTGAAACGACAACTAGCGCAAATGGCTCATTTTACACAACTAAATTTTCAAAATCAATGGAGAGAAAATCGTAATTTTTACCGATGCTAATGAACCACACACCTACCTGATGATCCAACAAACTGAAAGTACATTGACAGTACTTTGTAAAAACGATGCTTAAAATTTTTAACAGTCCTCGCTCTAAAAATTTTATAGATCAAAACCTTCCGGGAATAATAAAAAGCCAATAATCTAAATAACCGCGGGTATAATACAGATTCGTTGTCGAACGATAATGATGAAGCAGTGAATGTAAGAAAAAGCTTCAACTTGTCGATGGTTTCAATATCCCATGACCTCTTAAGATTTTATTAACTTTGAAATAGCCATGCGAACGTTAATTAATTAGCAATGTACTTAATTAAGTTGAATGCTAACGAACAAACAAACAAACAAACAAACAAAACACAACAAGCAAAATTAATATTTTATCTCAATAATCATAAAAGTTGCTTTATTTGAAAAACTTGAAAAAAATTTTTTTCTTTACGTTTTGAAGTTAATATTTAAGAATTTAACAGCAATTCGTTATTATCTCTTTTTTTCTTAATCTTTTCTTTATATAATTTTCATTAAGTTTTCCATTACATGGTATTTATTTAGGGCGACAGTATAAAATAAACGTATAATCCGTCTACTTACGCGCAATTTCCACTTCTCAGTATTTCAATTTCTCGCAAAGATTATTGATTACCGGGGACACAAACAACGATCTTTATCCTAATTCTTTTTTAATTTTGTACAATCGATCCTTTTTTTTATATATATATTTTTTTCTATTATACTTTTTATAATAAAAGTGGCGACCAGAAGTTGTTTCGGTGGAAACAATATTCGTATAAATAGGCTTCGAATCAAGATACTTAATAAGTTAAGAAAATATCATAGGTAAGGAGGATGCAATGAATATATGCAATAAATATATTTTGGAAAAAGTACACAAGTTGAGTGAGTGTATGACGCTCGAGAGAGTGGAGAGTGAGATGCAGAGGAATTCAATCTTCAGGCATGTGTGGAACATTTTGAAGTCGCAAGCTCCGGGAGACGGAGTGAATAGTTAGAAAACAGTTAGGCTATTTTGGAAATTCCAGGGAACGCGTGTGGGCGACCCATTGCAAAGGGTTCGTCCGGTGGATGGGCGGGGGCGAATGCAATAAACAAACTCGCTTGAAACGTTCGCCCGGTTTATCGTTTCGTACGCGTGCAGGATCCGCTCAAAGAGAGACGTCGATTAGAATTAAAAATCGATCGTCGCGCGTTTGCACCGATGTTTATTTTATTGAAAATGACTTGTTTTTGGCATTGTTGCACGTTCTCGTCATTAATGATTACAAGCCACGTTGTAGGAGGGTTTGCTTCCGTTACTATTTATAACTTTGGGATCAACGTAACGTGAATACATGATCTTTTTTTTTATTTTATTTTTGTTGTTTTTTTTTTTTTTTTTTTTTTTTTTTTTTTATAACGAAAACATAAAATGTTGCCATGTGAAATATTGCTCGAGGTAATTGAGATTACTAACTTTAATCAATGTAAATTAATTTTACACTGTTTTAGAATTTTATAATCTTTAGCTGCTATCGTCAAATAGAATTACAACAATTGCAAACCGAATGTTCGAGCCTCAAGCTTTATTCTCAAAGCTATTTATTTATCGTTTGTGCAATTATTTCCGAGAATGATGAAAGATACATCGATGAAATGAAATGTCTATTTTGTTTAATTGTATAGACGGCTCAAGTTTGGGTATATGAGCAGCTATATGTGCCTTTTTTTGTTTTTAGAATAATTTTGTATTTTTATGTAAAGCAGTTTTTCGCGTCATTGTATAATAAAGTTTATGGAAGTTGGTTCGGTCAGTGTTGTTATCTCAAGAGCTACGCAACCATTATTAGTAGAATTAAGAATTACCATTAAAAGCAATCTACTTTTGTAATTTGTGCAAATAAATATATATCGAATGAGGATAGCGAATACGCTCTCTCGATAATGTCAACGTGATTGAATACATTTGCATCGTAATGGTATCGCTCGAAATAATTTAAATAAATATATAGTATAGTATGCTAAAAATACATTTGCCAGTCTGTTTATGGTATATTGTAATGCTTTTTATCTTTATAATTTTTCCAAAGGCGTTAAGAGAGAGAGAGAGAGAGAGAGAGAGAGAGAGAGAAAAGTTAAAAATTACAAGCTCGCTCTTGCTGATTGTAATATAAGAGGACGTTGAATATTACGTAAGAGTGTTGTAATTTATTATTTATTTAAATTTAAAATGCTCGTTCGGCTGGATTATGAAGAGTTAAAGATTCAGTGGCTTGTGGAGCGTTACGTGAAAGAATTAGCGATGTGCTTGTCGAGAGTGCGGCAATTGCCAATGACGTTAAGTACAATTGTGGCTGATTATACATTTCGAATTATGCAAACTCAACTTTTTCGTGAATCTCGGCATGAAATACGCGAGACGTTTCGTTTAATCGAAGCCAATAAATTTCCAGCTTTGACTTAGTCTTACGTTCTCCAGGCATAGCGGCCATTCGCAAAAACAATGACGATCGAGAGCGAATAAGAGAAATTGAACGACTCTCGCGGAGTCCGCGCACGCGCGATTCCAATTCGCCGATTAAATGTCAAAAGTGTCTCGAAGCCTCAGCGATGATAAGGCTTATTGGCGCTCCTAATCCATCCCCGCCCCAATGAAGCCGTAATCGAGGGCTTCGATTAGGCTTACCTTATAATGTACTCGATTTCACCTATGATTGCAATAACATACGGTTGTCCTTGGCCAGATGTTGCAGATACGAGCGAGAAGAAGCAGAACGAACAGCGCGAGGTGAGCCAGCAATCCGCTGGTGGTATCAGCAAACGTCAAGCCAAGAGTAAGAAGCGCCGGAAGCCCCAGCAGGAGTTCACGCACTCCTGGATGGTCGGGGCGCTTAAGGGACACACGGGGCCGATCCTCGACATGGACTTCTCCAGCAACGGCAAATTCCTCGCGAGCTGCGCCGAAGGTAGGCCGGCTTCATTAACATACATTTTGGCTCCTCGCTTTTTCCCTTTATCCCAGGCGTCTCTTTATTCGCTTAAACAGCACATGCTTATTACGACCACATGCCAATCGCGAGCGTTAAACCCGCTCATCTCGAGCGGCTTGGGAGTGGGGGAGGGGATTAGGGAGCTTCTCCTCGCTTCCTGCTATTCGTCTGCGTTTGGTGGATTGGCGTTGGATTAGATAGGGCGAAAGCTCCGCTGGTTTGTCGGAATAATTTGAGAAGCAGGATGCCGCTAGAATGCGATTACGAAAATCTATTCGGTGAAGTGGATCTCCGCGGTGGGGGCAGTGTTTATAGCGTATATAACGATGATAAGGCGAGGAATGAATGGGAATGCCGTTGTCGGGTCGATCATTTTCTAAGTAAAATAGATACGGGGAATTCGAGGTTGGTGTCGTGCCATTTCTTTTTTAAGAATGGGAGCACTTGTACCTTCGAATTTTAAATACTCGGCGATTATTTGCCTCGTATCGTTGCATATTGTGCTTTGCAGCTTCACCGACTTTTCAAGGCTTCCAGCGGGCCCTAATTACAAAACAAAAAAGAAAAAAGAAAAGAATTCGAACGCAATGGAATTTTTTTTAGCCACCGTTAAATACCCACGGCTCCTAATCGACATTGATCGTATTACTCCTAGCCATTTATATGTATACGATAAATATATTCATTTCACGATAAATGACACGATAAAGCTGTTATTCTTTCTTTCTCATCCTTCTCTTCCTCATCCTCCTATTCCTCCTCCTCTTCCTCCTCCTCCTCCTCCTCCTCCTCCTCCGCCTCTTCATCTTCTTCGTTTAATAGCAGCTATTTGATCATATTCAACTATTTTATTTTATAATAAATAATAACTCGATAACAAAACGTTCCAATCTGCGTTTTGTAAGTTCAAAAAATTCACAGCTCGTCGACACTTTGATAAGAAAAATGGCCTAAAGCAATAGCGATGAAACAGGTAGTCTATTCCATTGTAATAATAGAGTTACGTATGTTTAAGCGATTAAATAAATAATTTCATTGGATTGATCAGGAACGTTTAAATGGCGTTTTTAGAAAACTTATCGACTGCTGGTTGATAATGCTCGACAAATATTTAAATCGCGAAAAACGTATGATTGGCGTCGTCATTGATAACTATTGTCAAAGCAGTTGTTAAATGACTTCTAAAAGAAAAAAAAACAATCCGTAATACATTTATTAGTCGAGCCTTTCCGTATATCTCATATTATCGTTTTTTATCAGTGAACTTCTAGATCGTAAGCTTACCGTAAACATCGATGCACCTAGTACCTGGATTACGCGAGGAGGGAAAAAGTAATGGTGCGACTCGGTAAAACAAATAAGCCCAAGTATATTTACATAAACTTGGCCGTAATATTTTCATAATAGAAGTTTTAATGCTTTACGACTGTTTTCGCAACGTTAAATAGTCAACGGCCTCAATGACGCTTTATCATCATTTATCATATCGGCAGATTAGGTTCAAGTACGATCCTTATACATATATATATATATATATATATATATATATATATATATATATATATATATATATTATATATATCTCACGCGAGCGGTAATGCTTTACGACTGTTTTCGCAACGTTAAATAGTCAACGGCCTCAATGACGCTTTATCATCATTTATCATATCGGCAGATTAGGTTCAAGTACGATCCTTATACATATATATATATATATGTTACAATTATCTCCCGAACGATGGTAATTCGCTTGCCAAGACATTAGTCAGGAGTTGCCTCGTAATCACGGGAACTACGCGCACAACAAAGGATACGACCCCAGTGGAAACGTGTTCCTCGACAGTGAAACGTCACGCATCATCGGGACGTAATTCTCGCGTAATGCACGAGTAACAACAGAAGTGACAAGAGACCGTCACCCGCGTTCGCTCCAAGGGATAGACTGACGTGAAAAAAAAAAAAAAAAAACTGAGCGACAACAACGATGAAAGGAAGGAAAGTGGGAAATGACGGCGATCGGCGGCATCCATTACCGTTGCTCCGTCCGGACGTACAACTAGTTCTTGCTCTCGGCTATTCCTCGAATAGTATCCGGATGAAAAGTTTATCCGCCGAGGAACCGAGCATGAGAACCCCCGAGTGGAGACTAACTAAGGGAGGAGGAGGAAAATGGGGCAGGTTGAACGATCCTCCCGATTTATCCTGTAACTTTTTACTCGCACGATTTCTCTAGACCGCAGTTCCACTCGACCCTGGCTGGCACCGACTGGTCGATGCTGACTCCCTGACCCGCCCTCGGCCGTGTTTCACCTTTGCAAACACACAGCCATGCTCCCGCTCCTCCACCACCACCACCACCACCACCACCACCACCACCAAGGCGTTTGGCCAAGCTCGCGCTATTTATGCGTGCGACGCAGCTCGCAAATTGGCTTGGTGTCGCGTTCCGCTGCCACGTGCCTCGCGGTCCGTTAGTACCCGCGCATCCGGAAAGCTCGCCGTAAAAAGCGACGACGGCGCGATAACGGGTAGTGGGCGCGGCGGGCCATGGGGAGAGGTGGCGGCGGCGTCGATCGGCCGCTTTCGTAATCGTTACGCAAAAGCTCGTCGTGTGCAAAAACGGACTGCCATCCTCCCGGGCCCGCTCCCGCCCCACGACGACCAATCGTCCATTATCCGCGGCTCGGCAGTACGAGCGCTCGAAGCCGTGGACGATCGCGTTTCCGCCTGGTAATCGGATATTCTTGGACGTCGCAGGGGGCCTGCCGTTAAACGCCTAACGCCGTCTCGGAACGATAGAACGACGGAAGGAAGGAAGGACGGACGGACGGACGGACGGGGTGGGAGGTAACCCCCCTTTTTTCGATTCGACCCTCGTCGTCTCGCCGACCTTGGGGGACTGGAGCGAGTGGCTGCAGTCCAAGATTCGAGCCGGCCGACCATACCTTTTGACTGTACATTGTGCTTCGCTACTAACGATTGCGCAAAATAATGCTTAAAACGATGCTGCGCTCCCGTTGCCTATTATTTGTAATCGTCTTGGCAAATTTAATTCCAACCATTGGACATTATGTGACTTTCTCTCGTAGGTAATATTACAGCATTATAATCGTGGTTTCGCGCGACTTTATATTTCTTGTTTAAGCATCCGTGTAAGCTCGATGCAAGTCCGTCCTTTTTTATTAATTACGATACTCGCCGAGTGCGCCCGAGCGTTAATTTCAATACATTAATGATTTACCCGATAAAAGGTTGGCTTATCAATGTAATTTAATGTATTCCGTTACAAATTGATAATCGTTTGTTATGTCACACGTGTTATGATAAGTTTTGGACCAGAGACCAGGCGATGCACCATTTTTGGATTATTTTTATTTTCTTATTAATCGTTTAGTCGGTCCCTCGTTACTTACAATCATTTTGATTAAACCACACTTACATAGAAGGAAAATCATTTCGATCTAGTCGACATTTTAATGATATTTTTTTTTATGTCGAGCAAGCATTTCAAGCCGTTAAATTAAATTAAGTAACATAGATTCAGCGAAACCTGTTATTTTTACCTAAATTTAAAACGTATAAAAAGTTGCTACCGATGTTATGAAAACGCAAAAACATGTTTATCAAGCTGCACGCGAAATCGTAACGAATTTTCGAATTCGTTAATTATGAAATGCGATGCTCCAAAGTTTTGCTATATTCACCATTTTATCTTGTTTCTTTTTAATTTCCATTGCCTTACCGTAATTCACAAATTTTCGATTTTTATTTTAAAATACAGAATAAAACGAAGTTACTCGTTTATATAATATATATATACTATTTTGATAGACGAATGATCATATCAATTAAATTGAACCTAAATTTACAACTATGCAATCCGTACGAATATGAAGTAATGGAAAAAAATTTTGAACAATAAAAACTTGATATAATTATGTTAAACAAATAAACAAAAAAGAACAAAAAAGAACAAAAAAAAATAAAAATAAATTTTTTTAAGTCTTATTAAAAAAAAGTTTTTATTTTTATATATATTATCATATTTTTATTATATTATTGTTTGTATTATCAGAACGCTTTTCTAGTAGAGATAATGCTTTGTCGGTTATTTAGGCGAGTCACATTTATAAAAATATTACGTACCATTTGTATACATATTATATAATAATATTTCAAATATTGAATTTTACAATCAATTTTAATGATTAACCGTATCTATCTAATGACATATAATTACGTATATATATATATATATATATATATATATATATATATATATTATAAATTATAGTTACCAAGCTTTATTGACATAGATGTCATACATGTCATACAGTAATATAAATTTGACAGAAATAAGAAATATCGTCTCATTAATTTAATATGTGGCCTAGCATTTTAAAGATTTTGTTGGGAATTGATAAATTTCAGGTGCCTAATGACGTCTATTCAATGTACTGCGAATACATCGGAAATTTAAAAGCTTCTAAATCCTTTCCCAAGTAATATAATTTAGCTAATGAATCGAGGCTAATTGCACAAAATACCAAGAATTAATGTTTTCATATTCAATTAATGATTCGTAAAGCCAGTTGAAGGGATTCTGAGAATAACGTTTCATAATAATAATACCAATTTCTCACTTTCTTTTTATTAATGTAAAAGCTTTTGTATATTATATTCCTGTTGAAGTACATCCCAATCTATATGAGAATCCCTGTATATTTTTCAAATCAACGTACAACATGCTAAAATTTATTATTCTAAAGCGATAAAAATGTCAATATTTTAATTTGCAATTTACTATACTATACCATTTCTGATCATTACCATAATATGTAAAAATGTTAAGCTAAAAAAAAAAAAAAAAATAACCTTGTCGCAAATCAACTCACCAATCTTCTTACCAGACGTTTACCTTGTGCGCGTGTCGCTAACTCACATTTGTGTTATTACTTATACGAATGTAACCTCTGTATTCAGAGAACAAATTCTTTTATGAAATGTATATAATAAAAAGTTTTGCAATTTTCTTTGATGAAATTTGTAAGATTAGCGAATGACGCTAAAATAACTTTAAAGTTTAATTATCTTGAAGTAAAATAATAATTAAAAATGTGTATTTATTAATCAGTAAAAAATTTCCATTTCCACATTACGAAAAAATTCTATTTATCTGGATTAGGTATTCATTATTACATGTCATTTTATAATTTTATAAGAGAATTTACCTTGACATATAAACTTTAAAAGTGAAATTTATCATACATTAGATGGATTTAATGCTAATAAAACTTTAAAAAGAAAAGTCTTAGAATTTAGTTATTTTATGTTTGTTATTTCAATATTTTTACAAATAATTTATTGTTTTAATACGTAGATTATATATCTGGTAAAAATTGCGAGAAAACGAAATTTTCTTTCAATGATTTATCATTATACCAATGGAAAACTTTATTATTAGTTAAGCAAATATTTTTATGGTAAAAAATGTTGAAGTTTTATTATTTTATTTATTTATTTATTTATTTATTTATTTATTTGTTTTTTTTCAAGCAAATGTAAAGGCATTCGCTAAATTAAAGAAATATTATGGTACAGGTAGTTACAACGTAAGAAAAATGATTATACTCATAATGGAAATTAAGTATTACGAGTTGGCTCAAGAGTTTTTCTAAAATTTAGTAAAAAATTAATTTTTAACATTCACTTTTTAAAACTTTATATTTATTTATTTATGATTTATTTTTAAATTAAGATGTAAATTTCATGTTTAATAATTGTTAATTACTTTAATTTTTTGAGGATTGAATAAAATATTCTATCCATAGTCAATATACTATAGTTTATAACTAATCTTTGCTGAAACGAAGCTTGTTTGCAATGCTTTATTGTATCATAAAAATGATCCTTTCCTAATGATTCGCTTTGGCATAGAATATTATTAAAAATTAAATATTAGTTTTTCAATTAAATGTATACAACAGGACATATCTCCGGATACGGTATTATTTTAGAATTGCATTGCTTATCACGTGTTACCAAGGTGTTATTATTATCATCATCATCATCATTATTAATAATATTGTTATTATTTTTGTTGTATATATATATATATATATATATATATATATATATATATATATATATATATAATAATTGCATGCGTCACAATTAAGTTTGTTATAAAGTAAAAAGGTTTATTCATTACATTGAAGCTCATAGTCTCCTCAATCTTTAACATAAAAATGTCGTTTATGTCGACGTTCGTTGATGACATAACTTCATGAAGCATTAATGATGACGATGTCGTTCTCTAACTAACTTATCAGACATTGTATTCCCTCTGGATTTAAATCGAATAAAAATGCCTCGAAGCTACGGAAATAATTTACGATACACCGAAGGAAGTTGTAACGTAGAGCACGCTAGAAGCAGGTATCGGAATGATAATTTTAGTTCTTTCAGTAAATAAGATTGAATAAAAACAAACAAACCAAAGATGAAGAATTGAAACAACTTTTGGATGATAGTTATTATCAGTAGCGGCTGAGCTTTTTTTTTTTATTAACAAAAAATTACTTTACGAATTATATTATTATTGTGATAATATCTGCTGTAAAAATAATTCTGAATTTCAATTATTATCCATTTTAATAGTATATATATACATATATTTAAATAAATATTGAAGACGAATAAACTATCACATTTTTTTTTAATTTTATTTACTTTTTTTTTTTTAATAAATAAAGAAATAAATAAGCATTATCGAAGTTATTCATATAAACTTAAAATCTAAGGCATATAAAGTTATAATACAACTTGAACGATATGTAGTAACCTCATGTGTAATTAGGTGTTTCAGAAACAATATAATTGTAATTTATTTTGCTTTGATATACATGAGATTATAAGTTCATTGTATATTCTATAATTTGTTGAGTATCAATTATGTTCCTGTAATTTAAGTAATATTTGTTAAGTAAACTAGAAGGTATCGTTAAACTTGTATTGCCAATCAAATAATTATTATGATTTACCATTATGCCTTTTCATAATATCAAATTATCATTATAATTTTATGCATATAAAGTAATTTTATAAGTAATATAGATTAATTTTATTTGTGACTTTTTTTCTCTTTATTTTCTTTTTATTTTTAATCGAAACAAAAATTCAATATAATGTCGGTGTTATTGAAATTCTAATGATTACAAAGCCAACATATTAACAAAATCATAGAAATATATTGTTTTCCTAATTAATAAAATATTAATTGCAAATTAAAATTTTGTTCTTAACTTTATTTAAATAATTTATTGAATTAGTTTATGGTTGCTTGTAATTTTCAAAGCAGAGTAGTTGGTGTGCTTTGTTTAAAATCAAACTTATCAATTCGAAATCTTTATTTTATTTGTATCGACATTACGTGGAAAGTAACTTTACTTTAGGGTTTTATAATTATCAGATAAGAACCGTTGTCATTCTATTATTCTCAAATACAGTTTATTCAGCTCTTTTTTAATCAAGAACAAAGGAAATAATGAATAGAATTTTTTTTTTTTTTTTTTTTTCTTTTAAATTTTTAACCAAACGAGGGATTTTTTACTCTCTTCTTTTCCTTAACAATCGCGCCTTACATTACAAATATTTACAAATATCCGATTCAAATGCCCTTGCATCGAAAGTTTTTTTCGATGGATTCGAACGACGATATTAGTTTTAGGTACGTAGCGTTAAATAACGAAGTAGAATGCTAATGTTTGTTTTCGAATTCTTTTGTGTTTCGATTTATTTGATTTCGATTCCATGTGCGTAAAGGATTATTTGCTGCATGCGCTTATTGGTAATATTTATTGGCACATATCATATCAGCCAATTGACTATGATCAAATAATACAATTATTTCTAACAATCATAATTGATACCTCACTATCGTCAAGAAATCCTTGTTCATAAAGTCGTGTTAATGTGTTCATCATTATTAAAATACACACATTCCATCCAAAATTCAGAATGAAATTGACGAAGGCGATGCTGCACATACCGTATTAAGTTTCTATCCGTTACATTGAAAGAAACCAGTATTTTTATTTCTGAGGCCATGTTATATGCTTCCGGGTCAACTTGAAGCCTGATACGCGTGTGCGCGAGTGCGTGCGCTTATGCGCATGTGTGTTGGTTTAAAAGTAAGACGCGCACAAGAGAGAGAACTTTCTTGGCTTATATAAAAACGGCTTAAAGCATACGTCATCGTGCGATATTTGCGTATATCTCGAACCTGAAAAAAGCGAAAAGACAGTTTGATAAGTGCAATGGAAAGAGTCACGCATGCTCGGCAACAAAATTAAAAAGTGAAAGAAGATAAAAAGGAATACGAGGATCCTACAACATATAAAGCCTCACGCATAAAATATAAGGATGTGCGTATAACGGAGCGACACGCGGCTAGCCAACATCGTCGCGCTTGCAAGGCTACAGACTCCGTTATCGTCGTCACACTTCGCAAAGCGAGAAACATAGAGCGAGCGAGCGAGTGAGAGAGAGAGAGAGAGAGAGAGAGAGAGAGAATGAACAGGGTGTGGTGGTGGCGGTGGTGGTGGGGGAGGGGACGGAAAATGGAGCGAGTCGATCGGATACTCGATCGCGAACTGCTCGCTCATATAGATATACAAGAGGCAGAGAGACTTTATAAAGTGGGCTTCTGGGATAAAGCCGTGAAATTATCTCGAGCCCGATTCACCCTGACAATGAGCTCGATTAAAGTCTTCATATAGATGTCGAGAGTTCCGAAAAAGTTGGCAACGAGCAGGCCGACCGACATTTTGAGTTCTAGTTTAATGTTTTTTCTTACGACTCTCGCATTAATCACCGTGTATATTGTTAAGTGAGCTGAAGTGAAAATCCTTCCGAGGGTCGCCGTTGTGATCCAAGAGATCCACATCGTTATATTGTTTTTGGTACGCGCTATTTTCTTGTCTATGAACGAATCAGTATCTACGATGATGGTACAAATTATGGTCTTATCCGACCCCACAACGATACTTTTCCGTCTCCTCGGTGTGTATTGATTCGTCGGTAATATAATTACCGTTCAAAAGTCACGAAACATTAAATGTCCTTCATTGTTATGATGTTTACGCTAACCGATTTCCTCGAATATCTCTTTAGAATTTGTAAAAATCCAGAGCTAACCGATTATTGGAATAATAAAAGCTCCGTTATCGAATGTACACCCTATCAAAAAAAGACGAAAGATTAAAAAAACAATATTGGCAATAAGATATCCTTTATTGGAATTCTAATAATAATAATATTATCAGCTGCTGGTAATTTGAAAAATGTCAAAAGGAATGTGCTATGTTAATGCATTTGCAAATAATGATTTCAGCCTTAATTAGTTGTAATTTTCAAACGATTTGATGATGCATAATTAACAATGAGGTTTAAGATGTAATCGGTAGTAATAAATACAAAAAAAAAAAAAGAAAAAAAGAAAAAAAGATGGAAAACACGAGCTTTGAAGCGTCGGATTGATTGTGCATAAAAGCGAAATGGTGTATACTGCAAAGTTCAAAAGAGCAAATGTCTGGGAGCAATGACGAGCAGCCAGGCGAGCCATCCCTCTCTCTCTCTATCTATCTATCTATCTATCTCTCTCTCTCTCTCTCTCTCTCTCTCTGTATCTCTCTGTGTATCTCTATCTCTGTCTCTATCTCTCTCGAATGTACGTTCCGCTCATAGTTCACTCTATCCATGATTTTTATAGGATAAATGAAAAAGAAAAAGAAAAAGAAAAAGTGGCGCTTTCAAGTTCAAATAGCGCGGCGAGGCGGATCAATCGGTCGAGGTTACGAGGCTATTGATAATCTATAAAGTTATACCCGGCAGCCTTCGCGGGAAAAAAGGAATAAGGAACAAGGCCCGTTCCTATCCGCTAGCTAACGAGCTTCAAAATCAACAAAAACGCCGATCTTTCAAAGCTTGTTATTGGTTAGAAAGGAGCCTTGTTCCTTATTCCTTTTTCAGTGCGTAGGTCTTGAGGCTTCCGAGGAGGATCATCGACTCTTCGCGGATAGCTTCAGCTGTCTGTCTCTCTGTCGTTTCTTTATTATCGCTTAAACATATTCGTCTCGAGGTCGTTATTTTATAATCCCGCCTTTCCCTCGTTACCCATCTACCATTTCTCTCACGTGCACTCGAGCCCGTGAAACTCGTGCATCTTCTTTACTCTACTCCTTTATTAATAAAACATCTCTGTAATAACAATGCCAATGATAAGTCGGATTACAGTACTTTTTTTCTTTTTTTTTAATTTTTAACGTTGATTAAGTAATCAGTATATGTTATAAAATGTACTTTTGTATCACCTCCTCGTCCTGCTGCGATTAAAATAATTAACAATTTCCTACGCTCCATATATTGTTTTTGTTCTACGAGGATAAATATTGTGAGATTAACGTGAGATTTACATTTCGAAGAACAATGTTTGGAATTGAATTTATAAATCTTAATGTAAGACTTCCTTTGTAATGAAACTTAAGAATATAACTGCAAGCATCTTTATATACGTAATACAATTCAGTGTAAGAGTAACATGAGTGTTAATAATCAGTTGTACGAGCAGTTAGTTTTTAGTAATCCATTTAATCCATCGTAAATGTGAGGAGTTCAATTGAATAAAGCAAAGCAAAATGATGAGCAGTTAAATTTAACGGCATCGTTCGGTTTAATCCATGTCGTTGATTATCCAGGCAATGGGTAGCCAGTAGAGTTTCTTTCATGATATTTCACCTCGTCAAAGTACTTGCTCGCGAACGGCTTTAAGAGTGTCGTATTTGTCGTCTTTCTTTGTTCTCCCTCCCACCCTCGACGATCTCGCTCCCTCGCTCCGACTCTCCTGACTGACTGACTGACTTTTCTCCCCCCCCCCCCCCCCCCCCCCCCCCCCC
>NW_011948417.1:3505357-3530243 GCF_000503995.2 Ceratosolen solmsi marchali
CCCCCCTCCCCATCCCTCTCACACTCTCTCTCACTCACTCACTCACTCACTCACTCACTCACTCACTCACTCACTCACTCTGTGTGTCTATGTCCTTCTCGCGCACAAGCGCTTGGTTGGAAGAGAAGAATTATTGTATGTAATGATTCAGGCCTGCGGCAATAGTGCAAATGCGATAACAAATCACGTACATCCTTGCTACACGTCGAGTACACATGCAGGCTCGCAAGAGATTTTCCCTTGCTAACCCACTTCGAGTTAGACCACGTCACGGAGATTCCGTTAATCGCCGATGTTACGCGTGACTGCGTTTCTTCTTTCGAGCATTATTTTTCGGAGAACACGATGAATCACAGGAGCGAGACTACGTTAGTGGCGCCGTCACGAATCTCCTCATTACGAACCGTACAAATGTGCAAATCCGTATCATTGGCGAAAGATAAGCTGCGCAGCTCGTTTCGCTCAAATGGTCGCTCAAATCGTCGCACTCTCTCGGATATTGAATAGCGCTTAGTAATCGTTTTGAGCGATAAAGAATCTATAATTATGAGGCTAACGTGTTATTATTAGCGCTGGAGGCAATGATGAATCGCGATGAGGCGCTCGTTGTGTCGCGGAAATATCGTGTTAGTTGGCAGTTGTGGCGTCGCGCTGAACGAGCGCCAGCCTCGACATCTCGGCCGAGCGACCATCTCGGAAAAATGCCCGGAAAAGCTCGGCTAGTGGCGCAACTTGGCCGCTAAATGCGAGAGGAGTCGTGCTTCCAAGAAGGTAAAAGGGAGCATCGAGGCAATGAGGACATAGAGAGAGAGAGAGAGAGAGAGAGAGAGCCAGAGAGGGGGCGGGGGGGGAGGAGAGAAGCTAAAGAGCCATTAAACGAGGATTTAATATAAAGTTGTATATCTGTTTCTGTTGTGTGCAATAAAGATCGCGAGCTGGCGCCGACTAAAGAGGATGTGGAGCGCGCCGCCGCCACTGCCGTAGCCGCCGCCGCCGCCGCCGCCGCCGCCGCCGCCGCCGCCGCCGATGCAGCCCCAACCGAAGCCACATCCAAGGGCGCCAGGAGCCCCAGGAGTGGCCCCCCTGGCAAACCCAAGACCTCGACCCCCGCGCCTGGCAGCGCCCCACCCTCGCCCTCTTCCTCGACCAAGTCCAGCTCGTCGGCGGGCTCGGGATCGGAGCAGCAGCGCGCCATCCTGAGCCGCAGGCAGCGTAAGAATCGGACGCGAGCGCCACGTGAGCAGCGTCGGGAGTTGCGGGCGCGCGACGCCCTTCGCGAGGACGACCATAATGGGCCGCCGCCAGCCCCAGCCCCAGCCCCCGTCACCGTCACCGTCGTCCCCGCCGTCACCGCCGTCTCCGCCGTCACCGCCGTCACCGCCGCCTCCGTTGCCACGAGCAATTTTAGTAACGGTAGCCCCACAATGACGGCCGCTCGACCCCAGCCGGAGCGTGCACCGCCCGAACCCGGACCCCCAAATCAACTGCACCGCCTCGGGAACGCGGCTCTGGCCGGGCTCCTGCGTAATTATGCCCTCGGCGGCGATGAGCTCGCCCATCTAGGCTACCCCGTAGAGCTCGGGCACTTCCCCGGGCACGCCGTTATCCTCAGCTGCATACAACAACAACAACAACAACAACAACAACAACAACAACAACAACAACAGCTACAGCCACAGCTACAGTCACAGTTACAGCTACAGCTACAGCTACAGCAACAGCAACAACAGCCACAGCAACAACAACATGAACAGCAGCAGCAACATCAGCAGCAAAACCATCATCACTATTATCATCATCATCATCATCATTATTATCATCAGTCGGCCCAGAGGCTCGACGCGAATGCCCGGGAGTTCGTGCCCGGTGACGCAGGAAGTGCCGGCAGCTCCCTCGAGAGCTCGGATCTTGAGCAGGAGAGCGCCTCGGATAGCGACAAGGGTAGCGAAGCCGGGGAACGCGCCGAGGCGACGATAGAGCGCCGATGCGTGCGCTGCGCCCGACCTTTCTACGTCGGCCGCGAGGACGGCGAGTACCTGCGCGAGGAGAAGTGCTGCTATCATTGGGGCAAGCTGCGGGGCGCCCTCTGGGAGTGCTGCCGAGCACGAGAGAGCTCGAGAGGTTGCACGAGCGCCAAGGCTCACGTGTGGACGGGTCTGGTGCCGGGCTTCAACGGGCCCTTCGCCGACTACGCGCGCACGCGACCCGCCCGCCAAGTGCCCCGCGACGGCAACTACGGGGTCTACGCCCTCGACTGCGAGATGTGCTTCACGAAGCGGGGCCTCGAGCTCGGCAAGGTGACGGTCGTCGCCCTCGACGGCCACGTCGTCTACGAAGCCCTCGTGAAACCCGACGCCGAGGTCATCGACTATAACACGCGCTTCAGCGGACTGAGGCCCAGGGATCTGGCCAAGGCGAGCAAGAGCCTACGCCAGGTCCAGAAGGACATAACGAGCTTCGTAACGGCCGAAACGATACTCATCGGGCACGGCCTCGAGAACGACTTGCGCGCTCTACGGATCCTCCATCCGACGGTCGTCGACACCTGCGTCGCCTTCCCGCACTTTCTCGGCTACCCATTCAGAAACAGCCTCAAGACCCTGGCGCGCACGGTACTCCGCCGTGAGATCCAGGTTAAGGAGCACGACTCGGCCGAGGACGCCAGGATAGCCGTCGACCTCATGCTCACGAGGTTGCAGCACGACTTCTTCTAGCCGAGGGCCCGGCTACGCCGCGGGCTGACACTCCGCTTCAAATGAATCTGTGATACATTTACCCCCTCCAACCCCACTACCCAACGTCCAACCAACGATCCCACCGCGCCCTGTTTTACATAATTATCACCCATACCGTCCCCTACCGTCCCCCCTCGCCCCTCTAATTCCGTTCGATCGCTCATCAATACCGCCCACCCCGCCTCGCCAAGTCCGCGCGTCTCATGGAGCTCCGAACCGAGCTCCTCCACGCCGCACGCCTGTGACCTTCTGTGATTAACGTAGTTGGCTACGTTAGCGGGGGCGTTTTCGCGGAGACGCTCGACCGATTACGCGCCTCAGCAGTTACGCGAGCGAGTGCGCGTCAGGGAGCTCCCACGTGGCGCTCCTGCAAAGCGACTATCCTATCGAGAGTGAGGATGCGCGGGAGGGTGGCGCGGGTCAGGACGACTCCGTTCGTAGAGTTGTTGGGCCGCTCGGCCATCTCCTCCCATTCTCCCGCCCCTCCTTACGTCCGAGAGAACAAAAATCAATTATTATCGAGCTCTCGCAAACGTGCGCCCACGTACACATACGTATATTGGGCGCCCTAGCGGGTATCATCTACGTATCCTCGTCATTGTTGCATCTGCGTGTACTGTATATGTATGCGCGCACGAGCGAACCTGAAATTTTCATGGTAAAATGCGAGGAGAGAAGCCGAAGGGAAATAAGCGAGCCTCGTGCTTAATTTCAAGCGCTGGCGCGATACGTTCTCGCGTGGATATGATATAATAGCGTAAGCA
The DNA here is from genome assembly GCF_000503995.2 of Ceratosolen solmsi marchali. Lineage (NCBI taxonomy): Eukaryota > Metazoa > Arthropoda > Insecta > Hymenoptera > Agaonidae > Ceratosolen > Ceratosolen solmsi. Next base: position 3,508,857 of record NW_011948417.1, read on the forward strand.
AGCAAGCCCAAGTGTGCTTTGCATATTATTTTTACGAATACCTGTGTGAAGTAAGTAAGAAAAAGAAAAAAAAGCGGCGGCGAACGGCGAATCCTCAACGTCGGCGGCGATGCGAATCGCGAGTTTCTCACATATGCACTACGCGACATATTTTCATCGATGTGTCTCACTTTTTTTCTAGCGTCGATTCTCACTGCCCCCTCCTCCCTCCCTCATCCGCGATCACTCTCATTCTCTCTCGTCCCAGCCACCCTTTCTCCCGATTATCGGCTCCATCAACCCCCACCCCTTTTTTTCTCACATTTTCTCACGCTACTGCTGCTGCTCGTGGATCAGCTGGGAAACTCGCAGTTCGCGTGGCGAGCCACGAGAGCCATGCGCCGACTTGTACATAGTTTTTACTCGTAACTTCTTGTATTTAATTTATTGTTATGTTATAAGTGACGTAAGAGGCAAGGACACGCGAGCGCACCAATATATTGTAATTGATGTAGACCGATCAGAATAGCGCGTACGGACGAAAAATTAGGGACGACGATCGATCCAGAAACGTCTTCTCTCAATTCCAACGATACCAATGGCGTGTTTTATTATTATCCTCCTCCTCCGTTTCCCCATCTCGAATCCTTAAGCTTTGGCGCGTCGACCAAACGCTATCGCATCGTAAAATAATGATATATATATAGGCGCTATATAAATATTGATGAATTATTTTACAATATCGCATTGGCGATTGCGATTACGACAATAACGAACGGCGCGTCTTCGGCATCGAAAATGCGCGCGCTCTCGTATTATTGGCTAAAGAACGAGAAAGAATTTTTGAAAATCGAATAATGTCTGACGCGACCTACAATCAGCGCGACAACGCGAGCGAGTCGCTTTCACAAAAAAAACGAACGTTACGAACGACCGTAGTGAAATGCAGTCAATTTTTTTCTCTCCCTCTTAACACCCCCCCCCCCCCCCCCCCCTCTCTCTCTCCCCACCCCCTCCACCTTACTAGCCCTCGTCAAACCCCTCACTCCACCGCCGGTATGATTTCGACTGAATAAGAGGCGCTACAATCGTCTACAAAGTGGCAGTGGCAAGATGCCGATGTTTTGAATTAGCGGAGCAAATAAAAACGGAAGAAGTGGAGAGAGTACGGCTGGGTAGGGATCGGATCGGTTCGGTTCGGTTCGGTTCGGTTCGGTTCGGTTCGGTTCGGTTCGGTTCGGTTCGGTTCGGTTCGGTTCGGTTCGGTTCGGTTCGGTTCGGTTCGGTTCGGTTCGGTTCGGTTCGGTTCGGTTCGGTTCGGTTCGGTTCGGTTCAACCGATTGGAAACTCGCCGCCGAGAGAGAAATTTGCTGCTAGCCTCTTACATAAGAGTCCATCGCTTCGAAATGATGCGCGATTTTTTTTTTTTTTTAATTTATTTATTTTTTTTTTTTTTTAATATAGTCACCTCCGCCGATCATTCGGCAAACTCTGAATATTTATCGTATCTAGGGAGGCCAAAAGCGCGCCAAGCCACATCACACACTCGCACAACGAGGCGTTTATTATTGTAACGCGATGCGCTTAATGACGAATGACCAATAAAAAATAAACGAACCAAGTGCCTTGCACTAATAATACTCTAGATTAAAGAAAGCGTAATTAAAGTATCGATGACGTTCGCGTGGATGGATGGATCGTCGTCGTCGTCTTGTTCGCTTAATCGTGAAAGTGATTAGGCAACCACTGCCTCGGATAGATGACGATAGAACGGAAATCGCGCATCTTTGTTATTTTAAAGGCAGCAAAGTTTTCAAGAAACTTTCTCCCCCGCCACTGTCTCCCGTCCTCCTCTCGCCATCACTCCCCCTTACGGCCTCGGTCCTTGCGAACGATATTGCGAAGCACGTAAGAAGAACACGGGCGGTTCGGAATCGGAAGGGAGCCCCGAGCCGAGGGGGAAAGCGCTTAAGAAAGCCTGGTGGTCTCTAGGGATGGGCGAGGGGACGGAGTCGGGGGCAGTAGGTGGCAGGTCGTAGTCGGGCTCGTCTGCCGGCAGGAAAGGCAGGAAAGTTGCGCGAGACCTCGATAGGCGCTTGCGCAACGAGCCTTAGATTATGTAAAGAGCGCACATTTTGGACAGAGCGCGTTACGAAAGCGCCAAATGCCTGCGCACAGGAGGACATGACTAGTAGGAGCATCAACAACGCTTACGACGACTTACGACGACTACGATGATGATTACGACTATGAGAAGTAGGAGAACGACGACGGCCTCGCTAGTAGGGAGCGGAGACGTACGCGCTCGCGACACCGTTTAGTAAGCGTGACAAAATATCGGCGGGCCGGGCGACGTCACGCGGCCTCGGGTCGCGATCGCGCAACTTCTTAGGCGGATACTTCTAATGCTGGCGACCGAGTCCAGGGACCTCGCAAAAATCCGGTCTGGTAGCGCGCCTCCTTTTCAGCTGCTGCCCCGGCCGACGGCTCCCTCCGCGGCACCAAGTCTCCGCGACCGCCACCGCCGTCGCCACCGCCACCGCCACCGCCACCGCCACCGTCACCGTCGTCGACGAGCGCGCATACTTGCATCGCTCTCATCTAGCTCGGAGTTCGTTCGCGAGAAGACGATCTCGAGCGTCAAATTGCGATGGCGACGGCGGCGCCCGCGGCGAGGATGATGACTCGTAGCAAGAAGGTGCGCTCGCTCGCGAAGATCGTGGCGTGGAATAATCCGTTAGCGGCAAGGCGCCAATGCTCGGGGCAAAGCTGAAAATCGAAGCGACGCTAAGCCCCAATTGTCAATTACAGTCCTTGACACTTGGACAACCAGATGCCCGGCTATAATGTATGCGCATTTTTTATTTTTATATTTTGCAAAATCAAGCTTTTGCGTATTGATGGGCGGGGGAGGGGGATGGAAGGAGAAGCGAGCGGGTGATGGATCGAACGGGCATACGCCGTTGATTTCGCTCGTACGCTGTGGCAGCTGTAGTTTTAATAGAAGCCAAGAAGAGAAATTAGACTTATCGCTGACAGACAAGACAGAGGAGAGAGAGAGAGAGAGAGAGAGAGACCGTTATGTCGATGTATCTCGAAGAAGAAAAAACTCTGGAACGCGATTCGTTCCTCGGATTAATACCGCAATACCAATACCTATAGGCCCTCTCTGGCCATAAGCAATATTCAACTTAATTTTATTTTTTTAACGCTGTAGATTATCGAATGCGACGACGATTATATCGATGATAGAATAAAGCAATACATTTTCTACAATGAAAGCCATACACGAGTTTGTCTTTTATTCTAAACCATAACGACCAGCCCACCTTCCGTCATACCTCTATCCTCACATGTCTCGCGACTCTCTTCATTGTTCCGTTAAAAGCACGTGCTTTTAACTCCTTGCTTTTCAGGATGTAAGTAAATTCAACTCTGAACGACATTTTACAATGGAGCGTTTACAATAGCGTTGCCTACTTGCCCAAAGTCCTTTCTAAAACTCACCTCTTCTGTCTCTCCACGAGCGACGTTGACTTCCCTCAATTATTCGTCAATTTTCTTGAAATAACATTACTCTTTACCGCGAAAGTCGCTAATTCATCACATTTCAATGCGCGCATCGTTGCAGTCATTATTTTCACAGCCAGCATCAATGTAACGAGATACCAACAAAAAATAATAAACAAACAAATAAATAAATTATAAATATGGGCGTACACGTGGCGTCAATTTATTCGACGGACATTCGATTGAAACGACCAAGTAATTACAACGACAACGATTCGCTATTGACGCTGTTGACGATACACACAATTTTTTAATTCAATGTTGCTAATGTTCGAGCATTTGATGGAATAGAGTACGACGTAAATTTCTCAAATATCATTTTAGCCATTTTTTCAATTCCTTATTCCTCGTCCGTACCGTGTAATAATACTCTCGCCGGTTACACGTTCGACATTGATTTAAAATAATTGCCGTTGAACAAATATTGAAAAACAAAAAGCATATTCATTGAATGCCTATACGGAGTATACAATTATTAATTAATTCATCTAGCAACGAACGCTAAGCAAATAAATAACTAGAACATTTATATTGGCTTTCATGTTGCCGGTAAAAATTACATTTTTATCATAATCACCACTACCAACTACTACTATTATATTACCACTACCACTATTGCTATCTCTACTGCTATTGCTGCTGCTGCTGCTGCTGCTGCTGCTGCTGCTGCTGCTGCTGCTGTTGCTGCTGTTGCTATTACTGTTGCTGTTGCTGTTGCTGCTGTTGCTGCTGCTGCTGCCGTTACCCCATCACCTCTAGGTGTATGGCTATTACATCCTACTTCCAATACTCTACCTCTCCTTTACGAGCGAATGCGTTTCACCATGCAAACTCCACCCTGGGCTTAGATGAGGGAGATATTATTCCTTACCTACTTTCTTTTCGCTTGTACAGTAAATTTACTTTCGCATTTCTTCGAGTCACTTTCTCTGTCTGTCTGTCTCTCTCTCTCTCTCTCTCTCTCTCTCTCTCTCTCTCTCTCCCTCTTCTTTGCTCCACCCCTCCCCCTCACTCCCTCACTCACTCTCTCGCTCTTTCGCGCTCTGTCTCTCTTTACCTCGTTAACCATATATAACTGTACATTGCTCGAGTTAGGACTCACTTTATGCCTTTCCATGCTTATTCCCTTATCATCTCTCTGCTCTCTCACAAGTTTCAAATTAAATTCAATAATAATATTGTATGATGGGATTGCCATATTCGGGTGCTTGTGGGTCCGTGTTAAATAGTGTTCGAAAATCCCAAAATCTAACGTTCGTTTATTGCATTGGTTACGAGGAGTAGGAGCAGACTTTGAATGGAATGTAAAATTCAAATTCGACTCTTAGACAGGAAAATCAATTGCTAAGCATAGACGAGGCGATCATTGTCATTAAATTTTGCTTGGCCGTACAAATGGTGCGCGACAAATATTGCTAACTACGACTACTAATATTGCCAAGCTACCATAGACTCATTTATTCACGAAAGCTCAGTTTCGTATAATTAAAGAGCCTCCGTCGTAATTCTTACACAACGATCGTTGATCATCGCGTGCCAGCCCCACGTATCCGATAAATTTATCGAGAACGAAAGGAGGCGAGTGTGCGTAAAGTAGCCGTACGTACTCCTTAGAGGCCGAGCGGGTCAATAAAATAATACGATATAAAATAGCGGAGGTGAGCCAAGTGTCGGGCGGAATGAGGATCGACACTCGACGGTATCGGCATCAGCTGTCGGGCGCAGCTGTCGAGCGCCGCCGAAAACCGAGTCGCCGAGAAATCGAGAACAATGTCTCTTGGCGGTGCAAAAATAGCCTCCACGCGCGAGCAAACGCCATTCCCCGAGCGAGGCGACGTCGCCGTTCGCTATAAGTCACGCGCCTACTCGACTTTCCACGCGCTCACCTCGTAACCGCCGACTATCCGAACCCAAACAAAAAATAACAAAAAATAACAAAAACAAAAACAAAAACAAAAACTAAACAAAACAAAACAAAAAACAAGGAGCCGCCCATACGGAGACGACGTCTCAGATCTGGGACCCGGTTATTATCCTCGAGGAGCTTCGTCCTTCCTGAGTTTCCTGGCTCAGGCTCTTAGGCTTAGTACTGCGACCTGAGAGAGCACGGGCGCGCTTTCACAGCACGAGGCGCGACGCGATGCGGCGTACGTTACTCGCCCAGAGAAAGCTCCGCGCCTCGTATTTCCATGCGACCTAGTTCCTAGCGGTCCCACGCGAGTATTGCCAGCGCCGATCCGATTCATTAATAACATTTCATTCGCAATGCTGTACGTCGGAGCTGGGATGGGACGATATCCTGTAGCGTTAATATCCGCGACATCGTGACGATTTCGTGACGATTTCGTGACGATTTTGTGAGGATTTCGTGACGATATCGTGACGATATCGTGCTGGATTCGAGGCTTCCCGACAACGGCCGACGCGCGGTTCCTTCGCTCTTGCACGAGGCGAACCAAGTTGGCTCACTTGCTCCACTCGAACATTTTTCACTTTAAATTCGCCGCAAATTCAATATAATACATTGGAAGTGGAAGAATCCGGGATGCGCCCGAGCGATTCGTCCATTACTATCCGCTGTTATCGGCAACATTGATATTTAATTGTTTACTTATCAATTTCATGGATATTTTCAATTAGCGAGCCTATTTTGTTTCTTGAGGGGAAAAAAAAAAGAGAAAAAAAATCCCGATGGAGTAAGCGCTACGGCATCTTGTTTATATATTCGCTACGAGCCTAACTGGTCCGGAATTAATTACCCTCTCGCAGTCTCACAAAGAGCGCTCTTTCTTCAGCGCATTTCGCCGTAATTTAAACGGGATTTTCTAAATGTTCCTCGTAATAATTATTTGAAAATGCCATTAAGACGTTCCTAACGAAATTTTCCGATCAATTTGTTTTATCCCGTCAACTTTGGCTTCTCAACCAACTTCTCAAAACCTTGTACTGACAAAAACTTGCCTGACGAAATTGGCGCCCATTTTCTTTTGTGTGTGTGTGTATGTGTGTGTGTGTGTGTTTTTTTTTTTTTTTTTTTTTTTTTTTTTTTTTATATAAGTAACGGTTGATTATCTTTTTACGCAACTTTTTCATCTCGATAAACATAGAAGACGTAGTACGTCCAAATGATAAACAACAAACAAAACAATACGCGATAATAAAGTCCAATAAAGCAATACGCGACATGGCGACTGCAACAAACTACCGGCCCTATTAATCCAAATTGATTTTGCAAGATTTACGCCCCCACCATTTCCAAAATGACGATAGTCATTTCCAAAATGTACGTTACGACGAAAGATGAAGAAGACAAAGTTATACACGACTATTTGTCCATTCCTCGTGTTAACTCTGCCGGCGCATTGTATGTCTTATGAAATATTTCTCTCCCGTTCTGCTCTCTCTAGAACATCCAATGACAAACGCAGTCGATGATTATAAAATAACGATATCCTCATTCCTAACGATTGATGATACTAAAGTCACAATGGGATATTGTTGGCCGCTCATTTCGCGTCGCGCACATCCCTAATCCACGAATGTTTCAATAGCGTGCTAATGGTATTGTTGTGTATTGTCAAATTTAGCTACTGACCCGTCAATAATCATCTCCGTTCATATTACATTTGCGCTTTTATCGCCAGAAGTTGTCATATCAATATTTGCCGTTCCATTTATCCTAATAAATAATCATTCATAGCACTGCTCGTAGGTAGCGTTATTCATGCAATTTTTAACAGAATGCGCCTCGTAAACAAAAATTATATCATTGCCTTTTGATGAATTATCGGGAAATCGCAAGCGCGATGATGGGACGATTAAGACTTGTTCGCACAACTTCCAAAATCGCAGACTTCCAAAATCTCTCATGCTAATTTTTGTATAAACGCACGTGCCGTCATTTTTTCTCTTTTCTTTTTGTTTTTTTTTCTTTTTTGTTTTTTGGCAATGCAGAAAAAGATTTTTATAAACCATTATCAATTGTTTATCATTTGCCATGTTATTTTCAATGTTTACAATTATTATCGATGATTTACAACAACTCGTCGTACGCTTTTAATTAACATTATGCTATAACTATCACTCTCATGATCCACCTAATTATTCACTTAATTTTTCTGGACATATAATTATTGTTAAACGCCGTTGGGCGCATCTACCGTACTAAACCCTAAGTAAACACGGCAAATTTTAAAAATAGTCTCCGATCCTTCGGCCATTAAAACAGGCACCTTTATTCCCTACTTCGTTTCTCCTTAACAGATTTATTGTCTTGGCTTTTGTGCAATTGGCAACTTTCATGATTCTCACCGTTATACACTACATTTATACATATATATTATTATTTATTATTATTTATTATTTATTATTTATTATTTATTATTTATTATTTATTATTTATTATTTATTATTTATTATTTATTATTTATTATTTATTATTTATTATTTATTATTTATTATTTATTATTTATTATTTATTATTTATTATTTATTATTTATTATTTATTATTTATTATTTATTATTTATTATTTATTATTTATTATTTATTATTTATTATTTATTATTTATTATTTATTATTTATTATTTATTATTTATTATTTATTATTTATTATTTATTATTTATTATTTATTATTTATTATTTATTATTTATTATTTATTATTTATTATTTATTATTTATTATTTATTATTTATTATTTATTATTTATTATTTATTATTTATTATTTATTATTTATTATTTATTATTTATTATTTATTATTTATTATTTATTATTTATTATTTATTATTTATTATTTATTATTTATTATTTATTATTTATTATTTATTATTTATTATTTATTATTTATTATTTATTATTTATTATTTATTATTTATTATTTATTATTTATTATTTATTATTTATTATTATTTATTATTATTATTTATTATTATTTTATTTGCTCTAGATATTAAGTGGGGGACTTTGTACTGGGAATATGCTCAATGCGATTCGAATATTATCTTCTATTTATGTTTTCCGATTATGTATTCTCCATCTCGACAGTACTTTTCACTTTATATTTCAATTATTACTATATTAATTTATTTCAATTTTATTTTGTTTTTTATTTATTTATTTTTTTTTTTTTGTCTTGTCGTAATATTTAGTAATAACTATTTATGTAAACTTTATCAAGTTCCCTTTTTGTCACTATTAGTCGTCACTCCTTTTTATCACTATTTGCCAGTTTCAGAAATCTCGTAGAGTATAACTAATAGCTACCGAATTTTGCTTTGCCTTAAATTTTAGTTTTATTTATTCATTAACATCATAGCATCACCGTTTCAATCATTTCCTCATTTCATAATTATCTAGATCTTATTTCATTTGCCATTGTTTTCAACATCTACGGTTACTTTCTTAGCAAAGCTTAGAATATTCGATTCGCTTATTATTTACTGAAACTAGGCAATTTTTATGTCAATTTTTATTGCATTGTTGGAAAAATAAAATTCTTTCTAAATACAATAACGTATGCAAGTTTCTTTTTAAAAATTTTCATAATTATTAATTTGACAGCAGAAAAGTCAAAACAATGGGCGTACTTTTTACATAGTAAATAAAAACTTTAAACACGTTTTTCCTGAAAAATGTTATTTTCGCTTAATTGTCAAATTTCGCGTGTTGAACAATTGCTCGAATTTGTTTGATTTTTTTTTAGGATCTGTTGAATGTGTGTGTATATATATATCATTATCGTCAGAAGTTCGAATATATCTTTAAAAATTCAATTATTCATAATCATCTTATATATTACATATAAATCATAAATTTTCAGAGCCATAGATTTTTAATGTTATTTTTAAATCTAAATATCCAAATTTAATAATAGTACACAGAAATAACAAAATATTTTAATTATTTTACTTTAATTGAAATTCTATTCTTTACTGTTTTTTATCATAGTTTTATATTAGTTTCTTGTTTTCTTATTAACTTCATTCTGATTGTAATTTTTCTTATTCAATTTAATATTAATATGCAGTATTCAATATTAGTGCAGTTAACATCGTTTGTAATGTCGTCAAGTGTAGACAAAAAAAAAAAAAAAAAAAAATTGAAGGACATTAGGTGGTATAAAAAAAAATTGAAATGTATATAGTTAATTTTTGGAAACTCTCCAAATATAAAGTATCAAATGCATAATTGAATTTTTTTATTTTTTGCCACGATCGATGCATTATTCGCCTTTTATTTATCGTGGCTTTGATTTTCATTTTTCAATGTAGTCGTGTATAATGACAATTAATCCACAGAATCATAAAGAACTACTTAGTTTCATGAATTCCTCTAGAATCTCAAAATACGCGAATTACTAAGTACTCGTTCATTACTAACAGACGTAGTCGCATAAAATTATAGATAATACAGTCGATACAGTTTTCATTCTTCATACATAATTACTAAGCAAGAGAATAATAAGATATTTTTTAATGAATAATGAATTGTAAAATTTTAAAAAGATCAATTTCGGCATTCACCTTGAAACTTAATTCTAATGTGTTATTGAACAGAGAGAGAGAGAGAGAGAGAGAGAGAGAGAGAGAGAGAGCAATTCAAGAAATATAAATTTTTCCGTTACAATATATAAATTTTTATAAAATATTGAATATGTAGTCCTATATTCGTTTGTCATTCGTCGATCCGACGAAAAAAAGATCTTATGAAGTCAATAAGATACGCAAGTTTCAATGTAAGCGCAAATTCTAATTACATGTGGCGGTTCCGAACGCGTGTATCGTACGTTAGGCGTGGCGCTTTTATATATAGGAGATTGAATTAGCTTGGATGCTGATGGGCAATCATCGGCTACTATGCGAATTTTCGCTGCAGCGACCTACTAGATTCAAGCGCGAGATCTTTTCTTAAAGAAAACTAAAAACGTATATATCGCACGCGTGATTGTGTGTGAATCGTGTCGCTTTGCTCGTGTATCGATTAGTCGTAAAGGCGAGAGAGAGAGAGAGAGAGAGAGAGAGAGAGAGAGAAAAAGGCAAAGAACTACATGGTTTCGCGTGTTGTTTCAAGGTTGTTGAACTAAGCGAGGTGGCGGTCAAAGGCGCTTGAAGCTGAGAACGCGAACCTCTGATCGATATGACGAAGGCAGAGGTACAGGTTGAACGAACGCAGGATAAAGATCGTTTAAGGCCGAATTCCGATAATCGAATTGCCGTTTTCAATTCGCAAGACGCTATGTTTTTGTTTTTTTTTACCATCGTGCTTTGTTTTATTATTACATCATATCGTATGTCATTTTTAACCTCGTATAATCTCCTTTTTTGGCGACCTTTATAGGCAGTTATATCGGAGGAATGCACAAGGACAGGTATAGGGGATATTTTTATATTCGTCGATGTCTACTATTCGGTGTGGTGGCCCGTCGTATTTTTCGGCCTATTTTTACCAAGGTTATTTTCAATGAATATTTTTCGCATTTACATCGATCGCTTCTTTTATTCAGAATTTTCAAAAATTTAAGATTTATGTCTTTCGTTTATATAAATGAGAGTTCTGTTAAAACGGAATAATTGCTAATTCATGTTGAGGGTAAGCACTTTTAGGTATTGGCAAAAATCTCGATTTGGATAGCTTCGTAGCTGTGAATACCTTGTAATCTTCCTCTATATTAGTCAAGAAATTAATTTTTTTTTCTTATTTGGCAAATTAGTATGTATCCATGATGTTTATCCTTATATATATATATATATATATATATATATATATATATATATATACACACTACTTTTTCCTTTATCAGTTTGTTAAAATAAATTTATTTTGAATTAAAATGACTTACCGAGGTAAATTCCGCTCATAATCAGCATATGACTAGTGTATATATATTTTTTTAATTAAGCACGGAGACAATTATCTGACTTTTTCTTTTATTTGTCATTTTACAAGCTGTTAATCAAATAGAAATCTTGTTGTATAAAATTTTGCATTAGTATTGAAAGATCTTGTGCTCAGTGTCTGTACGTGAAAACGTCTTGCTTAAAAAAAAAAGAAAAACAAAAAGAAAAACAAAACAAAAAATAACAAAAAGAAAAAAAAAGAAAGAAAGAAAAAGAAATTAAAATAAAATGAAATTAAAATACGATGAATATATGAAAATGTAAATAATATTGTTGTACTTAAAATTCTGATATTATGCCAGAGTACACAAAGTATTACGAAATTTAAGTTATAATATGATTTTATGAAAATTATCAGGCAATTTGTCACATATTGTTCACTTTGCAATTATTATTTATCATATTTTCAAAACATACATAACTGCGCTAAATAAATAAACTATGTAATAATATTTTCATTTATAATGAATATTAACCCGTTAAAATTCAACTAGACTAGGTGCACCTATTCAATAGATCTATTTCAAAATTACTGATTTAAGCATACGTATTATGACAGATATTTCATCAACTAATTTAATAGACAATTTGTATCTTAAATGTATGATAACATTTTTAAAAACTTTTTCAAGCTTAAAAACCAACGTTATTGGCGCGAATATGTTGTATCCGACTTTGCTGCCGTCCTTGTGTTATTATAGAAATAAAATCCGTAACATATTTCTTACTATAAAATCATTTCATTATATCGTATCAATAATAACATGGACTTTACAGCAATGCTTGATAAACTTTTCATTGGAAATTTATTCATGCACTATAAAATATACCTGCAGCTTAGCTGAAGATTTCCAACTTAACCTCAAAGATAACTGTAAAATTATATGTGCATGTTTCATTACTCTAAATCTAGTTGAATTATCTGGAGTTTAAGAGTTTAAAGCCAAGAACGTATTAAAATAATAGTGGCCTTGTTTTATTATATATTTATTTATTTATTTATTTATTTATTTTTTTTTTTTTTTTTTTTTTGAAATTTATTAGACATCGTTCTGATTATTTACGAGTTCAATTGCAAAAATGCGAATTTACGTATTATATAACCACAATTTAATACAAAGCAACATATACTTATTATACTTGACAATACTTTATATATAAATTAGTTATGAGAATTTATCTCTCTAATGATATGACCTTTCTATAAAATAATAAATAATAATGAATACGTTATCGGATCTTGGCGAATAATCGAAGTTCGTTAACTTTGTCTTATGTTTAGAAGTTTATTATTTAGAATTTAGAATTTTATTCGTATAATTTATCAAACATTATTATCTATGTATATGCTAGATATACGTATTTTTCATTTATTTAATTCACGTTTCATTTAATTTATTTCATAAATATTTCAAAGTATTCAATACTAGACAATAGGATACAAAAAAAAAAAAAAAAAAGTAAAAAAAAGTTAAGCTAACGCATCCGATTAAAATACGTCTTTAATTATAAATGAATTAACTCTTAAAAAATCAAAAAAAAAAAAAAAAAAAAAAAAAAAAAAAAAATATATATATATATATATTCGATGTTAGTAAATTTTCAGTACATTGTAACAAATAAATTTGATACTAAAATACAAACTTATGTTAGCACGTAAAAAGATTCTTAAACTTTATTCATGAAACTTTTGTTTGTGTATACATCGCTTTGTTGAAACTTGTAGTTGTTTCATAAACATGTATAAATAACTGTATCAAACAATCTGTTAATTATGATAAAAGATAACAATCGCGCACTAATTTATTATCTACCTTATAAATTAACTAATTCGACAATTAAGGAACTAATTATTGGAATGTAGATTATTTTATATGTATACACGAATCCTTATTTTCTTGTATCTACCGCAAACAAATAATAATCAACTTAAAATATTGTTTTGCATATTGTATGTTCTTACAAAAAGTATATTATAAAATATTCATTTGATTTAGTTCATTAGTTCATTAGTGCCTTTAATGGACAAAATTTTGAAAAATTAAAAGTTAATCAAACATATTGAAACTCGGACCAGTTTATGTTTAAGTAGTTTTTTATTTTATTTTGACGATTAATTCAATCGTGATATATGCAATAATTGCACAGGCAAGGCAAAAGTTTTAAAAATATTTAATATCATTATAAAACACTCTAATAGCAAGAATAAATTAAAAATCGTTATTTAAATGTGCATTTAAAGTTTGTAATTTTTCTTTAATATTAAAAAGATGTTTATTAGTATATTAAACTACAGAAGGATAAAATGACAGTTCCTTTAATTAATAGATAAATATTATATCGTTGGTTAAGTTTATTTGAAGAATGATGTAAGTTAAACTATTAATACGCTTTAATTTATAATATAAAAAATAAGAAGTAATTTTTACAAGGGAAGATGATTACGTGAAATTATTATTCATAATTTTTTAGTTCTGTATTTCTTATCCTTTAATATTGACATAAAATTATGTCTTGCGCAATCCATATTGTTGCAAGTAATATTAATATTTTATTACAATGATTTTAGTACATTAATTGATTAGTAATTATGTTAGTAGCGTAAATTAGTCATAGTGTAAAAATTTAAATTATTTTTTGAGAATTAGAATATGTAACGAACCTATTTAATTATTATTATATTATATCACTGAATCCCTCTCTCTCTCTCATTCTCTCTCTCTCTCTCTCTAAATTTTATTATTCTTATTCTTATACATATTTCCCTCCCATTTTAAATTGCATGTAAATGTTCATAATGTTAAAACTTGCATCAGAAACCTTCAGAACATTGTGGTTCAACCACGAAAGTATACTGTATTATATTATTTGTTAGATATAAACATAAATATCTATAATTTTACATTTATTTACTACTTAGAAAAATGGATGAAACTATAAATATTAGTAATAAAAACAAATATAATATAACGTACAAAAATATTTAATTATACTTCGTAAAAGCAAACTGTAAATGTGTTTGATTACAATGAAACTTCCTACGTCTAAGGAACAAAACAATTAAATGAACCTGTTCTAGAAGAATAATCATTAGGGAATTTGCACAGTTATAATAGTTTATATATATATATATATATATATATATATATATATATAATATTATTTTTTATTCGAATAACTTATAAAATATAAAATTAAGAATATGAGTAATTAATTTACATTTTCGAAATATTATTTTTGAAATGTTATAATATATATATATATATATATATATAATAATAATAATAATAATAATAATAATAAATGTACGAAAAACTTTTATTACAATTATTTTTTTTATAAAATATGAAAATAGATTGTATATGTTAATTATAATGCGAAGAAAAAATTTGTAAGATGTAAATATTGAGAAATGAAAAGAAGAATAAAGCAATCTAACTTCGATTGGATTTGTTCGTAAGATGCGAGAATATGAAGATTTCAGAAATAAGAATAAATTTCCATAGAATTATTTCATATATTTCGTACGTTTGTATAATTTAAATCATTTTTTATGTTTTATCATTACGTTATCATGAAAAATAAAAATGATAAAATGATCTTTGTCTGGCATTGTAAGATGTAATGGCGTCATTATTAAATATTTTTGCTAATTTATATGAAATCATTTTCATGTCAAGAAGGCAATTGTAAATTAACATTTAAAAGGTATTCAGAATTTCACGAAGTAGTTACAATAACTTAAATTATTCTTAATTATTTTATCTTCAATTCGACGAAAGTTGGCATTAATAAAGGTAATGTGTAAAATAAAGAATACACGATAAGGAATATAATTATAAAAAATGCAATGTAATGAATATATACAAGATTAGGCTTATCAAATTTCTAAACTTATATTCGTAATATATTCATATAATTTTATCATTAAAGTATTTTTACTTGCGAAATGTAATGATAAAAGCTAAAACCTTTAATATATGACTATTACAATAAAAGTATCTGTGTGCAGAATTTTCATCAAACTTGTGACTATGCAAATGAAATATAATAAATTACTTTACTTATTTATAATACAATTTCTTACATAAACACATCAGTGTGCGTATTGATAAATAGAGTGAGAGAGAGAGAGAGAGAGAACGTCAGAGAGAGAGAGAGAGAGTCAGAGATAGTGTGGTGTGTGTGTGTCTGGGAGTCTGTGCAATTATTGTACAAAATTTGCAATGCATTAAAAGTTTTTTAAAACGTCGAGAAAACTTAATTATTCTCGCAGGAGCATACTTTTAAAAAGTGACTACTTTACGAATTTTGAACTTTCGAGTATTCGGTTCATTAATCCGTCGCTTAAATAAAAGCTCGCACTTTCTACTTTCACATTATTCGAAAAAATGCGCTGGCTGGCTATCGTTACTACTCCCCCGCCAAGAGTCGGAGAAAACACAGAACGAGCCTATGGAGGGCAAAAACCCAGTGCCCCCAAGTCGGGTTTCCGCAAAAAAGAGCTGGAGAACGTGTAATTGGCCCGTGGAGCTGACCAACGACACTTCCGGGCCCGGTTACGCGATAGCGGGGGCGAAAAACGCAAATCGGTCGTCCGCGACAGCGCTCGACTCGGGCAAAAATTCCGGAGTCTCGGAGAAAGAGGCAGCGATCGTCTCGACAAAACGAGGAGGACAGAGGCGGATCGGCGACTTAACCAGGGCGTAACGAGGCCTAATGGGATTGCTGCGCTCGCTGCGGTGAAAATCGACTTTCTTCCGCGGCGTCCGTCGTCGTCCAACCGCTAAATATCCCCGCGTCAACTTTCTCCTTTCGGTCGCGCCGATCCCGGGATGAGCCTCGCGACACGGGAATCTACCTCCGCGACTTATTCCTGCCCCAGTGTCGCCGAGCTTTTCCGTCGTCCGTCCTCCTTAGCTGGATTAAGGAAACGCGATGGCAAACGATAGACAGCAGCCTCGCCTCGCCAAGACGTAGACGCCTTCCTTATTACTTGGGTGACTGTTGCTCTCTCTCTCTCTCTCATTCTCTCTCTCTCTCTCTCTCTCTCTCTGCCCCTCAACCCCTACCCTCGGGCTTCTGAGCATCTCTTCGTTTTCGTCAATTGCGACGAGAGGAGCTCCACTAGCTCCATACACTCGAGGTATGCTCGCCGTGTAATTAATGAGCAATGTTATCAATCTGCAAACAGCGACGGTAAATATTTATTTGTTCGTCGGTGACTGTTATTTTCACTTTTTATACCCAATTAATGGGACAGAAGTTGGAATTCGTGTGTCGTGGATAATTCCCTATGCGTCCGTCCAACTAACTGATTATTATTTACTCTTATGGAATAGAATTTACAATAGAATAGAAAGAATAAGTTGTTTGCTCGGATTGGACTCGTGAATTTCTACGGTAGATTGAGCGGGGGAAAAAAAAAAATCCTCTAGATTTAGCTTCACTTACGACTCGAAATACGTCTTTCAAATAAAAATGCCCTCGTCTCAAACCTTTATCGCGCTTGCGCAATAACAAAAGCAATTATTCATTTTTTCTTTTTTTTTCTTCATATTCTTTGTGAGAGACATCGATAGATAAACAAATTCTCGTTAAACAATTATCTGCCAATATATTAATAAGAAAAGAGAAAAGACAAAAAAAAAAAAAAAAAGTAATGATGTTGAATTAACGCGCAATTATTCTCTCTTTATACAGCATTTATAAAGTTTTTTTCAGCATGATCAAGTTTTATATACGCATGCATACATAAAAATAGCTTTCGCAATCTTGTTTGTGCTGCTATATTTTCTTAAAGCATCTTATCCGTAAATGTCCTTATTGAGTTAAGATTTATAATACGCCGCAGACACTTTTAATCTTTTCGCTTCACGTTGTAAGAAAATAAAGATGTGTCACGTATTTTGTTTTTACGGTTTTTAACCTGAACTATCGTTCTCGAGAAAAATGTCATAATGGAACAAAGAATATAATCGCTCCAATAACAATTATATAAAAATCATTTTGTTGCTAAATCCACTGTCTTGGCAATTAATATTAATAGCCAATTTGTCAATGCATTGTGATTCAATCACTTCGGCAAAAGCTTCGGCACTTCACAAAGTTCAATGTTCAATTCCAATTGGTCGAAATATTAATGGGCATTTTAATTCAAAACTTTAGGCCCCCAAATTTCATGATAATCATATCCATGATAATGAGCGAGCGAGTTATTAAAAGACGGGAAATCGTATTATAAATGTGATTAGAGCTGATATACGTATGGCCTGTAACTATGAGTTTGCTCGTTATCGCTTACTATTAGTCGATAATTCTATATGTAATAATCTAAGAATCTAAGAATCTAAGAATCTAAGAATCTAAGAATCTAAGAATCTAAGAATGTAAATTGAGAATAAAATAAAAAAGGTGAATGAAATGTTTGCTGTGCGGGGGGTCGTTATCGTAATTATTTTTATCGAGATCTTTGTTGGGTACATAAGCCGAATAGAGCTCCAATGACAATGATTAAACGGCATGAGTTTCCAACGTTATGTCGAGGTATGAAACTGCCAATGGGATTATGGAATGATTTATGGTTAGGATAAAGGGATGGTAAATGTACTGACATATGCTTGGGAATCTGCGTAAACACTCGGGGATAAACGGCTAAGAGCAGCGTATCCTTAATATATCGCGATGAACAAAATGAGCGACGATCGAGCTGATGAAAATCTTGAATTTATCCCCGGGGTAGATCGACTTTATCGACGACACTTGCTACATTGGATTTGCAGGGCTGCTGGCGATGAGAGTATATTCATTGACGAAAATCTATTGGGAAAAGATTGAGAGAGGGCCGGAAACACTCGTCGAGGTAGCTCACTCGCAGACTCCCGAGTCGTTGGAAACTTGACTTGAAAAGTTGGTCCTTGAGCTTGTATGTGACGTCTTGGTCTGTGTACACAAGTCAAGAAGTCAGAGGTATTCTACGACAGAGGTATATTCGCATTATTGGCTTAATTAGTTTTCGCGGGCGCGGTGAGAACGAGAACGTATCTTCTCCCCCAAAGTTTGTAATATTAGACCTTTGGCGATTGCAATGAAATTTTGCAATTTAAGGAGAAGAAGCATCATCGGGCTCGCGTATGAGCGTACGATTAATCAATGATTAATCAACTGTATGAAGCATCGCGCTTGATCGCGATACATTAAACGGAGAAAATATAGTCGGCTGTGGTTTATCGCTCAATTTCTTTTGGAGTTTTCACCCCATAGCATCGGTGTGTTTTGCGTGTCTGCGTGTCTGCGTGTCTGCGTGTCAAGGAGAGAATTTTTATCGTCGAATGTTTACGCATCGAGGCATATTGTGTAGTAGTTGAGTGGGTAAGCTAGTGGAAGTATAATTTGGCATTCGATGTTTGTGACCCCGAAAAGCAAAAGCGAGCGATTATAACTCGGCGATCGGAATAAGCTCCACGTCCGACTTGAGAGGCGGTACTGACACACACAGAGAGAGAGAGAGAGAGAGAGAGAGAGAGAGAGAGAGAGAGAAAGAGGGGAGATAGATAGATAGATAGATAGGGAGAGAGAGACGCATACTTGTCGCCTCGAGGTTTCGGTCCTACCTCACTTTCATAACCACGGACTTCTTTCCGGTCGTTTTCACCGAATAGCACCGCCGGCATTATATTAACAACGCTCGGTACTCTTAGACCTTAGTGACGCTGTATCGAGCATGCGCAGCTTGCGAGTCGCTATAGTATGGGAGATCGACCGCGCGAGGGAGCGAGAGTTGGTCCAGGCGATGCGGTGCCAGGCGCCCGAGTACTTGGCGTTGTTTGGGTTATCGCGCCCTCGCTCGGTCGATCTCCCACACTAGCTCAAGTGAATTCTAAGAATATATAAGGCCGATGATAAGCTCGATTATTCATCTTAATAAAAATAATGCATTTTAGGAGATAATTTGTGCGGTTAATTCATTATGTGTAAGCCTGGCTGGGGTGGGGTGGGGGAATACTGCTACTAATATTAGCGATAGTCTGATGTATTAAGTATGGAAGAGTTAATAGCCTATTTTATGTTTGCTGTAATAACGGACGAAATTTTAATTGCTCGAGTTGACTTTGGAGCTGTGTTAATTGACACGTTATATTATATAAAGTGAGATTGCAATTTGAAGTAGGAGTTGTTCCTCCTACGAAACGTATAAAAATATTCTCTCGTACGTTGTTGCTGTTGTTGTTTAAATACATCGATTCAAGTGGCCAATGATGGGTGATGCGCTGTTGCAGTTGATTCGGAAAATTCTCTCCTAACATTATCATAGTACGGATGAGCTTATATTAAAGAAAAATGAAAGAATTTAACGACCAAGTTCGTAATTGACGGCGAAACGCGCAGTCACCAGCGACCAATGTCAAATGTCTAAATTAATAAATGTAAGTAAGAGGCATCTCCTCTTGGTCATTATGCGTTCGCATTGTGAGTCGGCGAAATAATTGATGTTGAGTCGTGAATAAACGATGATGGTCGGGCCGTGGAGTTAACGATAAGTACGATAAGTACGAACAAGACGTAAGCAACTTGTTGGGGATCGATGCTCTTACTTGCGCTTCGTCCTTCCGACTTAGCCTCCCCTCCCGTCTCGCCGCCTATCCTCATTTATGTCAATTTTCTTGACGGTCTCATACCTTTGGTCGCATGACTTTATAAAACTAGCCGAAACTTTCACATACTCGACATACCGTAAACTTATTTATTCATATCTTTATAGGATGTTTACTATATGACGATCTCACTTGGAAATTGCATTAATTGTTTATAACTGTATATCGCTGTAAGAGTTTTGGTATTTTGGTATTTTGATATTTCTATTTGTAAATCTGTTCTACCAACACCTGGTTTTACCAATCCGTAATTATATTAAAGTATTAAAGATGCTCATCAAAGTATAATAGCGTCTTTTTAAAAAGTCTTTTAAACGTATTGTAAAAAATTTTTTTTGAAACTTATCGAAATTCATTAAAATTCTGTGAAATATTGATTGTTCGTGACAAATTTAATTTAATTTAATTTAATTATTATTCACGTAAAGTTAATGATACTAGTTAAAAAATAAATACATTTCGTCATAGCTTTTTAATGCACATTATTCACGCATTGTTAATGCATAAATAAATGCAAAAGTACAAAATTCAATGGTTTATAAATTATTTAGAATATTAGATAATTGAATAGTCGACATTTGATGATTTGACGCGAAATTTCTTCGAGAATCTTACGTATGGGCGAAAGATTTTAATATCGCATTGGAATATATGGAAATGATAATTGAAAATGCGTTATATTAGGGAGAAGATTAGCATTTGGTCACGGATTATTCAAAAATCAACGAGAGCCTCGGATTGTGCTTAATTCAAGTTTCAGCCAAGTACAAACAATGGATGATACAAGGATATGTATTTTTCCGCGTATGATCAGAAGGTGCTGCTACTATACACATATTTGTACTTGTTCTGGGTTCACGGCCATTCGTGTAAATGTATTCGATCCCAAATTTGCCATTCAGCATCGCAGAATGTGAATACTCACGGAAGGTCATCGGCACTTATTCCCATATCTCGACAGCGGGTAATTTTCGGCTTTTTATAACATAAAAAGCACCAAAGTTTTTCTTCGCGCGTAAATCCATAGGCTCGATTTATGAATGTTTATGTATAAATGTGTATGTTTAACAATTTTTGTATTAACAATTGCCACTTCACGACCTATTAAACAATTTATTATTCGAGGGAATTCATTAAATATATTATATAGCGTCATGATGCGCTTAAGTTCAGAAAATAATACTCGATATAATAGTTTAATTTGACACTTTATACATTTTATATTTAGTATGGCCGTAAATTAACAAAAAAATTTTTCTCTCATCCCCCCCCCCCCCCCCCCCCC
>NW_011948417.1:3530259-3552237 GCF_000503995.2 Ceratosolen solmsi marchali
CCCCTACCCCTACCCATCCCACCTTCTAACTCGCCATTCCCTCATTTTATTGTATTGGATGAACGTTAAACGATTGCGTCGATCCGACCTTATCATAAAGTACCGTCCCACTTCTGGCCCATAAATTTTGATAAAGAAAGCTTTTAACCCACTTTGTTGTATTTATTAAGGTATACAAATCATCATAATGTGCGAAATAAAACATATTTCTCCAAGTTTCTTTGTGAGCTTGAGCCACCGATGGAAACTTTCAGGATCTACTTTAGAAGTATAATTACATTATGCATTGTCTTTATTAATGACATTTAAAAATATTACTTAGTCAAAAGTCTTGCGCAACCATTAACGCTCTTTATTTATTTAATGCCATTAATGCAATAGTCATTATACGATTAAATATATATTGTGTAATTATGTGCCAAAGAGTTAGCAATCAATTTTCTTCTCGATTAGCAATAAATGCACATACGCTTCATTGATTATCAATTATGTCGAAGTGTATGATAATATTTCAAAGCTATTAGATTCACATGGATTTATCAATTTTCATAAATTTTGATTCACCTCGCAATTAGCGAAACTTTAAATTTGTCCCTCCATCAACATAGCTACGTATTTTTATTTGTTTTTTAGAATAAAATAGGGTGGGTGCATGAGAATAAACAACCCGAGTTCTACATTTATATCGTATTTATTATGTAAGTAATAATAAATTGGCTTGCATTAAAGTATCATCATAAACTTATTAATTAAGAGCTTTGTTAATTGGGCCATTATTTTATTAAAGCAGTGGTGGTGACTAGGTCATTAAAAGGCCATGAAATAACGCATGCTCGGGCGTAATTTATATATATATATATATATATATATATATATATATATATATATAATCGATACCCTATCGTCACATCATTCACAATTTCATCGAATCCTTTCGCGTGAACGTCATTTTATAAGTCAAGCAGGTTTTCATTGCCAAGAATAATACTCGCAAAAGCCGCTTGGATTCTATTTATAATATATTTTAATCTCGGAAACGTGACTTAAATCTCGTGGACTTTATCGTCAAGGTGCTTCGGCGACTGAACTCCACAAGTCACTCGCGCAGCACTCCTGGTAATAGGACGAGCGGACACTGTTGGATCTACGAGAAGTACAATTACAATGGCAAATGTCTTTTCGACAGATCGCAAACACCGCTTGAGCAGTTGTAGCTTGCGTCCTCGGAAATAGCGGCGCCACGCAGAAAGAACTCGGCCTTTTTTCTTTCGAGATTCGATAGGTCGGTTCGCTGCTCATCCACCACAGCATAATTCCAAGCGATCGAGCTCACCGAACAAACGGCTTCATCACGCGGATGTATCGCCGTTGCGTTCAGGATTCGCGATAAACCAATCGCAAAAGACTCGATACCCAAGAGTGTGATTGTAGTGGTACGCCCTTATATCGATATCCATTGCACGTGGATGACGTTGGCTTGGGCTCGAGTTCGTGAGCCGCAGCATTATGAGGCTGCGGCTGGGAGAGGGAGAGAGAGAGAGAGAGAGAGAGGGGGGGAGGGGGGCAGTCGAGCGACAGTCGATGACGAGCAGTAAGAAAATCTTTATTGCGGACGTAAGTAGACGTCGAACGACGTGTTCCGCACTAGCTGAATCATCATCACCACCAGCCTCGGGATGTAAGAGCTGCAGCGGCGAGTGACAGCCTCGACGAATAGATCGATACTCTCGAATCGTCCACGTCTAAAATTGTATCGTGACTCGATCACTGACACACTGGTCCACCGAGACAAACGGAGACTCTCGCGACGAGTGCTGCACCCTCGAGTGCTGTTAGGCTCTTTGATTAGCAGACATTGTTTCTATAGATATTTCCATAATCCTTTTCCTTTTCCCCTCTCCTTTTTCCTTCCTTTAATCATAGATTTATCTTCTCCGTGACTTGCATTAGCGCGCAGATGTTTTGTTAACGCATGGCTGTGGTGTAATTAATTGTATGTGCGTGCGCGTTGCGATCAAATGGATTACAACACTTAATAAGTCTGCAATGAAATGGAAAAATAAAACCGAAAGAACGATGATTTCGTGATATGAACATAAATTTTTATTTCTTATTATCAGAGCCGTTAGCAATTGTTTACAATTAACTTAACGTAAGCAGAAATATTACGTTAATATGTACTTATTATGTAAATATCCAAGCTTTAGTCAGACTTGGTTTTTTCTAATAATAGATTTGCTGCTTCTTTGTCTTTTTTTTTTCTTTCTTTCTTTCTTTCTTTTTTTTTTTTTTTTTCTTTTTTCTTTTATCAAGAGACATAAATATGCCGTGACAACGGATTAGTAAGTTAAAACATGATTGTCAATGTGGCGGAAGTGAAATATGGCCTCGAATCATTGTTGATTAACAGAAGCCTCGAATTGCGTTCTTATATAACGTATAAAAGAGCTTTTGGCAGCTTTTTGCTTATATTGTGATCGTTATAGATAATAAGTCAGCCGAAAATATTTTTTTATTTCACGAATATTATGGAGGACGAAGGGTTGTCTATCTTGTTTGCTTTTATGCTTTGATAATGTTTGTATCGATTATATGTGAATTAGATATTGAGCGAATGTGTGCGACATACGTGTGACAACATACTATTACGTGCATTTTGTACTAAAATAGGATAGACAAATATATTAAACGTTTAAGATCTCGTGCTATTTTGCATTGTTACATAAGACGATTTCTTTCTCCCTTCTTTTCTCTTTCGGTTGCCCACTTTGCGCGGACATCCCCCTCCACCCACCCCACCCCCTCCAATCCCCGCCCCGGCCATCCCCTCCTCGTCCGGCCATCACTTATTATTATTATTCCCCAAGCACACCCCAACCATGCACACATATCATCAGCACAGTATAAATGCGATACTCTTAAACCTGCGTATAATATTGAAGTTCACGTTGATCGTTGAACGGTCCATTTTTCAATTTTGCTCGAAATTAACTGGATCGGTAACGTTATATCATCGCAACACGGACGTTTGCCTAATTGCATTTATCTGGAAAGTATTATGTACTTATATTTTCTTCGTTACTTTTTCTTTTAGCAATCATATATTTTTATGTACACTTAAAAGATTTCACTTACGCTGCTATTTGATTTATTCGTTCCTTATATAAATGCATAAGTATAATGAGAGAATAATTAAGAAAAGCTTTGAAAAATGATTTTTGTCACCTGTCAAATGTCCTCATTTATAAAATTTCTATTAATTTAATATTTTACTTTTTTTTTTCTCGACTCGATCCATTTAAGAAGATAAGCGAATAATTAATATGTAATAGAGAACATTTAGAGAATTAAAGTTGTAATAATATAAGAAATTTGATATACGCCTTTGTAAATACAGATGCCTATAAATTAAAAAAAAAGAAAAAACAAAAAAAAGGCCGCAAAGAAAGAATGACGGATGAATAGAAATTAGATTATTTAGTGAGAAATAGTGATTATCAAGCGTTACGAAACAAGTCTAGCAAATGATTTTGATTCTTTGATATTTTTAATTGCTTCTTAACGCAAATGAATTTTTCTTTCAATTTGCATTGACCTCAATACCATTTAAATGCGTTAACTACATTTGTCATTACAAATGAATATAAATAATTATGCGAATAAATGATATTCAGTACAGTTCAAGGCATATATAATGTAAAGTAATCTAAATGAAAATCATAAATTATTTTTTTTTTAATGAACGATGAAATTTAATATTCAAAATATAATTACTTAAATCTTGTGCCAATACAGATCAATATATTTATTTAAAAAATAAAAAATAAAAAAAAAAAATCATATAATACGGTTAGCAAGTTTTCATTTATAATTCAACGTTTGATAATTTCTAAAAACAATTTTGCTTAATTACCATACGGCTACTACGATAAAATGATTTACCAAATATTAATTGCAATATTTTTCTAAATTTTCTAAAATGATATATGTGTCTAGTCTAGAATATATAACTAAAATAGTAAAAATAAAATAGTTCAACCTAATGTATTAAGCAAGTATACCGAACTATTAATTAATTAAGAAAAATATTGAAACACAACATAATAATATTGATTACCTTATAAGACTAATACAATTCGCATTTTCAATTTATATTAATACAGTTGTAAAATAATTTTATAATAATATTTAATACTATAATGATTAAACTTAATTGAATTAGTCCAATATATCAGAAATTTGCCATAAACCCCGATTAAACATACACAAATCCTTATATGTAGATAATAGTTTTGACTAATTGATTGTTTTATATTGTATTGATAGTAATTGATATATTATTTTCTACCTTCTAAACTAAAAATGAGAAATTTGTCAAAAAATACTCATTTCGTTGATCTATTATTTTCCCGACAACTTAAATTGTAGTGTGAAGAATTTGGCTGAAATAATTTAAAAAACGTTTGGCCACTGTAATTTTCATATAAAATTAGGTTTTAACTTTAAGACAAAAAAAAAAAAAAAAAAAAAAAAAAAAAAAAATAAAAATTCTCTTTTCTTTTTATTACATTAAAAATAGTTGTATACTTATTGAAATAAAAATGTGGTAAAAGTTTTGTAAAGCTACACTTGAATGGAAAATCTTATAATCAAATGTAAATATTATTGTTCTTGATATCAGTGGCGTATGTTATTTGTTTTATAATGAAAGTCATTGAACCAAAAATCAAAGTAGATAAGGCAAAAATTGACATAGCATCATTGAAAAGACTAATTAAATATTCCAAAAACTAATATTCATATATCTAAGAATAATAATTCATATTGAAGGAAATATTATTGTACCGTAGATTAGGTAAATTGGAAACAAAGTGAATAAATGTACATTCATAATTTATTTAAGCGAGGTTGCTAAAATTAAAAAGTGTGTGAGAAATTTCAATTATGCGTGTTATTTAATAAAAATTTGTAATAGACAAAGTATTACGATACCGAATATCATGTACAAATTGCAATTACAACGAAAATATAAATTATAAATATAGAAGGAATTTCTCTAGCACATCAGAAATAACATGTTTATAATAAAATGAAACGCATTTTTCCTCTTCGTTTTTTCTTTTTCTCCTTTTTTTTCTTTAGGTATAATTAGAAGAATGTAAAAATTTGTTAAAAATTTGCGTGTTCTTCGATCTTAGCATATTGTCCCGTTCGACTTTTAATTTGCTGCTTATTAAAATTAAGAATTTTCGCATTAAAGCAAAGTGAGTGTTTGCCTTGGGTGTGTTGGTGCTCCTCGTTTCGTGCCCTCTGTTATCCCTAAAAAATACAAATATTATGTTTTTTGTTCGCCTTAGTCATTGGCTGCTTTTACTCTTGTGTTTTACGTTTGGAAAGTGAGAATGACATCATCTGTAGATATTCGCATGTAACGAAATGTAATGTAAATGATGTAAATGATGTATGATCTGGCGTATTTGATTGTAAATATTATTAAATTGAAAGACGCAATTTACCACGTAAGATTTTTTTTTCCTTTTCTCTTTTTTCTTTCATATTTTTAAAAAGTTTATGCAAATTTGCAAATTATGCCTTCACCTTGTCGTAAAATTCATAACTTAAACCATTAGTATTGCTATATTTAACATACTTGTAATAAATAAATAACATAAATTTTAATAATTCCACGTATAAGAAATTAACATCAATGGTATAGGATGGTAAAATTTTCGTTTTCTGAAAGCAATTATATTTTTCCGTATGTTATGAACTTCAATGTTCCTGTTCTGCAATTAGGACGTTAAAGTGATATACCAAGTAAAGTATATGAACAAAAAAAAGCAAAGAATATCGGTGTTTTTGACGTTTAAAAAGAAAATCTCGTCATTAATCAGTTATTGTTTATTTTGTTTCTCTCTCTCTCTCTCTCTCTCTCTCTCTCTCTCTCTTCTACGACTCTGCTTCAATAGTAGAAAATAAATCTTTATATTATTTTATTTTATTTTACATTGCCCAATTTTTCTATAAATGGAAAATAAGCATTATGCTAGCGGCTACTTTAGTAGTGTATCAACGTTGATTTTGTAGCTTCGTTAAACGATCTTCTCGCATTTATATCCGATGTATCGTACGACAATAGTAAATGTGAAAAATATCTCATATTGTTAAAGGAAATTCTATGCGACCAGTCACAATTAGAAATTATTCCAATTTCACTAGCAAAGTCATGCATGATTATTAATAGACGTAAATTAATTAACAATATAGTACGCTATATTAATATTCATATGAAATTGATTTATTACAAGACTATATAAATGATAAATTAAAACAATAATAAGCTATCGATAGATATTGGCAGTTTTATTATCACAGTGTCGAGTAAAGCTTACATAATATATCTTCCAGCAGTCACATTGGCAGTTTCGAATTTTTAAGAACATAAACATATTCTGTATATGTAATAAGCATGAAGCAATTTCAATATGTAAAAATTTACAATTATCCGCATTGCACACGTGCCTCTATATGCAGTCTCACCGCCCCCTCCCCTCCCCCCTGACTTTTACATTATCGTACAATGCCTTTGAAAGTTGTGAATTTGGCGAAGACGAGCAAGAACCTTCGGCAAGAATAGGTCTTGGTCGTTCAATATTAATTACCATTTTAATCCAATGCTTTACGCGCATTTAAATATAATAAATTTAATAAATTCAATTAATCCTCGTGTTACTTCTTGGTATTTAATTGCAGCCTCTGCCGAAGCACTCGTATTTCTGAATATTATTATGTCTAGAAGAATAATAGCGGCATAGCGAAATTATTGCGAGCTTAGGTTCATACTTGCTGACCTAAGCGAGAGCACCATGTCAATGCATAACCGAGTCATATTCAAGTCCTCTTTCTGTTTCGTTAAGTAGTAATTACCACTTCGTTATGATATTCACGGCTTATCTGGTCAATATCCTCGGATGCTTGCATTTCTAACAGATTTGTCAAATAAAATCATCCGTTAGGTCTCGATGAAGGCTTAAGTAAGTGAAATCGTAAGCTCGGGCTTCTTGAACGGCGAACTATTATTATTATTATCCAAAATCAGGTAAAATACAAATGAAGGTAGTCGTTTACTCGTAACATTCTAAGCTAATATACATTGAGAATAGCATTTGAGAGAGGCTGTTAGAAAGAGTGCGCGTGTATTTTTTTTTTTTTTTTTTTTTTTTTTTTTTTTTTTTTAGTTACCTTCAAGCTAATTTATTTTACCCGTTGATGACTATGATAAATCATTTAATGTTACCATGCATCTGCCAGATCGAACAGTATACCCATTATCATTTAAGTATTAAGACGTTAGAACGAACTTTTCTTTGCCATAAGGTTCTAAATAAATAAAGATATAAAATAGGTATCATGGCAGTTTTTATGAAATCTAAAGGGAAAAAAAGTCTATTTAATATAATAAATAAGTGAAATAGTGTAACAAAAAAACAAAACAAAACAAAACAAAACAAAACAACAAAAAAACAACACAAAACAAAACAACAAAAAAAAAGAAAAAAAAAAGAGATATTTCATCGATTCCTTTACGTTAAAGTATTCGTTTTTTATTTTTAGCAATAGCTGTTTATAAATTACAAAAATGTCAACCAATTCGTCTAATTTTCTCGTAAATGTTCTATTTCGTTACTCACTACTACTACTACTACTACTACTACTACTACTACTACTCAATGGTTGCTCTGCGGTATTGAATTCTCCGAAGAATCACGAACCTCTTACAGAGGAATTATAAGGATATTCCGAATAAAGCCAAGTATTTTAACAGAAAAAGATTGCAATCATCATCACTTGGTAGACTTATGCTTTCATCGTTATTTATTTTATAGAAGATAATGTAGAACTTACATAGAACTTATAATAGACGTCTCAAGTGACTGGGTCGATGAGAAATACAAATAAAACTAAAACAACCGCAATTAGACCGAGAATTATATTTTCGTTATATATAATATATAAACATTTATTGTTTGCTAAATTTCATAAAATTATTAATTGCTTTAATTGATATACTTGCAATAAAGTATTTAAGTTTAAATACTACAATGAACAATATATACATTTATACTTTGCAATGATAAATACCTTTCGTTATTTAAAAAATGCATTGAAAAAAAAGTGTGAATCGAGAAGAGGCTTTTCAAAATAATTATATTTTCATTAATTTTGTAAAGTTCTAATACAAATAAAATCACTAATATATCAATATTATAAATTTAAATTTTAATCAAATAGAAACTGAATCTATAGATTCGCCAATAATCTTGATGAAAATAATCTAAAAAATTGCTTCAATATGCTCATGGTTTATATAATCATTATATCGATTGCTAATTAATAATTATTAATTAAAATGTCGAATTAGATAGTCCTGTTATTTGTTATAAAGTATATTTTAAGTCTTTATGTAATTATAAATATAGTCTCTCTTCCTGAACAATAATGTAAAGTTTTAGTTATCTAAATTACTTGATAATTAAGGATGATAACTTATCAAGTAATAATGATAAAATATAAGAAAAAATTGATTAATTTGAAATTTATTACCCTAGTATCTATGTATCTCGTAAATATAATATATCATTGTTTATAAGATATTAACAATATGAGTTTGAAATTATTTATGACTCGTATCATCGTATAATTTGGAATTTCCATCTGACAAGAAAATTATAATAATCTATGGTTTGTGAAAATTTTTTTTTTAAAAAGTTTTTCTATATCTATATTTGTCAAATGATTTTTATTTGTTTATTTTTATAATTTATTAGACTGTTTTAATTAATTTTTTAATGAGATATACACATTGATAAATGATTTAAAAAAATTAAAAACAAAAATTAAATAATTTAATTCATATACAATATGCAATTTAATCTCAACTTGTAATATTTAATTATTCTTTTTATCAAATATAGTTAACATTAAATTAAAATGTTAATGAAAAATGTCTTTGGAATTTTTATAACAATACAAAAAATAAGGATAAAAAATGACTCACTAATTATTTAAAATAAAACGTTTGATTATTCTAGCTTTTTTGAAATATTGAAATTGAAATTATTTATTAGCCGTTTCTTATGTATGCCTCATTAACCAATTATACTCACTCATAATTAGATCTTAAAACTTTAAATTTACATTTTTTAAGCAATTCATTTCATCATTAAGATATCAATCTGTTTGACTTTTTAAATCCTATCTGTTTCTTTTATTTTTCATTGTTCGAACTTGTTATATATTGCGGATAAGATATATTTCTTTTACATTAAAAAATCAAATACATTTGATTTCATATTGAACCAGTATTCATTGACAATGCAGATTATTTTATGTACTTTTTAAATTTTATGTTTGCATGCGTGCGTGAGTGCGTGAGTGCGCGAGTGCGTGCGTGCGTGCATGCGTATAAATTTCACAGCTTTGTAATCAAATAGCTTTTAAGTTAAACGTAGATTTTTTATTTAATAGAGAATTGTGGAATAAAATTTATTAGGTGTTGGAGCAACAGAATAAACATTATGCAAATGGAATAGATATGGAGAGAATATACTAATGATTAAGCTATTATTATGATAATTATTATTAAATTTAATTCTGTTCGCGGTAAGTTAGATATAATTTAATTAAGTATATAAAAAAATTGATATGTGCTAATTTAGAATGTAAATGACTTACGAGTAATGTATGCATACTGTATAAAATTATATATTTATAAAAATAATTTTTCTTAAATGTCCGTCCGTGTTGTAATATAAAATATAAAAATATAAAATAATTTTATTGTGAAATAAAAATAATCGTGTTATTGTCTAAAATATTTTTAGTTTTGGAAAGAAATGAAACGTTCAATCCGAATGAACAGTTTTGTTATTTCTATATTTTTAAATATAGAACAATGTAGAATAATTTTTTTTTTTTATTAAACTTTAACAGTTTGACATTAAACATATATTTATAAAGATATACAAATAACAATATTTTCTGAAATTTTTTAAAAACTTCACAAATATTATGTTTTTGTAATCGTTGGAACATTTGCATCATTCTATTGCCAAACAAATAAAAACAGCATAATTAAAATGATTTGATAAAACATTAACCGAACGATAGGCTATTTTTAAACACTTTGTAATATTAAGTTTTGCCGTATGATTGTACGTGCGTATCATACTAGAATAATATATAAAAAAAAATAAAAAAAAAAAAAAAAAATCGTTCTAATAGTAATAAAATATAAATTTGAACATTGTAATAAATTGAGTTTTAAGGCAAATTATTAGATATGACATACATGAAAAGTTGCTATAACAAATGAAAATTACAAGTAGGTGATACACACACTTGTATTTACCGATACTTTTCTAACAATGATTAATCCCTAATAGTTATGAATGAAAATTCTTACTTATCGCATTGCATACTTAATTATTTATTAAAGTTATACCAATCATTTTTTATCTATAATTTTTTTTTTACCCGAATTTTCTTGTCTATAATATAGCAAGAATTCCGATGATCCGATAACAATTGTTAATACAAACGAATATTATACCACTGTAGTCGGTATGTAATACGCTTAAAACATTAGAAATATATTGTTCCGCTTAATCGATTGCTTTTGCATTTGAAATAAATTGCAAGTAATTATTACATGAAAATATTTGGTTGATGTGAAATAAGTAAAGATGGGACGTTTATTTACATTATAATTGAACAATTTAATATTCACTTTTTTTTCTTCTATATGTAAGATCTATCGCTTGTTTAATCGATAAAATGAAAAAGGCTTTTTGCAAGTTGAATGTAAATAAATGCTTACGACTATGATTACGAGTACGCGTAATTCAAATATTACAAATTTAGTCGATATTTTATTATGATATCGCGAGTGCGAATTAAGTTTTTTTATTTCTTTCTTTCTGTTACTTAGTGTTTATCAGGTTAACGGGAATCTCATCTATCGATATAAGTTTCACTAAAATATCACTCCATTTAGTTCCTTCGTACATACGGCATAAGCGATTAATAAGTATTGAAAAATCATTATAAAGTCATATCGGGACAATTATTAGTATGTAAGCCGTACCTACTACATATTTCATATAATATCGTTTTATTTATTAATTATCTTGAGTGTACTAGTACATAAATAAAAATATTATTTTCAAATTGTTCGATTAATTATTTCGCTTGTAAGAATGTTCTTTAAAAAAATAGTATCAGTGCGAATTATATTTTGCAAAAATAAAGATGAACGTCCAAACGTATGGAGGTGGTTGCTTACCGTATCTTAAATATGTCAGTACCTCGTTAACATTATTTACCATAAATACGTTAAAAATTATTATTATTACGTTTTTTTTTTTTTATCATTATTATTATGAGTGCAACAATATCTTAAATATGATAACAGAAGAAGAAGAAAATATATATATATATATATATATATATATATATATTGTTATATTTACATATTTTATGAAATATTATTGTCAATAAAGTTCTTTTCCATAGCTCAAACTATCATGATTTGGGAAATAAAAATAATAGCTTTTAAAATAGAGTCATCATAATCAATGATCTATTTATACGTTTTCAATCGACACTTGTCATTCATTGGCCGCTAAAAATATTCTCAAGCGCAATGTCACGTTATACATACCTGACACATCTTTTTGTTATATTAATGTTGCGTTTAGGCCCTAATTACTAATAAAAGCAAATCAATGGCAAACGACTTTAGGGTAATGTGCGATCTGCGATGGAGTCGATTCGAGCAAACGATAACGTGAATTTTGAAAAAGTCCCGATTAAAAGGCCAAAGCAATGGGGGCCAGAAGTGAATCGTTATTTAAAATAGAAATGCAGAAATCTTATAGCCGTTACGATTGAATAATTCGTGTATTATCGTTAATGGCGTTTGAAATTGCCGAGGCAATCATTTTTATGGATCCATTGAGATGACCGACGGCATGCTCTACCGGCCTTGTCGCCTACTTTTATAACGATCGCCTGGCAAAATGCATCGGGCGCTCCTCTCCTCGGGCGATCCTCCGACGATCCTGATTGCGCGCAGTTGCTCGATCGTGGCAGAATATAGGCCCAGTACTCTACGAGCAGCACGAGTAGTTAGTTATGAGCCACAAGGTCCCTCTCCCTCCCTCCCTCATGCATGCTCATACATGCGCATACGTCAGAGTGTCCCGTGGCCGCCGATGCCGAATTAACGACGAGGCAAGATTTTTATCATAGATCGATGCTCGAGCATACGTATCGATTATCGATTATAAGAGCCTCTGCGATTTAATGGAACGGAAAGCCCTGGCGAACGGCTCAGCCTGAATTGGCATTTATCGAGTGCACCGAGGGATGCGCGAGCACGCAACGCTGCTGTGTTGTGTAAAAATGTTCGGCTGGCCCAGGCGCAGGCGCACTCGGCTCGCTCTAAACATTTGACAGCGACCGAGCGAGAGCTCAATGGCGGCAGTGGTTGGCTCAAATGAACATCGAGTTTCAATAACAGATGTATTTTTAATTCGCGTTTATTGGCATATTGCGGTGGTTTAGTGTCCTGGAAAGTAATAGCGATTATTATCGTGGTCTGATAATACTAGCTCTTGATTGTTTAATACGCGACAGCTGCGAAAGTTGTTAATCTCACTCGAGCTTTTGTGTTTTAACAAGAGGTTAGATCTATGCGATACGTACATTTGTGCTTTTAATAGTTTATAACCTATGGTTCGATCATTTTTGTGCATTATGCTCGTCATATATTAGCGATTGTGCGTGAAATAGTATTAAATAGAATTTTCAATTTCATCGACTTATTGATCTAACGGTATTGATAGTATGAAAATTGTGATTAGGCTGCTAATAACTGCATTGGTTGAAGCGAATATATATCTTTTCTTTTTTTTAACTGCATGAGAAATGAGAGTACCAATCGAATCGCCCATTAGTTATTTCGTATAATTAATAATAATGTCATAATTGCTCAACAGATTGACAATTGCTTATGTCTGCATAATAATTAATTGTTGATTGATGAGCAGAAATTAAGTCTACGTTTCAAGCTGGACCATATATAATGCACACGACACATACATAAGTATATAAGAGCTGCTGTAATGGCATGCTTAAGAAGATTAATTTTATAAAATGTAAAATGTAACTGTGAAATCTTTTATAGCGTTGATAAGGATATGTCCATGGACTGCTAATATTGAATTTCAAGAATTAGCGAGTTAAAATGTCACAATGGATGCAAAGTAATGTGGGGCCAGTTCCATCGCGTTGGTTGAATTGTCCTCGAAAGTCCATTAAGCTTATTCACAATAAATTTCTTGCTTTCAAAACTCCGCTCAGCTCTTGCTTTGATGACGAAGTGCCGGAGGAATGTCGCTTTACCGTAGAAATGTTACTCGCGTCTATTAAAAGCCAACGGCTGAAAATTGGTCTTTGGATCGATTTGACCAATACTTCTCGCTTTTATGAAAAACAAGAGATCGAACAGAAAGACGTGCGTTATTTGAAACTTCAGTGCAGAGGTTACGGGGAGACACCATCGGCCGAGCAAGTGAAGACATTTGTGCAAGTCTGTAAAAATTTTATTGCCCACAATCCATTAGAAATTATTGGCGTTCACTGTACGCACGGCTATAATAGGACTGGCTTCATGATCGTCAGTTATCTTGTAGAGACGGACGAAAGCAGTCTCGATGCTTCGTTAGCTCAATTTACAGATGCTAGGCCCCCAGGAATTTATAAGGATCACTATATTAGAGAGTTATACAGCAGGTACGACGACGTTAACGACGCACCCGCTGCACCTCCACGACCCGCCTGGTGCTTAGAATATGACACTGCAAGCGATTCTGGCGACGATGCAAGTACAGCTACCCATTCGGAAAGAAAACATTCGCACAAGAATCGCAGGAGGGAGTATATGAAGCAGAATCCAGTTTTTATGAGCGGTGTGCCAGGCGTTACGCCTGTTCTGGATTTTCAAAAAGCATCCGGTATACAGCGACGCGTTCAAGATATTTGCAATTGGCAGAGTACTGGCTTTCCAGGTGCGCAGCCGGTCTCAATGGATTCGGAGAATCTTTGTTTTCTCCATCAGAAGCCTTACAGAGTTTCTTGGAAAGCGGACGGTACAAGATATATGATGCTCATTCAGGGCGACGGGCAAGTTTATTTTATCGATCGCAATAATAGCATTTTCAGCGTAGACAAGCTGACATTTCCTCATGTAAGAGATTGTAATAAAAAATTAAAAGATACTCTTCTAGATGGGGTGAGTGTCTCACGTAACCTTACTTTTAACTTAAAGAACGATTGGTATCGAAGTTTAAATTTCATTTTTTATATATATATATTTTTTTTATCTTTTATTTCTTTGCAGGAAATGGTAATCGATAAGGCTCAGAGTAAAGAATATCCTCGCTATCTAACTTACGATGTTATTATGTACGATGGCAAGGACGTTAGTAAATTGACATTTTATCCAGAGCGTTATAGAATCATTGAAAAGGAAATTATGGGCGGTCGACATAGAGCTATGAAAGAAGGACGATTAATTAGAGAGAAGGAACCCTTTTCTATAAGGTTAAAGGAATTTTGGGACGTAACCCAAGCTGGTAGCCTACTTAGTGACAAATTTGCAAAGCAACTTGGTCATGAACCGGATGGCCTAGTCTTTCAGCCGGATAAAGAGCCTTATAAAGCTGGTCCATGCGCAGATGTATTGAAGTGGAAGCCATTGTCCTTAAATTCTGTCGATTTCAAACTAAAAGTTGTCGTCGAATCAGGCGTAGGAATTGTACGTCGATCCGTTGGTCAGTTGTACGTTGGTGGACTCGAAGTGCCATTCACTTCGATAAAACTAACCAAGGAGCTTAAAGATTTCAACAATAAAATCATAGAATGCAAATATGAAAATAACCAATGGGTTTTCATGCGAGGGCGAATGGACAAATCTTATCCAAACTCATTCTCTACTGTCAAAGCCGTTTGTGCTTCCATTTCCAATCCCGTTACTAAAGAAAAACTTTTAGACTTCATTCGTAAGCATAGGTTTTCACCGGACGATTCGGAACTCATGCCACCACCTAGAAATCATATGAGGTGATAAAATTATGTACATCTAAGTTTACTGCTTATCAAATAAATGTAATCATAATGAAATAAACAAATAAAGAAAATTTATAATAAAATTAAATACTCCCATTGACTTGATTATTAATTCCAAAACAACATGCCAACATGCTCGCAATCACTTTTTATTAATCATTTTAATGGTAAATAAATTATTCTACATTAGTTAAAAGAATGACAGTTAATCAGACGTAATAATAATTTTCGATATTAAAAGATAAATTTCAAGGTAATAATTTTAATGTCATGCCATTTGTCTTATTAATTATTTTTATATTATTTTGGTTAATAAACTCACAATAGTATTTTTACAATTTCTAATATGAACGATGAATCGCAACAGTATTAAATGTCGAAGTAAATCATCATCCACATGGTCGATGAATTTCCATGGCAATTGGGTAACTTTGTCGAGTAAGATAGAGAATATTACATTATACCTTAGGGTAAGACAAATTGACGTCGGCAAAATGTTGTCAAATTTGTAAAGAAATGGTTGGCGCGTTAAGTACATAAAAATTTATGTACATAATCTGCTGTAATAATCTGATAATAGTAAAATATGTGAATGATTAAAAGCAATTTTCTCTTTTTTTCTTTTTTTTTTTTTTAATGTTTAGATCGAACTGTGCTTATTTGGTGTACCAAAGATCTGTCGTCGAAAGACAAGAGGTCGCTTCGGATTAACGTGGAATATGATTTTGCCAGTCTGGTTCGGTGGTCCCCGGATGGGAAAGCATTCATCATTCACAAGTCCCTGGCAAACATAATCGAAGTATACAAAGTGTCGAAGAAATCCGATGGGACTCTGGCCTCGGCGACCAAGGCTTTGGAATTCCCCAGGCAGCACAAGGAAGACGCCATAGGATTGGACATCGCTTGCAATGGCCGATATATTATCACATGCAGCATAAATAACGAACTGGTCGTTTGGGATCTGAAAGGGCAAATTCTCAGCACCGTTGATACTTATCTTGGCTCAACGCACAAAGCAAGAATATCTCTTTGCGGCCGCTTCGTTGCTGCATCCGGTACAATTTACTCGTTCAAACATTACTTTTGTTCACCTAGTATTATTATAGGAACAGTACGATGACTCAAGCGCTTCTCTTAACTAACGATAGCCCTTCTTCATCCTCATCCTCATCCTCATCCTCTTTTTACGACCGTATTTTAGAGATTTGCGATCATTTTCGTTGCCCCCTATCACTGTATGTATGCCAACAGATTGAAAATAATAAGCAATTATGTACGGTATGTATTCTCCCTCCCCCCATCCTCCTCCTCCTCCTCCTCCATCATCCCGCAGTTTTTTTAATTTCGAGATCGTATTCGAGAACGAATACCATATTTTGTCGAAAAAGCGCACATTACGTAAGTTATAAAGAATTCGGATAGATGCTATTTATTTCTAATTTTGCATGTACGATAAATAGAAAAGAAAAAAAAAGAAGATGACAATAAATTCATAAGCGCGTAAATGACAAGTATACTTTAATGCATCGTGAATAAGCATTACGATATATATTTTCGATTTTATCAATAATTCCTATTTATAATGTTAAAACTAGTAACAATATTTTCGTTATTGTTGTTTTCTTAACGAGATTACATTGGTATTTCATCGATAAACACAATGTTTTATATCGATTTTCCTTCACGTTTATTAATGATCGCGATTCTTGGTAGGAGAAGAGTGTGCATTTTTTTGAAAAATATTATCATCTTACAAATATTTTACAAGTCGGGCAAATGGTTTAGGCAATTTAAATATTTTCAATCGAGCTTAAATACCTTGTACACTCATTAAAATGTTTAATTATTGTATTTTTTGATAATGCTTGTTAAAAGAATACTCGTTATTATTAGCAAAATCCTTTCAGGCTTTACTCCCGATGTGAAGATTTGGGAAATAGTTTTTACAAAATCCGGAGAGTTCAAGCA
This sequence comes from Ceratosolen solmsi marchali, assembly GCF_000503995.2. NCBI lineage: Eukaryota > Metazoa > Arthropoda > Insecta > Hymenoptera > Agaonidae > Ceratosolen > Ceratosolen solmsi. Next base: position 3,547,420 of record NW_011948417.1, read on the forward strand.
AGTGGCTAAGGCATTCGATCTTGCTGGCCATTCATCTGGTGTTTTCGACTTTGCCTTCAATTCTGACACGAGTCGCATGGCTACGGTCTCAAAAGATGGAACATATCGTTTTTATGATACAAAAGGTAACGCATTGGCTGCCCCCACGAATCTGATAATTAAGGATCAATCGATTGATTCGTGCCCCATAGCAGCAGCCGCATTTCATAAAATTGACGTTAAAAATTTGTTATATTTTTAAGGCGCATATTATTATTATTATTGTTATTATTGTTATTCTCCTCCTCCTCCTTCCCCCCCCCCCCAATCTTTCCATCGCCACAACCGCCACCCCCATCCCCATTCTCACGATACTCATCAATTATTCGATTTTTAGTTGAATTTGAGAAAGGCGAAGATCCTCATTTGATTTCGTCGAGCCAGTGGGAGGGCTCCACACCCGCAACCATCGCCCTTTCGCCAAATGCTGAAATCATTGCCATATCACATGGCTCCTCTCTATCATTTTACTCAACAGTTAACGGAGAACTGGATACAACGATCGATGATCTATTCGACGGTACGGTTCTCGTATCATATGCGACTAATTATCGACGTTTCATTTATAAAATCAATCTATCAATTAAATGACGATTTTACATTCGCAGGATCAATAAAGTGCCTCACGTTCGACTCACTTGGCGAGTACATTTTAATAGCTGGTGATCGACACATCAAAATCTTCCGAAACATTCCTGGTTATAGAGCATCTATAGAAACAGCACGTAAGAAGCTGTCGCAACGGCAAACCTCGGCGACGAAAGAACGTCTCGAAAAAACTATCGCAGACTGTGAAAAGTTCCTGAAGGATATGGGAGAGCGCTGTCCTTGAACGAAGCCGCAAATGCATTTATTATTTTTCTCCTTTTATACATTTTGTTAAATGTTTTTTTTTTCTTCTTCATTTTTTTTTTTTTTTTGTTTGTTTTTGTTTTTGAACGACTTGTTTGCAATAAATAATTTTTTATTCATACAGCTAATAAAACATTATTGACATATTTTACATTGGCCAAGGAAATGTTATTACACTTACAATATGTTTTAATTCATACTTTTTATCAAATAGAGGATATATTTATTTAGTCTAAATGAAATTACCATGACAATTTAAAGAATGATCTTCGATAGGTTGTAAGCACCTGACAAACGTTTCTTTTTATGCTTGAAAATTAAGAGTCGACGCGATGCAACGAGAGCATAAGGGGCCCTCGATTCGTTTCTCAAGATTTGATAATTTGCTCGTAAACTTACACGACGAAGGTTGTTCGAAGGTACGGGCCGACCACCAGCAAAGGCGAATCTATAAATTAAAAAATTTTTTTTTTTCTTTAATAATTAATATCTATTAACAGCAAGTATCTGATAATTATGGCGTGCTTACTTAATTTCCTGCCTCGGTCCGCGTAAAGTTGAATCGGGAAAGACAATTTGCCTGTCGCCAAATTTTCCAGCTATACTCGGCCTTATCGACGCGTATTTTATTTTACTTCTCACAATTATTGGAAGATTCGTTATTTTGTTATTTTTTATTGCCGCCACGTCGTTAATCAAGTAAGGGAGGATCGAGTCCCCAAAGTGTTGAATTATCACGGAATAATTTAATGGCTGATTACCGGACTTCACAAAGGCGCACACGATAAGCTAAAAAGTCAATGACACATCGAATCAATCGAAATTATCAGAAGATGAAAAAATTAATGATACTTACTGCGATTTTGTGCCACATATTAGAACCTGGTGTGGCATATTTTAAGACATTCACCAACGAAAGCGAAGAATCAATTTCCTTCTCGAGAAATATAAGGGGCTGAACTCCGGCAAGTAGCTCCAGAGCTATTGCTTTCTTTTTCAATTCGAAACTTTGTTCGTCCTTTCTTATTAGGACGCTTTTTAACATTGGAATGAACCTATTGGCGACCGACGGCCATCTCAGCATTAACTTTAGCGCGCAATCTTTGAAAAGTGTCTCTAAATTCGGATTGATAAAACCCTGACCGAGTAAGAGTTCTAACAGTAATTCTGTCAATTTATCTACCTGTCGAGCAATGAAAGTGCATATAAAACCTTTAATAGTCGTTGTAATTTTAATGTTAGTCGATAAAATGTTAATTATATTACAGAATTGAGATGATAAGGGTAGACAGCTTTGTTGTTATTGGTAATAGCGATGATGAGCTGACATGTCCGAGTAGAGACTCTCGTGTATTGGGCATTATTCGATATGACCATAGATCTGGCAATCGACATTAATTTATCCACTACGCCTTCTCCGCCCAAGCAGGCATTCGTAGCACAATCGTTTAGAAGAACCTAAGCAATCGTTTTATCGACGATTAACTTTAAAAACACTGTTCGACCTCTATCGCATAGAAACAAACATTTTTACCTGAAATGTTTTTTGAGAGCCGTTGAATAGCATTTTCAAGGCTCGTTTTGCATAATTATTTCTTGCCTCTAACAGCTTTGAGTCCACGATTTCAACTTCTATAAAATAATAAACAATTATTAGGGTAGTTAATTCATAAATGCCAGCTTCCATAATTGTCAAGCGCTTACCTTGAAGAAATGGAACGCTAACTTGAGAGAAACTCTGCGGTTCGTTTACTTTTTGCGATAAATCTATAAAGCGTTCGTGTGGCACAAAAAGACCGGCTTCCGAGAGATATTCTGGCAACTGTTCCGGTGCACCAATAAGGGGATCGACGTCGCACAGATTTGTCACAACAGCATTCACGTCCGTCGAGGTCAGACGTTTCCTTTTACTGTGCCTAAGTCTTGTAACGCATTTCTAAGGCATGAATTAGCGAATGTTTCCTAATTAATTAAGCATTCGAGCGTATAAATTTAATATTTAATAACTTACGTGCAATACTTCACGCAGCCTATACGATGCATCTTCGGCGAGTTTACGAAGAAGCGTATCCGGTAATGGATGCATGCCTAATTCTTCTCCTATTGCTGAAATCCATTCCGTACTCAAGACTGCGTACTTCCTTGTCGCATTCGAGCCATAAGAAACATTATTATTAGAATTTGACTCTCCGTTATTATTAACAAAATGATTACTATAGCTCGAAGAGGTTTGCGTACTCAGCACTTCTTTCATTGTTTTTGTTTATTAGAATTCTCCTTTAAGAAATATGCATTTGACTAGGTCCCCTATGTTTCTAAAAATATTCAAATATCTTACGATGAAGTACTCGATTAAAGGTAAAAAATAAACGCAACATAAAATACCATATTAGTGTCACGTTAATTAAATAAGAGAATAAAGACAAAGAGAAAGAGACGAGGAAAAGAAAGAAAGAAAAAAACTTATTATCTACTAATTTATTTTGATCACTTTCAATTACATTTGCCTTTATGCAAAAACAACTTTAACCAAATTTTCAAGTTACGTTCAATATAACATTAAATACTACGAATTTAACTCTCTATCATTTTCTAAATGTATTTATAATTAAACATAACGGCAATGCAATCAAACTCAACTTCTCATTTACAGAGCAAGCAAATACTACAGCCTACACAAGAAATTTTGAGGTTACCTTCGTACCAAAACAAAGCTGCTTGGGGAATTAGGGACACGAGCTTGTCACTGAATATGGAATAAAATGAATATTGGATCAATTTAAAAAAAAAAAAAAAAACCGTCCATGAATATACGCGAGCGCCTATATTAGCTAATCGACTGTCTTGTTCAATTCTGTTTTCGAAAAGAATTTTAAGAACGTATCGTCCGAGCCGTCGTTATGTAAGGAATAATCGGAAAAGTATTCCTTTCAATGTCTCATTCTCACGTATAATCATTTTTCCATGGACTTTCATTGTAAACTATAAACTTACATTATACTTTCATCATTTATGCATTGGAATGCATCAAATCCCTTGTTAATGCGTTGATAATATTTTCACTGTTTTCTTTTCATTTAATGCTCAATATAAAAAAAATTGTCGAGACATTGTGAAATTTCTCATTAATTATTTATAAAATCAACGTGCTCGACAAAGCCTAACAGATAATTAGAGGATAAATAAAGCTAATGCTGGATTAACGAAAAGAATGAATAAAGAGGTTGTAGAAAAATATTTATTTTATCATCAAAGCAAGCAGTTTGATCGAAAGCAAAATCTAGGGAATTAGCCTTTTTTTTCACTCTCTCTCTCTCTCTCTCTCTCTCTCTCTCTCTTCCCCCCCTCCCCCCAACCGACCAGCCCCTCCAACCCTCCATCGCCACCATCAAGAAACTCCGGGCACTTTGTAAATAAAAATTCCAGCTATGCTTACATATAGAATAGATTCGTCGGGGGCTGAGACTAATTCTGAGGCAGGAGCTGGAAAATATTAAAGGCGCTCGATGTGCTCGATGGAAGGATAAAAGATATAAACTTACGACAAAGTTATTACTGTTTAACGCCGCGTTTGAGAGCTTTGGCAATTATATCGTCAGTTTAGGGTTAAATTTCGGCGTCATAGGGCGTCGTATGTTTCATAGCTCCACGAACTTGCTGTACGTAAAAGGTGAGCAAGTGTGCGCGCAAATGTAAGCTCAGACACGAGATAATAAGAAGGACGGGGAGAGAAGATGGTCGTGCGAAGTGTGCGAGAGGCAAGTGTAACATGCACAGGGAGCGAAGGGAAGGTGGTAAATAATATTTGAACGTGTGGCACATGTTTGCCCCGGGTCGGTTAATTCAATACGTCCATGACTTCCTCGAGGTCAAAAGTGGGGATAGGGTAAAAGGACGGGTGTAGAGAGCGTCATAAATGATGAGAAG
>NW_011948417.1:3552256-3552458 GCF_000503995.2 Ceratosolen solmsi marchali
AGAGCGTGGGTGCTTTGACGAGTCCTCGCGAGGATCATCCCGGGCAGTTAGCGGCAACGAGGGTGTGATATGTTGTCGGTCGAGAGGGGGTGGTGGACAGCGGGAGAGGCGAAATGTTCTCTGCTTCCATCTCAAATTGGAAAATGTGCTTTGGCGAAAGCAGCAGTGCCTTCGCGGGCCTACGTGATTTCTCGCGGTCCTG
>NW_011948417.1:3552742-3556699 GCF_000503995.2 Ceratosolen solmsi marchali
GGCATTCCTCTATTAACTTTCTCCACCTAGATAGCGTCCGCCTAAATATCGAGCGTCGAGCGAGTGAGCAAGAGTGATAGAGTGAGAGAGCGGCGCATGAGTGCATGCGTCAATCTTCCATTACCATATATATATATATATATATATATGTGTCTGTGTGTGTGTGTGTCTGTGTGTGTGTCTGTGTGTGCGCGTTCATGTGCGTGTTTGTGTGCGCGCGTGCATGGGCGTGTTTGTGTGTGCGCGCGCGTGTTGTATCCTCTATCTTGTTCTCTCTCCTGTGTTGAAAATACTTCACATCTCGTTTCAAACCAGAAATTATAATTTACCAAATACAAAAGGAAAATGTTATTTAAATTTGAAATTTAAATTACCGTAACTATTTTATTTCTCCATTTGTATTTTTACCTCACTTTTGAAATGTGCATATTGAACTAAAGAATAAAGAAAAGATAACGGACTTTTATATACTTTTTCTGCTACGTATCAATACAATATCGCTCTCTATATAAATAATTTTCAATCATTTCAGATTAATATTAATGGCCATTTATGTTTAGATGAGCTTGACATTTGTCGATTCATTCTCTCAGCATATTGCAATTTTTTATTATTATTAGCTTGCTGCCCTCTTCTATGAAATCTATCGACAATTCTTGGCGTCGTTCATTAACCCAATCGAATTGCTCTAATCCCGAGCTGTAAATCAATTAATTAATTAATAAAATTACGAGAAAATCTCGTAATGATAGAATCTAGAAATGATTTTTTTTTTTTCCGCTTTACAGTAGATGGGAGCGTTAACTAATCGTATGTTAGAACATGACGTTTCGATAAAATTCTATCAACTAAATTTCTGATTTTTACCTTCATTGGTCTTTGGTATAATTAATTATTATTTTTTTTCTTCTTCTTCTTTTTTTTATTAATTTTTTTGTTTTTAATGTCGAATCGAATTAGAAAGGAACAATAAAAAAAAAAAAAGAATTATTCAGCATAAATTCATTCGATTTATTTAGTGCATGCGACACTAACGCTATTGGAAAATCATTTATAATATTAACGACGCTTGTAAAGCTTATAAGAAAGTATAATTATAAAAGCGATCATAAAATTAAAAGAAAGACATTTAGGTAAAGACAAATAGGAACGTTTCTCGTTAAGAAAAACAAGCAAATATTTGTCGGAGTAAGATAATAAGCAAAGTACGTTATTGGATTTTTTCTTTTTCTCTTTCTTTTTTTTTTTCTTTCATAGCCTTTCTCCGACATTCACATAATTAATATAAATTTCAGATATTTATATTCGCATATTTTAATGCAATAACAATCTAATGGGACGTATTAATATGAATTATAAAACGTATTGGTGATAGGCAAGTTGAAATTATTCGACTAAAAGTGTTTTTATTCTCAAACACATATAGCGATAGAAGGGTTTATACAAAATTTTTTGAAACTTTGCAAAATAAGTATAAAGTAAAGCATAAATATTTTAGATTGTTCGTAAGTAAGTGAAACAACGAGTACATTTATTAAAAGAGACATGTGCGCATAAAGCTTATAATTAATATATTCAATTGAAATATTCTTAATAACTTTTAAGTATCAATGATATTTTTATGTAATGGTACGGAAAAAAAAAAAAATAAAATAAAAAAAGAAAAAAATAAAAATAAACAAAAAAAATTCTTCAAGTATTCGAGTCAATTTATATTTTACGCGCAATATGAAGTCGTCGTGGTAATTTCAAAATTCAACTTATATTATTTATAATTGCAGAGACAATTATCGGTGATATCCGCGGGTATACCATCAATTATTCTCCCTAGTAAAAAAATTGTTTTTTTTTTTTTGTCCAAAAATTCCAAAAATTAAAAAAACCTTGTCGAATCATAATCCAATTAATATCGACGAACGAACATTATAAAACCACATGACAATAATGTCGCATTATGAAAAAAAAAAAAAATTGCAATTTATTAATTTCACATAGTCAGCTCTATCAATTAACAAAATGTGCGCGCGTGGTTTTAGTGAATATGATGCGCGACATCCAAACACGAATGGCGGCATCTATCTATGATTATATCGTGGCCGTTCGTAAGCTGCCCTCGAACGATGTCATTATTTCTCATTGTTCCACTTCCCGACGCATTTATAATACCGTTGTAAGTTTTTAATTTCCGTTGATCCGGAAGGAAGGTATCGCTCGGAATTAATAGCCAAGCGCAGCGAACTTTTATGCCGCTCACGCACGTACACACGTAAACTTGCGCGCTTACGCGTAAGCGTGCACGTAAACACACGAGAGCGGCTTACGAAGTAAAATCGTTATTATTCGACGTGAAATTTAAATCGTTGCTTGCGAGCGTCATTACGAGAGGCTATTATTTCGACATTTACGAATAAACATTATTATTAGCAGCATTAATAAGCAACGCTCCTTACCAACGGCTTACGTTATAAATGTAACAACAGCGTATCAGGAGGCCAATGCTAAGTCACGGACGAGATAACGCAATGCGAAATGCCGCGACTCTGGCCTACCTTACTGAACATGCTCAGGCGAATGCTTAAAACGTCCATGAAGGCAAAACAGAGAGATAGAGAGAGAGATAGAGAGATAGAGAGAGAGAGATAGAGAGATAGAGAGAGATAGAGAGAGATAGAGAGAGAGAGAGAGAGAGAGAGAGAGAGAGAGGGAGAGAGAAAGCAATAAATAAAAAAAAAAAAAAGAAAAAAAAAAATAATAAATTACACGGGCAGATGCATCTCCACCGAGGCATTAACGCCCTACCTCATCGATAGGGTAGAGCGCGCGTAAAATGCAGTCGAGTCGCGATGAAAAGTCATCGAGGAGCTCACTTGTCATCCGTCGGCGAACGATCGCCTCGATCGTCGGCAATTTCATCGGGAACTCGTCGTTGCGCTCTATTCCTCCCTTCCTCCCTCCGTCCCAGACTCGATCAACGACACGTCCCCCCGCAATCGCGTGCGCCGGCGGTCCGCGGAAAAAGACAGCAGCAAAATCGCAAGCGTCCAAGGATCGGAGTTGGAATTGAGCCGCGCAGGAGGTGGGTCGCCAGGAATTTGGCCAAGCAGTAGGAGTACAAGTAGGAGTAGGAGTAGGAGTAGGAGGAGGTGGAGGAGGAGGAGAAGGAGAGGGCGACGGGATATGCGATAATAAAGGTGGATCGGGATCGGGATTTGAATTGGGATTGGGATTGGGATTGGGATTGGGATTGGGATTGGGATTGTGATCGGAATGAGGGAAGCGCGCTAGTCGGCTTAGTCGCACTCGTCTTGACAGCGCGATCCTGCTGAGGCTGACGGCCGACGGCCCCGAGGAGCCTCTGACGTTGGCGCTCGCCTCGCGCGTCGGGGAAAACCGGCGGCCAATCGGGCGCCTCCTAGCCGCGGCTCTGCGCACGCACACCAGAAATATCACTGACGTGTCCTCGGGAACGGGCGCGACGAAGACGGAGATAGCTCGGGGGCCTTTGTGAGCTGGCGATCACCGTGAGAGAGCGAGAGACCCGCCGCTACGTACCAGAGCTGAAGCGCACTTTGGGCGATTCATGATCATTCGAGATCGCGGCCGCCTTCCCGTGACATTACAACTGCACCAGCCGCTTCGAGCGTTGGGGTCGCGCGACGACATCCACACGACAGCCAGTAGCGCCAGTATCGCCAGTGCCGCCAGTGTATCCCGTGCGATCGATCGCCCAACGAAGCCGGAGATTATAGTGAGCGAGAGCCCGAGACGAGGATCCCCGCGCCTACGCAAAGAGAAAGAGGAGAAAGTCGCGAAAATGGCTCCGACGCTCAACTCTTTCGTCAACTCCTTTAGCCACAGATTGTGAGTATGGCGACCACCGAGCCTTCTTCCCCTCGGCCGAAACGTCTCGTTTCGCCTCTCTGGCCTTGAGAGAGAGAGAGAGAGAGAGAGAGAGAG
>NW_011948417.1:3556773-3578265 GCF_000503995.2 Ceratosolen solmsi marchali
CGAGAGAGAGAGAGAGAGGAGAGAGAGAGAGAGAGAGAGAGGAGAGGCTAGCTTATTAAATATGCGCCATCGGCCATACGCGTACTCCTCAGCGATGTTTCTCGAACGATGAGCGGGCAACTTTTTCGCCCCTCCCCGCCTCGCCCCTCGTCACGCCACTGCTCGACTAGCCTCGCCTCACCTCACCGTACCTCACCTCACCTCACCTCACCTCACCTCACCCTCGCCTCACCTCACCCTCGCCTCACCTCGTCCATCCACGTTCCAATCGTCATCCAGCATGACTACGCCATTTGATTTTTCAATTTTTTCCCTTACGATTTCTTCTTTCTCGTCCTTTTTTCTTCCTCCCTTCTCTCTCTTTCTCTCGCTTCATCCTCCTCCTCCTCCTACCTCACTCTCACCCTCTCGTGCTTTCGCCCCCCCCTCCACACAATAACCCCTTTTCCTTGCCGTCGCTTCAATCGCTCTCTCTCTCTCTCTCTCTTTCTCTCTCTCTCCCTCTCTCACTCACTCACTCACTCACTCACTCACTCACATTTTCTCTCCTTTTTCTTCATATTAAACGCTATCTGGCAGCGCGCGCGACACGATACACGTAAGTGAACGCTCGCGCGCGCGCGCGCGCGTTCGAACTCGCGTACGCACACCCACAGACACAACCACCATTTACACTATCCACCTCTTGTTTTTCCTATTCCAGTTTACGTTTTGCTCGCGCCAACATTTATTTTCGTCGATTTTTCTGACGTAACTTCATTAAGGCCCGCATTGAATACGAAGCTTTTTGCGCACATTCCTCACCTCCAACTGCCCACTTATATCGAGGCCTTCCCTCTCTGTCGCTCTCCTACCTTCTTCCTGCAGCTCAATAATAATTAACGCTTCATTATAACTTATAAATATCAACGCTTACGTGGCGCTTCCTGCCCTTTTCGCGATTATGACGATTAGACGCGCTTTCTTTATACTTAGCCACTCGGCTCATCAATTATTTTATGATTTGTGCATTTAGGGAAGCACCCGTTCGACAACACTTAAAGAATGTCTACGGATGCCTGTCCCTCTCCACTGTGTCAGCCGCAGCTGGGGCCTACGTTCACATGTACACCAATTTTCTGCAAGCTGGTTTGCTGTCGACTCTTGGGACTCTCGGACTGATCTTTGCCTTAATTTGCACACCCGATAATGGAAAGAATCGATCGCTTCGCTTAGGATATCTCCTAGGATTTGCATTTCTTACTGGATTTGGAATGGGTCCACTTTTAGCGAACGTAATCAGCGTTGACCCTAGCATTGTTCTTACAGCACTGATCGGTGAGTTCTAACGTTGGGCGATTTTTTTCCCATTTTCCTTCTGTAAAACCTACTTTTAGAGCTTATAATTTATAATGTTATGGCTTTAGCTGCTTTATAATGTAAAACTGATTAATATTTATATTTCCCAAACGACCGTTGGCATGGCAATTGTGAAAGTATTCCATGCTTCGTTCAAGGATTTATACGACTATTTGGATTACATTGAAAGAAATGATTTTTTTATTGAAAAATATGAAAGTGAAATGAATAAATTGAATAAAAAATACTTTAATAGCCCAACTAAGTTCTTCTATACCTATTATATATAATTTTCATTGTGTAAAGTTTCGATGTTTAGCTGTAGGCTGCTCTCTCCTACTATAATAACTAGTTAAAGTGTTGTTTTATTTTCTTTTTTCTGTTATTTTTTTTTTTTTGTTTTTTTTTTTTTTTAAATATACACCAATGTTAAATAAAGAAAACAAGACTGTGCATTTTCATGCATTTCTGTCTACGCTAAGTACTATTATTCTTGTCTTTTTTTATTGTTTGGTCTTTTTCCTTCAAATTATTATTTAAATTAAGTTTGCAAAAAAATATCGACGCATTATTAGTATCAATTTTACTTAATGTACTCAACGGTTTTTCTTGCGATTAAAAAAAAAACAACAAAATAATAAATTAATAAAAAGAAAGATATTAAAGACTTGGCGTGCAAATTTTCTTGTTCTCTTTTTAACGGTGTCAAGATATAGTTTATTTACAGCTTATTTCTAACATTAAAGCCTAATGAAACGTTAAATGTTTGAAGAAAAAAAGGCAAGCACGGGTTGTAGAATTAAAGCGCGCCTCGGAGCACGACAGTTTATAACAAAGCGTTAGCAAACTTTCAATTTTAATATTAAGTATTTAATCGTCGACGATACTTTCTTTCTCCGATGACAACAAATAAAGTTTAACACACGGTGTAATTGAATTGATTTTATTACAGGTACGACCGTAGTCTTTGTCTCATTTAGTATTTCATCCTTGCTATCCGAGCAAGGCCGATGGCTATATCTTGGTGGAACTTTGATGAGCGCTCTCAACATAATGGTATTGCTCTCCCTTGGTAACATCTTATTCAGATCACAGATGATCTACCAGATTCATTTTTATCTTGGTTTGTTGGTGATGTGTGGATTCATTATTTATGACACACAACTTATCGTCGAGAAGAATCGAATGGGTAGCAAAGATTATATCGCTCATTCCCTTGATCTATTCATTGACTTTATCAATGTATTCAGACATTTACTTGTCATACTTACACAGAAAGTTAGTGTTGTTAATTTATCAATCATAAGTAGTTTGCGCTATCGTACGATTTTTCTAACCACATTCTCTTTTTAGGAGCAAAGAAATAACAAACGCAAGGAGTGAGTTGGCAGAGGCATTTCAAGTAAATCCAGAAAATAGAGGTCTTCGTCTATCCTATCCATACATAGTTCTATACATATGCGCATATACATAATATATACAGACATACTTATATACAAATATATATTTACAGATATAACTATTCTAGTATCTTATAAGTGAAACAAGTGAATAACATAATGAACGAGACTTACAGCTTTTCCTACAATAAAAACAAACAAAAAAAAAAGAAACAAAAAACAAAAAACAAAAAACAAAAAAAAAAACCAAAAAGAAAATATATATATATATACATTGGCATGAAATGATTGAAATTCAATTGTTTAAAGTTGCGAAGAGATTCTTGTGTCTCCATTTCGAGTGTGAAAATAACAGCACTGCGAAACAATAAGAAAAACTAAAATGATCATTTTTCATTTGCTAGAATGGGAAATTTTTGTTATTTCTTTTTTGGTAAGATGATTAAGAACAAATTATTGTAACATATATATCTTAAATGGGATTTTCAACATTTTACAGCACGACGGAAAATCAATTTTCATTATAATTCTTTTGGGATAGCATTATTTTCTATTAAATGCCATGATTTCTTTTTGGGTTTCTCCTTTCCAATGGTAAATCATAGTTGTCGAGCTAGCACTACTAATCAAATTCTTTCTATTTTGCTAAGAAGGAGTGATTTTTCACTTTGTTTTTTTCCTTTTTTTTTTCTTTTTTTCTTTTTTTTTTCTTTTTTTTTTTTTTTTTTTTTTTTTTTTTTTCCCGTCAGTTTCATTCTTTTAATTTTTTTTTTTTTTTTTTTTTTCTTTTCTATTCAAGAGAACTGATTTTCCGAATGATTTTTGACTATCGTCACATTTTATCGGTGTTAATTTTTACAATTCGGCACCGTTTATACCGGTAACAATTGTACTATATTTTGTCTTACAATAAAAGAAATTTACCAGTTTGTAGCCTTACTTTCTTTGATATTGTTGAATATCAGTTATAAACTTACGATAAATTGATTTTATCTTAATATTTTATTTAAAAAAAAAAAAATAATAAAAAAAAAAATAAATAAATAATAATAATAATAATAATAATAATCAAAATATGCAGATTATAATTTAATGAGTAGTTAATCGATAGTTAGTTAATCGATCAAAAAAATTTATAATTTATAATTGAACGATGAAAACATTATTATTCATTAAATTATACGTTTATGGTACATTAATTATTAGGTGCTACTTACATAATTTTTGTATAGTTACATTATGGCTATTCAACTAATAATTTGTTACACTGTTTTTACTAATAATTTGAATCAATGTGAAAATCATAATACTGTAACGAATGATCTATAAATTTTGTACAAACAATTATTTCCTAAGAACTAAATGAGCTAACGTATTGTTACATTTTAGTAATCACTCCTCAGTAAATAATTACATATAAAAATATACCTATGATTAAGTCAACACATGCTATAACTTTATATTGTTCTTATAACTTAAATAATTCAAACAATATACGATGTATATATTTAATATAAATAATAAATTAAAATGTTTTCAATATTTTTTATTTTTGTAATTTTATCATAATTTTCTCTCGAGTTCAGTAACTAACTTTCTTGACTAATAGCTACTCTGCATTTACTGATAAAAATGTTTAAAAATGTCGTACGAATGCAATTAGAATATTTCTTATTTTACAAAGTATTTAGAAAAGTATTTAGGGTCAATGACAGTTTCATTATTATGGTTATATTTTTAAAACCGAATATTTTAATCAACGTGTTTATCACAATTTTAGTTAAATATTATCCGAATGCTAAATTTACATATAATTTTTTACATTGATTATTAAGTAAAAGTTTCAAAGCTTGTGACGCGCAAATTTTTGCCAAATGTTACAAAGTACGTACGTTTATAAAAGAAAATTGTCTAATATAAAATAATCAAAACATTTCGTATCGATTGAAGAAAGCATTAAACAATAAAGATTAGTATTTCATAGAGTTGCTTTTTTTAATTTGTTTGCATTAATGTCGTGCCTATTTGCCAAGACTACAATTAAGAAATTAATTTTTCTATACACAACAAGTATTAAGAACAGTACAAATATCTTATTTAAAGTAACTAATTTCTTGTTTATTGCTTACTGCATTACTCAACATTTGACAAAAATATGTTCAAATTTAATAATTAATGGCCATAGTAATTAATTGGCTTGTTTATAAAACAACATTCTTTAAAATTAAATAAAATAATGACAAAAATACAGGATAAAATGGCTTTTGTTAATTTGCTTAAATAAATTAGTTTATTTTTATTATTTTATAATTAATTTTATATTTGAATAATATTTTTGCTTAGCATTAATAATTAAACTGAAGCGGTATTAAGTGGGTTTACTGGAAATAAATTAATTATGCTGCTGATTCATAACCACATACTTTTATTAAAAAGGAAGAAAAGTTTTTTTCAATTTTAAATATTTAAATGCCGTTACATAAATCTTATTAGATTATCATTTACATAACGTAATTGCATATACTTTTAAAAGTTCAATGGTCTTAATATTAGAAAATATCTCGCAATTTTGTGTTAATTTTTTAGGTACATTTTTTTTTTTTTTTTTTTTTTTTTTTTTAAAATTTTTTTTTTTTTTTTTTTTTTTTTTTTAAAGCATTTTTATTTTGTACAAATTATACTTATTATACAAATTGTATACGTAGTATTCATTAAATAATGAATTTGACAAAAAGTACCATAAATTAAATGTAACGCTAGAATTGCAGTTATATGGCACTGCTAGAACGTTTGTAAATATTTACGAATATTAATTTTTATAACAATAAATGAATTGTTATTTAATAATTAAATTAAATAAGCATAGTAAATAGTTTTCATAAATAATAATCGATGTGTATTAGTAAAATTATGATGAAATAAATCGTGTTTAACCAACAGTGTCACATCACTACTGTTTCCTATTTGTTTATAAATTTTTGAAAGTTTTCAAGCACACGTTTCAATAACAAAAGCATTTAATGATTTTTCTATCATTATAATTAGTTTCAGTATACTCCTATGTATTCTTTTATTTAACACTATTGCATAAAGTGTATTAATAAATTTATTGTACAGCTCGCGATAGATAAGTCGCAAGTTTGAAATTTTCAAGTGTTTTTTCTTTTAAATATAAAATTGATACTTAATAAACTTATTAATGTCGATTTAATGCTTTTAAAGCAATCTAAGTATTCTTTATTGTGATTTAATTTCGTATATATTTTTAAATTAAATTTACAAGTGTTCGTATTAGTATTTTAGAATAATTATTTTTTCTGCATCAACCAGTATTATAATAAATAGACTAGAATTCTATGAATGTCGCTATTACTATAAAATAAGTCAAAGGGCGTTTTATAATTTACATGATATTTAATTTATAATTACTGGATTTATCAATTTTCTCCAAAGAGTTTATAAATCTATTTTGAAGTACTTATCAGTTGTTGATGTAGTATCAATCACATAATGCTTCATAGTCTTGACAATCAGACAATATAATCGTTTAGGTTTCTCACCATTGATTTTCATTCTTCCGTCTCAAATAAAAAAAGTACAATAAAATATTAATATTATGTTACTTGAAAAATATATTGAGCATGAAAATTTCTTGTTATATTAAATTTGTTAAATGTTTTATTTGATCGTTTGCCTTTAGTGTTATTATTGTATGTAATAATAATTATAAAAAAAAAAAAAAAAAATCAAAATAAAGATTAAAATTTAAAGAAAGAGTTATTTTATTTGTTTATTGACTTATGCCCAATTGCTTGCTAATAAATATTTAAAAAGTTAGCTTTATGTTTAAATATCGATTACTTTCTTTAGCATGCCATATTAGACAATTTCAATGATTTGTTTCATTTTTGTTTAAAATATCCTTATAGTTTTATTTATCCCTATTTATGTTATTTCTAAATTTTATTTATAAATTTTATAATGAAACGAACATTAAGTAACTAAAGTTTGTCCTCATTTTATATAATAAATACAATTTTTAATTATAACGTATTACCTTAAACAAATAATAGAAATAAACATATATTGTTTGTTTAACAAATTAGTTTTAACAAATATAGTTTAATTTAACAAATATATTTTAACAAACATAGCTTGACAGATAGTACGAGGAAGAATAATTTTGTTCTTTCGAGTGATTAAAATGATCGAATAATCTCAAATTATAAATAAACGACTTTCGATGCGTAATTAATATTTTAAAGATCGCGATAACCGACATTCTAACAATATTTAAATAGTTAACGATTATATAAAATAATAATTTTTATTTGAATAAAATATTTTTTAAGGTTTTTATACATTTACGTATTTGTATATTATTGGAAATATTTTGATGCGAGAGATAATATTGTATTTATTATTTTTTACTATCGATGCTACAGTAAAAACATAAGATTTTAATTGATCGACAATGTTTTAATTTAAAATAATTGTGGTGAAAGCATATAAATATTAATTAAACGATTAAAAATTTATCATCCGAAGTAATACAAGCTTTTATTTACAAACTTTTATTTACAAAAAAGAATTAATAATTTCATAATGAACCGCGGTCAATCTAATCGTGTATTTTGCAGTAAATTGTTGTTTGTTTTTTTTTTTTTTTTTTTTTTATACTAAGACTTGGATAAGTTGAATGGCTTGGTGAATGGAAAAGGTGTCAATATGGCAATTTGAAAGTATCATCGTGGGCATCTCAAAATCTCTCGAAATCGTCAAAAATTTGTAAAACTGCCGCAGGCAGAGCCAGTAAGACGGCCAGCGTGGTTCTAGTTCGGAGTCATTTCGCTTTCACCGCTGGTGAAAGCATTGTCGACACACATGGCTTAATAACACTAGATCCAGTAATCGATTCCACTACTAAGAATTGCCGATTGTGGTGCGCATAAATTTCAAATTGTAATTAATGTCGCGAAGCCAGGGGTGCGGAAGGGCTGCGGAAGGGCTGCGAGTTGGCGTGGCAATGAAAGGGGCGCGACGCTAGACATTCGCAAATGTGCAAAAAGTCCCGGTAATCGTTGGGAAGGAGAAACCAAGCTCCATGTGAGCCTAACGCGAAAATTCATTTTACGGAGGAATGGAGGACCGAGTTAGTTAATAATAGTTAACGGGAGTATTTCCTTTGAGGCTCCATTTAAAACTTATTCAATTACAATTCACGCGCTGATGGCAAAAATATATAATAAATAAATGAGTGGAGCTCGTTTAATGACCTCGTTATATTGCATAAATGCTCATAGTGATTGTTTGACTATTGTTTAATTGACAGATGGAATTTCATTTATCATTCGAGGTGGGGAGGATACTGCGAAATCTTCGGAACTACTTTAATAATGTAAATGAAGAAGCACATAGTTTGGTTACTTAAGATGGTTACATAACATCTAGCTGTCACTTATTAATGTCGCAATCAAGTGGACGCGTTCGATGGTATATATTATATAGTCGACTATGAGCGCCATAAGTGAATCATCGATGGGTTAGCGTAATATTATGGTATTACACTGGTTTATCAAAGATCGTATATACACTCGTGTAACGTTACATTGATGTAAGAGTACTTGAGCCGAAACAGGAAATTAGGGAAAAGTTATAAGAAAATTACGTTTAGTTATGTTGCTGTGAGAAAATATCCGGGTTATAGATGGCATAATGTCATAATTTACGCACGTGATATCTGTGTTATTAATGTAAATTAAATTGTTAAGCTAAGTTAAACTTGGCTTTCTGGATGGCTTTCTTGATCTTAGGCGTTTAGGAGAAGTTAGTTAATGTTGGAAAAGCCTGCACAACAGCTTAAACTCAAGTGTTTTTAGAGCTAATGCGATGTATCGTGCCTATTGAGTTTGTCTATAATTTTTGAGTTCCGCATTCATTAGATCATCAAGAATGCCAGTTAATCGTTTTTTTTTTTTTTTTTTTTTTTGGTATGCTGTGAAACACCGAGTAGTGAGATCTATAATAAATAATTAGACAATTTCTCTATTACGTAAAGGTTATATATTTATTTGCTTGTATTTTTTGTGTTCTTTTTTTTTTCTTTTTCTTTTTGTGTTTCTTGTATAAATCATAAATAATTAGCGATAACGATTATTTAATAGGCAAGTCGTTTAATAAATCGACAATTATTATAAATAAAATATTAACTGTTTATAAATTAATTTCAGCTCTAGGGAATTGAATTTTATATATAATTTGAATCAATATTGAAAAATTTTTTCGTTTTTCTTTTCTTTGTTTTGATAATCGAGAGATGCGAATGATATTAAAATAATTAAAGAAAAATTGTGAAATCGTGAGACTATCAAGTCGAGCCGTGCTATTTTTTTTTTTTTTTTTTTTTTTTTTTATTTTTTCACAGTTGTTGGCGTATAAATATTAATTCCTTTAAGTATTTATAAGCATTAATGTAGATTCACTTTCTTAAAAATACAAAAAAATAAACAATGCACGCAAGTGCTTATTGAGTGTAGTGCGTGTAGCAACATTTTACGGGAATGAATGAATGTTATATAAGTACACCCGACTGTCGTAAACAATTTGTTAAAAATTATTCTACTTAATATATCTTAATTTCGTACTGTTGAGAAAGTAAAGAATTAATATTTGATTGTTGAATTATTGTTTCCGTAATAATAAAAATTTCAATTTCTTCAGGATCTTGAGTTTTTATTTTTAACATATCTATGTTTCAACATTGTTATGTAAAGTAATTATTTAATGTTATAAGAATTAAAAATACAACACGTCCTAAAATAATAAATAAGCATTAAATATTAGTAATTATCGCTATTTAATTGAATATATCCTACGGATTATATTACACGAAGCACACGAAATTAGGGGATTTGCAAATAATTATTATTTCTCTATTGCACTATTATTAATTATTATATAGTGTAAAAATTGTGTTTTTCATATTATTAAAAGAATGTTTAAACTTAAGTTTAAATATTGCATGTAATAGATCGTGTAATTTATGAAACGAACTTTTATAAAAAGATTGTATCTTAAATTATGATTATTTCTTATTTGCAAAAAGAAACTTTTGTACATAATGGCAAATTTTTTTTGTTTTTTTTGTTTTTTTGATTACACTATTCGAATTCATCTTTAGTTTATTTGCATTTCTTTGATGATGATCAGTGACTGCGGTAAGCTAGAAAAATTGTAATTTTTGTTCTTATTTGTCCAAGTCTTAACAATTATATTAAATATTGAAATTTCATTATAATGGCAATTTCGCGTTTAACGTTAGCTCTACAGACTCATAAAAGTAAGTTAATAATACCAATATTCAATAATTAATTAATTGCTTTTTACATTTTATCACACTAATAATATTTTCGATATATTTAATTTAGAAAATAAAAAAAAAAAATTTTCATATAATTCTTATAAAACAGACGAAACATTATCATTGTTTATTTAATTATTGTAAGATCTTTTGAACACTGATTCTGTCAATCAATAAGCTTATTTAAAATCCCATGACTTTTCTTTTTCATTTAAAATCTTATCAAGATTTTAATAATAGAATTTTAGAAATATTACGATTTCACTTCCCACGAACATCTAATGAAGTATAAATGTCTTCAATTATTCAAGAAATAAAATCGTTCTAATAATTTTCATTTTAGCGACTACGAATCAAACTTCATTGAATAAATTTTCATTAAAATTTTCAAAGCATCATTTTACATTTCTAATAATATATCATACAAGAAATTTACAAAACATAAGAAAATAATTAAATATGTGACATCGCTTAACCTTCAACATAACTGAATTTAGATCGCAAGAATTCAAAGGATTACTCCTACTCGCAACTTGAAAGACTTCTTCATGGTCAGGACCGATTTCCCTGTCTTCTATTGGGAAAGTTGGAATCACTCGTTACGTCGCTTGATGTTTGTCAACCTCAACAAATGATTTTACCGTCGTTATTTTCCGTTGATTCTTAGCCCGTAAATTAGTTTAGTCTTAATATTAAATTCAATTAGGGATTATTGTGAAGTTAAATATCCTCAAGCAATTCAATTGCAGGTACGTATTAATTATAATGGCTATAATTTGTCGAGCTAATTAATTTGTACAAAGCTCCATTGAAATAAATATGCCAACAAAGCTTAAAAAGATTATTTGTTCATTAATTAGATAAGAAAGTGATAGTTAAGTTTTATAGAATGAACACACGCACTTGAATGAATTTCAATAGAACTTAGGCATTTTACCTTTCGTTAAACGTTATTGTGAAACGATAATTGGCAAATTATTTATATTACAAATATTTAATTTATTATGACAAATAGATAAAATTTTAGATTATTTACTCCGCCAATGTACGATAATCAAATATATACAAATATTTTAACATTAATACATAATAACCATTGCATACAAAATAGATATGTAATTGCAATTTTTTCTGTATAAATTATTTATATAGATAATAGGCGTTGTTAGTTAGGCTATTTGTTTCATACGTGTTATGTATGGCTCAACAGCCTCTATTACCAAATAATTTATTTTTTTTTTTTATTAATTATTAATATTTATTAATTATTTTTATATAGTTTCAGAAAGCACTGTAACCAGGAATATTAATAATAGAATAGGGGCTTGGGACCTAATTATATACATATTTTCTCATTTCATGGTAATAATTGATAAAAATATTTCAGTCAATGATTTAATCTTGAATATCCCAAGTAATTTCAGTATTTACAGTACTGTAGTATAATGCTAATAATAGTCTAAGCAAATAATCTAACCGGTAGTTGAGTAAAAAAATATTCCATATATAGCAATCGTGTTTACACGAGTACTTTGAAGATAATTTTGATGATGCGAACATTTCAATTGTATAGCACTGATCTATATAATTGCTATTGCTTTATTGCAGATTTAGTTTTACAACGATTCAACTAACAAAGAACAGCATTTCATAATGATACAATTCTAAGAATTGTTGTAGTTCAATAACTCAATATTTCGCTTGAATTTACAAAGCACTTCATTACAGAATCAAGTTTGTAAGCTAATTAATCAGCATTATTATGTGTTTATAACATTTGTTTAAATTTCCTTATATTTTATATAAAAAATAATACAGTTTCGCTACTTCAAAAAAAAAAAAAAAAAAAAAAAAAAAAAAAACAAAAAAAAAAAAAAAAAAAGGATCAATGTTTGTTTATATTATATAATAATATTAATAATTTTAATAATTAATAATACATAATATTAATAATTTTTTTGAATTTATTAATTTTAATTAAAAATATTAAAAACTTTAAAATTCAATTTTAAAACAATATTGAAAATACTTATTTTCTAATTTTTATTTTCTAAAATGTTTAAACAGCTCAAAGTATTATTATTGCAATTTTAATATGATGAAATAAGGATTTGAAAGGGATAATTAGGAAAAGATGGCATTTAGTCCAGAGTGGTTGAGAAAATGTTAGACAATCTAACAGAGTGAATTTTCTAAAAATCACTTTTAATCCATATCATTTATATTGAAATTTTTTTTTTTTTGTTTTTTGTTTCTCATTTAATAATAAGAAATTTTACGTAAATGTGTGAAATAAATTCATGAAATATTTCGTTGACATATGCAAGTTTTCGAATAATAGGGAATGTCCTTGTTTTGATGTGCAGTTAGGAATTTTAACACTTTCTGAAAAGCACTTATGCACGCACAAGAGAAAGTCAAGGCTCGACATTAACTATAATATTATTGAACGTAACTCACTCTTATGTTTAATAGTGATTAATTTTCTAATTTTATTAACGAGACTCCCTTTAACTGTTTCAACGGTAAATAATATTTTCGTTTAGCTTTATACGAGATGAACTTCATCTATCCTCAGTCTGACTCGTCTATACTTAATAGACAAGAAAAGACATAATTGTTGTAATTGAATTAATTTTATTTAACATTTGGCATTATTTAAAATATGGCACACAATGTATAGATTTTTATTTAATTACTTTATTCAGTAAGTATATAATTTTGACATTTTGTCTATGTTAAATTGAATGCAATTTACATTGTATCCGAGCTTAGGTAATTTTTCAAATATCTTTTCAAATATCCTTTCTAAATATGTTTCAATATTCAGCATTGGATATTTAATTATTAGTGGGTGAAGTTATTTTCACGAATGCCTAAAGTATATTATTTAAATAATTTGACCGGAGAATATGGCAGTATATTTTCACAAATGATAAATAAAACAATGAATATTTTCATGATGAAGACTTGTCGAAGAAATCTCTTTCGTAATATTTTTACGGTATTATTTTTTTTTTTATGCACGATTATTTATATTATTATCATATATATTATTCGTAATAGAAATTATAATAACGACAATTAATATTATATATAAAATAGGCTGTATTTACTTAATGATATCAGTGTTTTATAAATATCAATTATATTCTGATAAAAATTGAAAATTAGCCAATTAGTTAATTAGATAAATAGAAAATTGTATTGCGGCAGATTATAATCAAGGAATATTTAATTATTAATGCAAATAAATAATTATTTGAATTATGAAATTAGCTTTAAATTCAATGTAAATTTTACGATGGATTTCTAATTAATGTTATGTGTGTTGAAGGAAGAATAGTTCCAAATCACTTCAATTTTCCTTTCAAGATTCTTTTATATTAGCCGAATAAAGTGACGAACCAAGTAATTTTTTTGCATTAAGAATACTATTTATTTATTTATTTATTTATTTATTTATTTATCAATGATTAGCACTTACGGAAATATATTTGTATTGAAAGGAAAAATAACATAAATCTTTCTAATTTATAAACATTCATACGTTATAACGTAAAATATACGTTAAGAAATTTTATTCAATAATGAAAGAGAGTTGTTACTTACTATTCGTTATTATTTTCTCTTTATAAAATATGATCGACTATTCTGATTAAATTTAGATAATTAATTTTTTTAATTAAATGCACCAAACAAATTTTTCTTTTCTTTAATAGGTACATAAATTATTATCTACATAGTATTTCATTTAATGACAATATTCTTTAAACTATTGTTGTTATATTTATATTTATTTACATATTTTTTATTTTTTTTCGGATTTCAAAATGCTTGCTTTTTTTTTTTTTTTTTTTTTTAAATTAATTATAATATAATAATATTGTTCTTGTTTGTTATATTATATCTCTTACTATAGCTTTATTCTCCGATCAATTTTACTTCTTCTTATATCTGATCGACACTTATTTTTTCTATTCATTATTTCTACATTATCTTGATTATTTTTTATCTATTTCAATTTTTTCTTTTAGGTACTTAATAATTTCTCTTGTACTCCTCATTTTTTTCATTGCCTATATTTCTCTAATTAAGGTATTTCTCAACATTTTTATTTCATTTAAACTATTTTCAACATTTTCGTATTGTCTATTTTAACTTTTTTTTTTCTAATTAAATATTCGTCCAATTAAATTGAGTTTTTGTTTTTTCTTTTATCATTCGTTTTTCATTCTCGTAAATTTACCTTCGATGTATTTATAAATTATTCAGTATTTTTTTAAACTTTCTTCAATTTCTTGTCATTTCATTGTAAAAATGCATTTTGCTTTCTTTTTCCTTTAATTTTATTTACTATAATTTTCTTACCATTAAAGGTAGTGCTTTAACATTTCATGAGAAATTTTTTTTTTTTTTAAATTCGTTTAATTTAATACATCATAATATAAATTACGATGTCATTTATAAGTTTTTATATCTAAATATCAGAAAAATTGTGCTAAAAGAAATTGTTCTGTTCGGACAAATCTTATCGAGCTGTTGTATGACAATAATGATTTCGCAGAAATAAATTATTGTAATTTATAAAAAATTAATATATTTATTTATGTCTTTTTATATTTTGTCAGAATATTTATCCATGTTATTGTTTATGGTAGAAGTCAATGTTTCGAGCAAATGATTTCACTCATGCAACTTTTTTTAAAACTTATATCGAATCATTATTTCTATGGACTATTCATACTTAACAATCCTTTATTCTAAAATATAAAAATTGTGCGCACAAATTGAAAGAATTTGAACAAATACCAAGTATTTATAATAAATATAATAGTCCATTATAATATTATATAATCTAAGAAATACGTCATTTAACATTTGACGATATTATTTTAAAGTCTCACATAAGTAAGTAATTTTGTAAGTATTTTTGTATGCTCACAAAACACTTTCCAATGTAAAATCGTAAGCCCTCTCTTTCTCTCTCCTAACTAAATTTTGTATCTCTTTATCTTTTAAATGTCTTAAATATATGAATACTAAAATTATGTGTGTGTGTGTGTGTGTGTGTGTGCATGCGTGTGTGTGACTTTTATCGTGTATTTATTTAATATCATTGTAATTTTGAAACTATCTTCTTGAAATTCCAAGGTAAAAAATCTTGAACAATGAATGCAAATTATGTTAATAAACGAGCGGGAATTCAATTTATTATCAAATGTCTTTGAATTGAAACAAACCTTTATTTATCATCATTTATTGTCAATATTTTTTAAAGTTTCTTGTTATCTTTGATATTTATGTGAGTAATATCATTCCATCCTGCCGCAAGCACTTGAAAATATGAATTTCAACTCACCTTTATACGGAGTAACAGATACTTCTAAAACTCATAGACTGGACTTCGAAATTTTAAAATAAATATTTAAGGTAAACATTTAAGATACGTCACTGTAATATTAATTTTCATTTTATTCAAATAACAAAGTATAAAGTTTAATTTCATCTCAATATTATTAATTTTATTCGGTTTCCATACAAATTTTCCATACTTTGCTATTTCCCATACTATACTATCGTTTTATTTCAGATTTATTATTCTAAAAATGCTGTATTGTTGTAAAACGTTTTCTCTATTAATAATAAAGTAATGAATGTTGTTAAAAGTATTTGTCGAAATTAAAATTATTATATATAATTATCATATTTATTAAGCTATGCATCGCATATAATTATGTGGTATATAATTTTTATGCGCGAATTTAAATCTTGTATTTTTTAAATTTAGATTAATACTTATTTGCTTATCATAACATTTTATTCGAATGATATCATTGAATTGAAACTACTATCACTCTTCAAATCCATAGATAGTACATATAAGATTTTATTATTTTATAGAATATGTTGGATGATAGTTTTCGGTAATAGAATAAACTATATTTATTTTGATGATAAATAAAAGTTTCAGTAATTAGTAAAATTGAATTTTAATAGGTAATTCGTGCAATGAATGTGAAGTACATTAATAGTACAGATACAATTATAGAAAATGGAAATATTTATCATTTTTGTAAGATTGAATGAAGGTTAAGTCTATAAATATAAATATAGAATGGATATTTTTGATTTTTGAAAAACACAACAAAAAAAAAAAAAAAAAAAAAAAAAAATCGATAATATATATTCATAAATTACTATTATATAATTAAAATAATCAATAATGTAAAAGTTCAAGAACAATAAATAAATATTTGAAAAATAATATTATATTAAAATTATTTTATTGTTATATTAAAATCATTAATTTCATGCATACCGAAGAAAAGTCGATTTGTGAAGCAACAAATGTATAATTTAGTTGGAACATTATTAAATTAAATTGAAAGTATATTATTAAAGGACATTTTGAAAAGTGTTGAATGAAAAAAGCAACGAAATTTGATGAAATAATACAGATATTTTCTAATTAATCGTTACATTGTTTTTATAATCCTTTTAGTATTATCATGATAATTAAATTCTAACAATTATAATGCATTTCCTATGTAAGAATCATAGTATATAATAATACATTAGTAATTAAAAAAAAATAAAATTAAATAAGGCAATAATGATGTTATCGAGATAAAAATAAATGATAATAATAAATAGAATTAAATAAACATATACAAATTTTTTTTTTTTTTGTGAAAATAGTGTGATTTTACAAATTTATATTATTAAGATGTTAAAGTTTTAAAACGACAAAGGAGGAAAAGTCGAAGCTACCTCTACTTATACTTTTTCCTATGTAAATCCTTCTTGTCTTAATTAAATCTACTAATGCCTAATCACGTTTTTATTTGAGTTGTTCTTATAATATAATTGTATCCTAAAAGCGGACATCTACTCTGTCACATATGTAATCTTATTAATGAAAATATATTTTCAATGTTCATCATTATAAAATTTTATTATAATTTATTATTAAATTATGATATAATTAATGAATATATATATATATACATATACATGTATATATAGCGAAAGCTAATTATCTATTGAATTCAACTACACATTGTAATTTTTAATAATGAAATAATCCATGTCTTTGTAATAATTTATAATATTACTTTTGATATGACAATAGCATTGACAAATGATTTTTGTCAGTCGAGTAGAGTGTTAATTATATATATATATATATATAAAAAAAAAGGATTAATGCAAGATTTTTGCATAAATTTACAGTTTATGAAAAATTTATCATTCTGATTATTATAAGAATGGAATATATTTAAAACTCTCTTTATAAAATATATAAACAATTTTGGTAAATGTATTAATTGTTGTTTAAATTGAAGATTGTTTTGACATTGAAATAAAATATTGTGACAATCAATTTCGTTAATTAAAATTTCTTCATTATTTTTAGGAACAGTTGGTAAAAATACTTTTTCTCGATACTACAATTTATTATTTTAGATTTAGACATAATTTAACTTGAGTATAATAATTGAATGACTTTCTTGTTTTCACTAATAAATTATTGAATTTTATCGTCAATAAATTGTTAAACGGATATTGATATTAGTCGATGGAATTTAATTATTTTTTTATAAATATACTTTAGTTATAATGCGAGTGAGATCAAACTACAAATTCCATTTTAAATTTCATGTTAATAAACATTATTTTCGTGTGCGTAAAGTAAGCATAATTAAGATTACAACTGTGTTGGTTATACGTTTAGTATGACTTAAGCTATTCAGAATAAATATTAGTTTCCATGAATGCCATTTATGTTTATTTAAATAGGCATAACCATAAATGTGTAAATGTCAAACTATGTGCATTTTTATTATGATTATTTTTTTTTTTTTTTTTTTTTTGAAGACGTAGCAACTTTAAGGAAAGAACGTTGACAGACGTTCAGTAGTCAATACAAAATAACTTTATGCTTTTAGAAATTATAATTTAAAAATAATTATTATAACAATTATTCTGCCATTAAATACTAAATATTTAACAAGACATTAAATATTTATTGTCTTATTTAAGAAATAAGAAAATATACATTTTACAAGCATATTGAGTAGTATTAAATAATTGCAAAAGCTTAATAACTTAATTTTCCAAGGCACACACGATTGTACATTCAATACATGATAATTAATTATCTCATCTTTTCGACTTACCATTTCCGTTTGGATTTCCATTTTGTATTATTTATCCAATTGAATAATAATAATGGGCCATCGTAGACCGTAGATATCGCGATAGTTTAAAAATTTATATTCTCTACGCCAATGCAAATTAGCTATATATAATCTTTTATTTACGTGTAGTGTTGTGTGGTATTTAGTGACAAACAGTCACTAAAATTCTTGTAGCCGCTTTTCTACAAAAGCTACCCACTCGTCCCACGTGCATAAACATGACACGCAAGATGTGCTTCTCTCCGCGCACCCTTTATACCTCCGTTCAACGTCTGATTTCATCTTCGCTGTGGCATTTCGGAGAAAAAGTAAGCCAAGTAGTCGAGCTCCACTGTCGCAGAGTCCTTAGAGACTCCATAGTTGCAAAAATCGCGGAGTGGGCGTCACGGGAGACGAGTCTGACGTGTCATTTGCGAGTCGTCGTGTCGGGGATAAAAATGACGCCTGTTTATTCGATCATTAGGCATGGATTAATAGAGCCGCTCCGGATATTCATTATGATCTTTCTTTTGACGCTTTATTAATTAATGGCTTTGCTGCGGCAAATTACTTTGCGTTATGAAGAAGGGGACCTGAACTGAATTAATCGGAATGTGTCGTTTTCCGACAGATTCTCACCTAAAATGGCTTTGCATTCTCACTGATTATAATGTTCAATTATGCAAATCATCATTATCGGTCTTTAAGCGATAATGATTTAAGGCATTCTTATAAATATTTATCGGCTTGTCAGTTATAATAAATTTTATTCTAATTAATTCATCTTTCATCTCAAATTGCCGATATTATATATTGGAAATTAATATTTATTGAAATTCATAGAGCTCGAATGTTAGTATCGGTAATATAAAATAAGTTTTTTGTATGCGCTAATTAACGCTTAATCAATGATACTTTATTTATAAATTTTAAACGGTCCTTTCGACAATTAGCCATTGCCAACAGAGCCGTAGAATTTTTAATATTAAATGCCAACAGTTATTGATAAATATACATTGTATGATAGATTTTATAATTACATTGACATAATGTGATTTATATTATTTGGATAAAATTTTATTCTCGAAATACTATTAGATATTTTAAATGAAAAATTGTTTTTTCTTCATAAATATACGTTCCGTCTATAATATGCTTGTAAAATTGGGCACAAAAAATTTGATCGCCGCACTGTAATTGTAAATTACAATTTTCAATATAATTACAGCATTCGACATTATAATCTAATTTGGATTTAATTTTGTCAATTTATAATAAAGTCAGTGATTGTTAAAATTATTGTACATCATTTGTTTCTGATTGCCAATTCAATGTAGAATCTTTGATATAGAATAATACTGATACTCTATACAACATTTAAAAATATTTCTATATGTATGGCATATTTATTCATAGATTATTCGATTTTCGAACGGGAATTCTATAAAAATGCAACAGAACATAATTTAAAGAATAGAGATATTTATTGAAAAATAAACCCTACGTCAATCATCGATGAAATATTTTGGCTTTTAATTTTTACTAGTAAGGGGTCAACTTATCGTCAGTAGAGCGCATATTAGAAATTTTTGTAATTATTACGATTGTTCATAATATCGAAATATTATATGATTTATGTTGTATATGTAATTCGACTACTGCAATCATAATTTTTTCTTTTCTTTTTTTATTTTCTTCTTTTTTTTCTTTTCTTTTATCGAAAAGTCTAATATCGATTATTACGATTTATAGTCTTGCAAAATTACGTTTTGTTAATTGTCCGATTGTCACTGAATCTTTCGCCATATGATAAAGAAAGTAATGTGTAGTAGGAGTTTCCGCTGATTCATCAATCTTGATTGTTCTTGAGATCTAAGAATTGTTTAAAAATCTATTGTAATTCAGGCAGCTTTTGGCTCTCGTGAATTCATGGTAATGCAAAGACAATAAAAGCCACGATGATGATCCTAAGTATGAAGTGTCTTTTTCGCGCTTGTCGAGACGAATACTTTAAGACTGAATTGCTAATGTATGACGCGGCATTATCGAATAAGCCATAAGAACATGTTGCACTAATAATGCAATTTATTCGTCATTAATCAACAATATTGTTGCAATCTTGAGATCATCGCTTAATAATGCTTAAGTGTATCAACTTTAAAAAATACTTCCATATGCCCCGTGTAATTATCATGTAAATATCGAAGTATATACAAAATAGCTATAGAGAAAGAAAATTTTTCATCAAGCAATTGATCGTCTATTGTACTAATAATTAGGGTTTAATCGTTATAGATTTTTAAATATTAACTGTAAAATTATCACCGGCCAATGATTGTTATAATTTTGATATCTAATACAAATACCAAGGAATTATTATAACTTGTTATGAAATAATATAATTATTTGTACATATTGATTATTGGCTGTAATGGAAAAATGGATTGAAAAATTTAAAAAGAAATATCAATTTATCATTAAAAATAAATTTTTTCCTCTTTCAAGCTGACCACATTTCATTCGATAATTTTGAAAAATAATATTTGCATAGTATTACTAACGAATACATTAAGAAATACGAAGATAAGTAAATTTGTCTCTCACGTGTGCATTATCTATTGCTCTATAGAGAGAGAGAGAGAGAGAGAGAGAGAGAGAGAGAGAGAGAGAGAGAGAGAGAGAGAGAGATATTATGATAAATATTGAAAAATTTTAAATACTTTTTGAAATTATTATTCTTTTAAGAAATCATGCACAAGTGCAACATCAACTGTACTTATATATCGATCGTATTATTCGTTGTATTTATCAGACTATTATTAACCACATTGTTATTTTAATTTAATTTACTTTTTCCTGTAACTTTCTACTTTAACTCAAAACTCGATTCAATTTATTATATTAAATACAGATATGAAAGATGCTTCTTAAGATAATGTGATGAAAATATAAAGCGAGTAATACGATATTTTAACAGGATTTGCGAAGGCAATGTAAGAAAAATAAGTGAAATAAAATCGGACGGTCAAATCTATTATAAAGTAATTCATCGATAATACTCCTTTAAAGTATCAGTTGGATATTGGTAAGATTATTATTTCATTTGATGGTTGGAATAGCCTCTTCTTATAAATATTGCACCTTACGATTTCTAAAATAACATACGATATGCGTTGATATAAATTATAGATTGCGGGGGGGGGGGGGGGGG
>NW_011948417.1:3578357-3588791 GCF_000503995.2 Ceratosolen solmsi marchali
AAGAGGGGGGGGGGGGGGGGGGGGGGGGGAATTATTGGGGGCAATTATAGGGTGGCAATAAGAATCGATGCCAATTGATTAGAGCAGTACCTCTTGCCAATTTTAGTAGCCTGTAAATTTTAATGAAATAATATAAAAAAGGAAGTTGCGTTACTCCAAGTCTTGAACTTGACTGATGGTCCAGAACTGTTATAATTTTACTGTGGAGGCGGATGTCTCTCCGATCAAAGAGACCGTACGTAAGCTCTCAAAGCTCTCAATGACAGAGGCTGCAAAAGAGCCTCCGAAGGTCTTACCATCAATAAGAGAACAAAGACAGCAGGTATAGTAGACAAGATGAAGATGTAATTTAACTGTATGCTTTTATAAATAAATCTCGTAATAGATGGAAAGAAGTGATTGATTGTATTGAATTAAATTGGATATATTTTATAATAAAACCCTGGCTTCTTAAAAATTGTACAACATTCAGTAATTCCAACGCGACACAAAATCATTCCGTAATAACGTTTGAGTATATAATCGTTAAATTATTGATGAAATCGTTGCTTTAATAAATGTGGCAAATTTTGCATTTCTTTCAACGGCCGCATCAAACTGTCGTTTCGAATAAAATATTTCCTTCGTTCGATCGATCGTTAAATATCCATTAAAGAACTATTAAAAGCAAAGAAAAGAAAAGAAAAGAAAATGAAGAAAGGTAGAGAAAAAGAAAAAGAGAAAGAAAAAATCAGTACCGATGTCGCTGGATTACTTAAACTTAACTAATCATTTTCACTGGATTATTTGAAATGATTTTCCGCTAGAGCTTAGGAGCTATTTCTTCGAATGCTCTTATCAGCTTTATAAAATCAGTTGGAAATGACAAATTTCGTGCTTATTATTCGTTGTCCAGGTATGCAAGCATTCGTATTATATCATTTAACGCAAAGATCGTAGAAAGATCGTACGTTCGTTAATTATACACATTATTGTTATTGTAATATAATGGCATCTACCACTCGGATCCTCATTTTATAAACAAAGTTTTGTTATCATTCATGCATTCGCATTAAGTTTGACGAAGCAGTTTTGTTTTTAACAATTTTCATTAACCTTAATACAATGGACGATGCGCTTTAGTTTCATCGAGATGCTACTACTCAGTCAGCTATTTGGAAATTGTAAACCGTTATGTTGTCGTTGAAATGTAGATAAATTTATGGCCGAATAATTTGAAAATAACGTCTAGTTGAATCGATTCTCCAGCGAGAGACTACAAAGTTTTTCTCAACTACTTTAATCTTGGCAATTATTGTTTCCCGTTTAAAAGCATCATTGAAGGAAAAACAAAACCAAGCAAAACATTTGCGATTACTGATAATATTAAATAGACAGTGTCGAGCAAATGTTAATTTATACAAACAAAGGATAAAAAAACAAAAACAAAAACAAAAACAAAAAAAAACAAAAAAACAAAAACAAAAAAAAAAACAAAAAAAAACAAAAACAAAAAAACAAAAAAAAAACAAAAGAAGAAAAAAAGAAAAAGAAAAAGAAAAAGAAATGCATGCCACAAATAGTTCACGTGACGTAGAAGGTGCTAGTGTAATCGTGCTTTATACTCAATGCCGCCGATTACTTCGAAACTAATAGTGTATATTAAAATGAAAAAAAAGTCGAGCATTTAAGTTTACAAATCTGCAGAAATAAAGTGCAGCTTATATCTCACAAGTACATTTTAAAACCTTTTAAAACAAAACAAAACAATGCTCTTTGGTCGTACGAACACTATTTTATTGGTAAATTACGATATAGCGAGAGATATAGCGAGATATATATATAGAGAGAGAGAGAGAGAGAGAGAGAGATAGAGAGAGAGAGAGAGAGAGAGAGAGAGAGAGAGAGATAGAGAGAGAGAGAGAGTGACATAGAGTGAGAGAGAGAGAGAGAGTGTGACAGAGAGTGTGAGTGAGAGAGAGAGAGGGGGCGGGGGTGTAGTGAAATAACCAAAGGAATAATAAAAACTCGAGAAGCTAATTGTATGTCGCGTGGTCATGTTTCATTATCAATAGAGCATAAGGCATTTCCCTCTTCCTATAATTCCCATAATTCAAATATTCAATTGGCTTCGCATATGAATTTATTCCCATACGTATTGTCGTTAAAGAATATGCACAAGTACATTGTGCTGGCTAAGATGGCGAGGAAGCAAAGTCACAGCCGTCTGGCCTGAGCCCAGTTTCCATGCTCGACAGACTTGTTCGCGTACGGGCCGCGCTCCATCACTGAATCACCACCTGTTGATTATTAGATATTTATCTTGTCGAGTGGGGTGGGAGTGAGACGGGAGGAGGAGGGGTAGCTACCTCGTACCGTTTACGGCGGCCCAAGAAAGTGAGGCGAGCGAGATGAGAAGTGCCGCGCGAAAACGTGCTCCCTGTTTGGTGACAAGGACGTCGGGGTCGGAGCCGCCCGAGGATGTTCGAGGCTCTTTATTCATTAACCGAACCAATGTCGAACGAATGTCGAACGAATGTCGAACGATCGCGATACTCCTCCGGTTCGTCGCTTCTCCATAAACGTTTCACTCTCTCTCTCTCTCTCTCTCTCTCTCTCTCTCTCATGTTTTTGTTTTTGTTGGTTTTAGGCAAGCTAACCGGATAAGCGAGCGGCATCATTGGCTTGGTTGTCTAACCCGCTCGAGGACTCCCCGGATCATTGGACTTTGACGTCGAGGTTTTTGCGGCCCTTCGAGGTGGACTGCGATTTAATTGTTCGACGATTGCCAGCGAGGCGTTGCTCGGCGGTACGCGTGCCCGATACGTTGAGCCTTGTTCGCCGCTTTTGCAGCCTCTTCAAGGATCTCTTTACTTTTTTCAGAATATCAGCCAAGTGACAAGAACGTATCTCGCTGTTTAATACGAAGAAGAATAATAGCAATGGGAGTAGCAAAAGTAGCAGTAGCAAAAGGAGCAGCAGCAGCGACGGCACAACAACAACAACAACAACTATGACTATAAATAATAAATAATTAAGACGAATATTTGGTAATGAGCACTATTTAAGAATCGATAGCTTAAACGACGGCTTTCGTAATTGAAAACGGCTGCTTATTATGCTTTAATAATTAATAGTTGCGTATTTTGTCGTTTGTTCCATGACTATGGAATTTAAAGGTGCACTTTGAAAAAAAAGAAAAAAAAAAAAAAAAGAAAAGAAAAGAAAAGAAAAAAAGAGAGACCATCGCTTTTAGCGATTTTATTTGGAATTTTCTGTCGAATCTTACTAGTGGCATTTGAAAATATTAGTATTTGGAGCTACGATAACTAACGACACGCGAGTGCTCATAAGTAAAAGAATGTAAACCGTTGAGTAAAATATTTTGTACATGTTATTTCAAAACAAAAAATTCAAACTATTTGTAAGAGTGACTCACGGTTTCATCCATTGTATGCAACATCTTTGGCAAAAGTATTATTATTGTTCAGCTGGGCTGAATTTGGAAAAAGGAATAGAAAAAAAGCAACAAACTTCGGGGTGAAATTCGAGTAGAATGAAAAGGTATGCCTTCTTAAACATTATGAAACAATATTTTAAAAAAATATATATATATGTATGTATGTATATGGAAACACTTAATAGTATTAAACAAACAAAAAAAAAAATAAATAAATAAAAAAAAAAATAAAAAAAAAAAACACCTTTATCTAATCCACTCGAAGACAATATCGAATTATTTCATTGCTTTCACATTGTTTAAAAGCAGATTTATCTTGAGACATCCCCAATGTCGATTAATTCGGTCATAAAATTTGAACTTCGCACTGATGTCAAGTCAATTACAATTCAAAAAGTAAAGATTTAGTTTTTAATGCTACGGCAAATTTCTTATTATATCACAAAGATCATTAACTCTTTTATTATTTTTTTTTCTCGTTCATTTCTCGCGAATTTTTGGTCATTAATTCGCGATTTCAAACGTCGTTCTCTGACAAAAGAGTGATAGCCACAACCGTAAGATCAATTATTTAAGCATTTTAATTGAGTTATATTTCGTCCATTCGACTCTATAAAAATATTATAAAACTAATAATACTAGTTAAAGTTAAGTGCTCGAGTGTCTGAAATTCCATCTAATTTCAATATTTCATTAATAATTATCGTTCCTTGACTAATCAAAAACTTTTATCTCTCAATCGTTACTAATATTAAGAAATTCAACATCTTGATATATATCCTAAAAGACATTACAGGTCAAAAGTTTGTTTGTACGGATTAGTTGAAATGTTATTTCATCAGCAATAATAATAAAGGCAACTATTCGACATTAAAACCTTTAAATTCAATTTATTGCGCAACAAAGACTAACTTTAAGCGCCCGAGTGAAAGCTACAGCTTAGCTTCACCATTAAGACTTACTTAATATAATTCAGTTGATCTGCACAACACTTGTCAGGCCACCTAACCGAGCAAATTATAACGAATTAATTATCTAAAGGACGATAAATATCGAATACCTAAAAGCGAACGATACGTTAAAGAAAGACCTTGCGCCATATAGGATAATGATAACGAGCGCGCAATTGTGCTACTTGCAACAGCCTGGTTTGTGCTGGCGTTTGGAGTATTTTTCTAAGGCGATTAGCTGGTACTTTGCGCGTGCGAATCATGAAAATGAAAGGTATGGCGAATAAGAGACGGTCGAGCGATTTAGTCATCTCATTCACGGTGTCCGATAGTCGAGTTAAGAGGTCCTAGCGCCTTCGACTTTCTACGATCGACCAACGTAGGCGACTGGCCTATGCCGAGCAGCATTTCGAAAAACTGAGGGAAAAAACGCATTTCTCTCTCGGATTAACAATCGGCCTCCTCGATCCTTTCAGTATCCAAGGATCTGAGTATCGTTAATCAAACAATAAATGAAAGAGCGTAAGCTAAAAATTAGTCTCCGTTGCTTTGTTACGGCTGTGAAGCTTTGATGGTAAAATGGAGATATTATCATCGGCGAGTCTTAATAAATAATTGATAATCGTTTGGGTGGATGTTGGGGGAGACGCTTTTCCTAGGCTTCGACATCATATTTTCTATCAAATTAAATTAAATATCAAACTAATGATACGGCAAGAGACGTAAAAACTTATTTTGTATGAAAATCGTCTTCTTATTGTGCTTTTCGCCCGCCTTCTTCACTCACATGCTGCAAGTGAAAAAAGTTTTTATTATCAAATGTTGACATTGAATATTACTGGATGTCGGCTAAAGAGCATCACTCTCTTTCTTAATTTACAGAATCCATAAAATTACAAAGTTTTAGAGCGCTTATGTTTACTGCAAAGCCATCGCCGCTGTCTCCTTATCCTAATTCGAGAGAATCCATTCGGCGATTTTGTATTAAAGACCCGCGATATGGGAGCTTAAAAATAGTTAAAAAATAAGAAAATTTAAGCTACCATTACGATTGATAATAGATGTAGAGTAGATAGTTGATAATAAAATTGCATCACCACTCTCCAGAGCGCAGCTCCAAGTAAAATAAATTTGTCTACTCGATCGGCATAAATAATAAAGTGGGAATTTCTTGGAAATTGCGTGAAAAAAGAAATGCACTAGAAAACTTTATGGACGAGCTGTAATAAAAACATGTAAATATTTTCCATTTAAATATCTTGCATCACGATATAAGAATTTTTAGGCGACAATCCAAACTTGTTTCAGCTTATTCGATAGTTTTTTCTTTCTCGTGTTCCGGTACAAAGTTGCGAGGCAACATTGGTGAAATAACCAACTTTAATATCACTTTGATTTGCTCACGGAGCCTGACGCTGATAAATGTTAATTTGAATTTTGTAAACCGAATAATGCCGAGGCCGTTAAGCGCACACTACCAGTCGCATTTACTAATTTCTCTTTTACGATTGCGCGCATCGCGATAAAAGATCTCTTCCCCCGATAAACCGATAACCGCTCTGGAAAGTAATGTCGCCCTGCATCAGCTAAGCCAACGAACGAGTCTTTCCAGAGACAAAGTGCCGGGGAATTTTGAAAAAGCGCCTTTCCTACCCGCTACACACCGCCCATCCTTACTCATTAGTCGAGAAATCGTTTTACAGCAGAGCGCAACTCCTCAACCGACCAGCATCTTCGTCGTCGTCAACACCCGGGGATACTTAAAAGGCTGGACGTTGTCGACTCGGTGAGTGAAAAAGAGGTAAAGTCGCGTTATCCTCCGCGCCTCGAACCCCCAGCTGGCAATAACCCCTGTAGCTTTTTTAATCCTCCTCCCTCCCTCCATCCCTCTCGCGGTCGCTGCTGTAATTACTGCAGACGTAGTCACCGCAGCCACCGCTATATTGGGCGCGCGCGCGCGCGCGCGCGCGCCCGCCCGCCTGCCCGCCCGTACGCCCGACCGACGAACCGACGAACCGACGAACCGACGACCGACCGACGACCGACCGACGACCGACCGACCGACCGACCGACCGACCGACCGTCCGACCGAAAACTCCCGGGACCGCTACGCGGAGAAAGGAAAGTCCGGGGGAGGGGAAAAGCGCGTGTGGCGGACTCGGCGAGCGGCGATCGGCCGCGCTCAATCCTTCGTACGGAGGCCCGAGAGCGCGAGCGATCGAGTCTTTAGCAGTCGTAGTCGAGCGCCGGCCCAAGTCGCGGCCACTCGCATCTCCTGCCTCTCTCGCATAACCGGGAAACGCCGGCGAGGATGCCGTTTGCAATTAGCGCGTGCAGGTGATCGATCGCGTTAGAGAGAGAGAGAGAGAGAGAGAGAGAGAGAGAGAGTGAGGCGCCCCGAGGATTATCGCGAGTCGTCACGTGTGGATGGTGCGCGAGGTGAGAGCGAGGATCTAGTCGACGGCTAGTTACGAGCAGTTCACCCCATCGCCAGGTTCGAGCGGTCGCCCTCACATCCCCCATCCCGCCCGATATATCCATCCCCGCCCTGCCTCAGGGGGTTGGACTCCAGCAAGGTGAGTTGACGGGGTCGAAAAGGACCTCCAACGCGGTGCGCTAAGCCTGCCACAGACCACGGCTAAAGTGATGAAATTTTTCATTTTCGCCGCTTACGGCAATTACTCTAAAACGCGCGCTTTCAATCTCCACTTTACGCCCATTTATTCCTTTTCCCTCGTTTCTCTCTCTCTCTCTCTCTCTCTCTCTCACGCACACGCACACGCACACGCACACGCACACGCACGCATACCCCTTCACTAGATTCTCAACGTTATTGTCAAATCAATGGCGCCGCTTACTCCTAATACATCATTTGACTCGTTGTTGTTGGAAACATTTAACATACAACTGGCCATGGCAATTGAATTACGGGATGCTCTATTCATACATTTTAGTGCGCTTAGTGTGCCGCTTAAAGCATCGTACGTACCTCGTACTCATACACATGTAAATTTAGGTGAGTGCGCGTTATGTGAATTGATCGAGAATGAAGCTTGTATTCTTCAACACGGGTATACATGCTCAGCAAGCCGATAATTTTCTTCTCACTCAATATCTAAAACAACTTTTTCTCTCGCTCCCTATACCCACCCCTACCCATCCCCTATCCCTATCCCTATCCCTATCCCTATCCCACCAATTTGTTTCCCTCAAATGCAGCCACGACAATATGGAATCTTGGATTTTTATACTCGTTGTTACATTCCGATTCAACCGATCGCTCTTCGAATGCACACGCACACGCGCCCTACCTATCCCCCTTCCCACCCTTCCGCCCTTCAGCAGCCAATCGGCAGCTCTTGATAAACATCGAAACCGTTGCTTTGATTTGACATATAGCGCGCTTACCTACTCATCTCCCTTATTCCCAATAAGCATTATTGTTATTGTTATTGTTGTTGTTGTTGTTGTTGTTATTATTATTATTGTTATTGTTGTTGTTATTATTATTGTTATTATTATTATTATTATTATTATTATTATTAATATTATTATTAATATTATTATTATTGACTGATCGTTTGGCAGCGATCAATCACACAGCGATCATCAATATACTACTTAGTTTGATTTTCGAATTAGTTTCAAGCGTTCATACGTGCTTAAATACTGCTTAACACACGATTTGATAGGATAGCTTCCGTGTTTACATTCGAAAACTTATGAATGACTTTTTACGCCCAGTTTAACATATCGCAGATTTATTGTTTGGCCAAAATCTAAAATCTATAGAAACAAGCCGCGAGATAGCATCGAGATAGCATCGAGATAGCGTGAAGATAGCATCGAGATAGCATCGAGATAGTGTGGAATATCTTAAATAATGTTTTGATCGTGCAACGTCGACGATATTCATTATCGCGCGATTCGTAACATTACGCGAACTTTTTCATCGCTCTGATCGTATTTTATTCTGTATTTAAGTAACGGCAATTTCATTAAAATATCCCCTGTACTTTTAAACATTTCGCGCGAACGAGCTCGCGTGTTTTGACGCTGTCGACGATGTGTCGAATCGTCTGCCGGTGCGTTAACTTTTACGTAATCGAGCACTCCGAGGGTCAACGACGACCGGCCAAAGTCGAGCGCACTCGTGTAAAATCCTCGTCATTGTTCCTCGAGCCTTAACAACGTCAAGGGCGGTCGACTCGGCTGCCAACAATATCAAATTACCCGTGTATTTGTTGGATCTCGACAATCGTACGAGCACATCGAGTCGAATACGAGCAAGGCGGGAGAAAAATCGAGCGAAATGACAAGTGGAACAACAAAGAGAGAGAGAGAGAGAGAGAGAGAGAGAGAGAGAGAGAGAGAGAGAGCTAAGAGCCGAAACAGGCGATGCCGCATTTAACGAATTGCCGTAGAAAAGTTGGAACCAAAGACGATTAGTTGTCTTCCGGCT
This sequence comes from Ceratosolen solmsi marchali, assembly GCF_000503995.2. Taxonomy (NCBI): domain Eukaryota; kingdom Metazoa; phylum Arthropoda; class Insecta; order Hymenoptera; family Agaonidae; genus Ceratosolen; species Ceratosolen solmsi. Next base: position 3,587,209 of record NW_011948417.1, read on the forward strand.
CTAAATAAATGCAGTTATGATCGAAAACACTTAGGGCGAGCGAAATGACGGCTCGACTGCCGAAAAGTCGCGACTCGGCGGATATCTCATTCGATTGCCAGCCAGGATGATCGGATGTGTCTCCTCGTCGATGGGGGCCGGTCAGTCAACCGGGGACTTTTCCTTCGTTCCCCAGAGCTTAACACATACGGTTTGCACACTGTCCATTATTGGTGCGTTAGGGTCAGGGCGGCAAGGGGGGGGGGGCAGACGCAGACGACGACGACGACGACGATGTTTATTATTAAATTCATCGTGGATGAGCTGGGGAGACGAGTGTGCGGCTTATCTTGCTCCCGGACGACCCTTGGCCCGCCATTTTATCCGAGAGTGTCGGTGGACTCGGTGACAGCGGTCGCGAGTCACTACTCGATGGAACTCGGGCAAAGTACGATCGAGGGAACCCCGATTGGTGCTACTTTGCGGGCGTTGCTTCGAAAGACTCCGCAAAATTTGTGCAATCGTATGTGTGTTACTGTTGTTGTTGTTGTCGTCGTCGTCGTCGTCGTCGTCGTCGTCGTCGTCGTCGTCGTTGTTGTTGTTGTTGTTGTTTTTCTTAATAGTTGTCTTGGTCGTCGTTGTAGTCGTCGAGACGCTCGCCACGCTCGACCACGAATTTTATCATCTTATTACGGCGATTTTAACCCTCCAGCGGGCACAAAATACTTGGAGTGACCAATACTGGACGTGTCGTATCGTGGCTTCGGAATTTCGCGATTGTCGCTTGGAGGAGGATAGGGACGTGCTATTAATCTTCTTGGATGCCGTGTACGCGCTGCTTTGATTTTCTTACCAAAACGTCTTCGCCGTGTTTATACGTCCTTATCGCCTTCAATCGCATATCCCCGATTAATAATGGCAGTTTAGCCGTACGTTTTCCCGCGAGTGCGTTATCAGTTTTGATTTTCAGGCAGTGGCGGCTTGGGGCAATGGAGCAAGGCAATTTATTTCAAGCTCGACGAAGCTGTATTTATCGATAATCGTAATAGTGAGCTTTTCATCTTATTGAGTGCATCGGTAGCGTAAATTTTCTTTTAACGCCGAGATACGTAGCGCGATGAATTTCAAAAATGCATAAACACTGAACGTGATACGAGCGTTCATACGTGTTGAATTTAAGCACAATGTTTAAAATTCTTACTGAAATTTTATATACAATTTTGGCTTTTCTATATGAAGATTATCGTAAGCATTGGAGATAAAAGTACAAATGGAGATAAATTTTGAGACTACAATTGCTAATAGGATCGTGGCATAGAATTCTTCGAGTGTTTTACGATTGTAATGAGTCGACATTGTTGGAACACTTATTGGAGGGGGGGGGGGAGAGAAGGCGTATGTATGAACAATACTTTAGCGTTTAAATAGATATTAAAATTAATTGTTTTGAGATAAGAGAGATGTGGTTGTTCAATATGGCGAGTGAACGCTAATGAATTGCCGCAGGAAATGACACGGAGAAATAATTAACCAGAATCAGAGACAAAGGGATATGAACGAGGAGAGATAGATAGATAGATAGATAGATAGATAGATAGATATAT
>NW_011948417.1:3590139-3614432 GCF_000503995.2 Ceratosolen solmsi marchali
CCGATTCGAGGGGAGCCGAGCAGCTGCTGCGCTCAAAGCCCCCCCCCACCCCCCGCATCCCCCTTCCCAATCCCCCTCCACAATCTCATCCCGATAGCGAGGACAGCGGCGAACGCGATGAGAGGCTGACGAGGAGGGTCGGAGGGTAAGAGAGACGTCGAAGAAGTCGTCGCTCTCGGACGCATTGTTCGTTCCGAGACGGCTGCGCAGCTCGACGCGCGCGCCCCTGATTCTCTATTTGAACGATCTTTTGGCTTTGCTCATTGCTATGCTCATTTAATCCTGGCTGAGTCGGGTTTGGCATCTACGCGCGCATTATAAACAATAACGACAAACGTTTAGTCGCGGCCGTATTAGCAACATTAGCCGGGGCTCTTTATAATAAGGCAAAGAGGAGCTTGTCGCTGTGGTCGAGCGGCCGTTGGTAAAAATTTTGATGAAAATTCATTAAGAAGCGCCTATAAATCAATAAATTTATAAATCCATAAATCTAGCTAACTAGCCCCTTTGAAAAATACAGCATAATATTGTAAGCCCAGTGTGACCATCTTGACAAAGTACTCTCTCGCTACTACTCTCTCGCTCTCTCGGAAGAATAGTCATTATTATTATTTGGGGGCGCTTATCGCTACGAGGATGGAACATTTATTGGCTGATACTTAACGACAATGGGAGGCGACCATTAGCGATGCTCGAATTGACAAAGTGTAAGTCAAGACTTGCGCTTGATTGCGAAAGAATCTCGAAAGGAAATCGAGTGCGCGCGCGCGACAAAGATAAAAGTTGCCGATTGTTTGACTTCGATTGGGCAGAGAATTTTGAAAACATAACGGTCGAATGATTATTACACGTGGTATGATAATTGAAATTGCCAAAGTAAAATCGATGGCTATGAAATTTTCCAAGAGAGAGACTCGATAAGGCCAGACTTATGAACAGAGAGATAATTAATTTTAATACAATTTTAATTGCCCTGAGGCGGGGCTTTAATACCATATTCGTTGCATTTGTCATTGTTGCCGTTGTAAAAATAGATTCCCCTTACTCAAGAAGAGTACTATTAAAATATTTCAGCCGTAGAGATTTTACGAACCAAATAGAGTTCGTGTAAATGTTAAATTGATAGAGAGAAAAAGAGAAAAAAAAAGATGAAGTAGAAGATTATGATGAGGGGGAGGGGGAGGGGGAGAGGAGAAACTAACAAAAAGAAAATCTCAACAAAAGCTTCCTGCTTAAACGTCGAGGATGATTAGAACGGAAGTGGTGAATGTAGTTGTTAAGACATCAGAGTGATTTTACGGCACATGAGTTTATGACTGAGGATTACGATTCAACGTATTTCTGTGTGTCTTCTCGCGCGCTACAATAAATAAAATGAATAAAAATGATAATTTCAAGTTTGTAGAGATTAGCTTATGTCATTGTTTAGCATAAAAAATTTCAAAATAACACTTCTTATTGTAAAATTATAAAAGTTAATATACTCTTTATCGATGTAAATAAATATACATTAAATAACAAATTGTGCTTATATCGAAACAATAATTTTATGGAGTAGTAAAATTATATTTATTGTTAATTATGAAATTATTATCTAATGTCATTAATAATGAGAAAAAAGTTGAGAGCTTATAATTTTGCTTATTGTTCTAAAGGAAGCGAATGTCTTCTTAGGAATGTGCTCATTACATTCTCGCCATGCGCATAAAATGTATTATTATTACTTTAATATTATAAAATTAAACAAATATATTGTGCACTAATTTATTGTTGTAGCCAATCAAATCAAAGCCACCTTTGAAAATTGTTACAACATTTATATTTACCATGCGCGGTTCAATAAGCAAATAAGACATAATTAATAATAATAACGGAGATATTAAAGGGAATAGTGCTCGATGGAGTTTGTACTTAATATTACTTAAATGTTAAATTAACAATATAAAATAACAGTCGACTGCTGCATATTAATAAAAAACATTTTTAATTTAATATGCTCTTACCGATGGGCTTTATTACTCATAATGCGCTAAAATCGGCTATCATAAGTAATAATTTCAAATTCGCAAATTAAGATTTACGCAAAAGTGTTAAAAAGTTTATATTAATTTTGAGAATACGTTAAGCCTGGAGGATTAATGTAACCATCCTTATCACGCATTCGCGAACCGCAGTGGACAATTGACACTTAACCAGTCGTTCAATATTCCTTATATTTTGCATTATTCTCCCTCTAAACCCGCCCCCCCCCCCCCCCCCCACACCACACACCCCCTCCCCTTTCATATTATTCATTCTTATTATTAATTGGTACGCGCGCACATAAATCCACTGCGTGCTCCACATTGCGAGCGCACTATGTCGTACAAAGACCCACCGAGAATGGCGCGCGAATTTCGTGTCCGCGCACCTGTGTAATGACACTGCAATTGCATTACGCTTGTCGGCATTGAATTAGTCATAGCTGTTAATGGACCGTCGAGAAAACACGAAGGCACACATTAGGAGCAGATCAGGCTCGCGCAACCGGCTAAAAGAAAATTTACGGCCCTCGGTTATGTAAAACCAACAAAGCGCTTGAATTCGCGGAATAGGAGGGCAAAAAGTGGTTATCGGGCTCTTTCAGGCCCGGACAATGCGACGGCCGACCGCCTCCTCGCATAATCTTCCCGATAACGGGAAGCATTTCACAAGATGTTCAGGCCTGCGTCCTGGTATATTAATACGGGCAGCTGCTCCATCCGATTTTTTAAAGTCCCACCCAACTTCCTCCAAGATTTCGGCTTTCTCTGCAAAATGCCGTATTCGCGATTTATGTTGAGAGGGCCCCGAGTGACGTGCCGTTGCATTATACGAGCCGATCGAAAGTCGCGGTATCTAGGAGGGGAGCCGGAGGGTGGTTGAGCGACTGGACAGACTATGAGTTTTCCGAGCTTGACGATTTCCTCGCCATTCCAATTCTTCCAATTCGGCTGCTTTACGAATGACAAATGAAAGATGCGCGATGCATTCCAGGACGATCTGTTTGTTATACACTCTGGCTTTCTTCCTTAATTCCCAGCAATCCTCGTACGACGGCATTATGAACCCTTCGATCATGCCATGACAAGAGCTTCGGCCTCCGACAAACGGCTTATCGGCCTCGGGATAAATACGTAAAAAGTCCACTTGCACACTCTTACCGACTGCTAACTTTGCATTTATAAACACACCAATGAGATACGCAAATCATATTGTTTCTGGATTTTCAATTTTCAATCATTAAAGTGCGCAGATATTAATTAATAGGCGAACAAATGTTCAATTATAACTGTAAGATTCGAACGTTCAATGTAATTAAAATATAAGATAAGTCGATGCTGAGAAATTAAATCATACAAACTAATGCGACAACATTTCCAATTGACGCGATACATTAATTAATCCAAGTTTCATTTATTACAATATAATATTATTATTCACAATATCCTTCATTTAGCCATGCATTTTCAATGCAAACAATTAATATTAGCATAAAAATACATAAAAAATATACATTTAATTAAGGAAAAGAAAGGAAAAAGAATTGTGCTCATAGTTAATTTTGCTGAATAATAATGTTTAATGTATAAATTGCTTCATCAAGTATTATTCGATGCATAATATTTCTAATGCAATTGATTAGTTTTTCGGGATAATAAATTATTATGATAAGGGACAATAAAGGGGTATTGTCAATATTGTCAAAAGTTATATCAATATATCTTGTATAAGTGTCGCGGATTTCCTATTCACTTTCCTAATTTATATTGAAAATTTTTAATATAAAGTTATTATTCGCGATAGCTTATCAAACATATTTGTGTTATTGAGAATGAGATACTCTATTATATTTATATTTTCCCAATGATAAACAAACATAATAGAAACATCTAGCGAATACGTAAATTTAAGTCAATTTATGCTCACCCTCAATGAGAAAAAATGCCTTTGAGGTGAATTTAAATTAAATTAAGTCCTATGTCATTGTAAGAATTTATTCGCGCATGCATACATCAGACATATTAATATTTATACGATTTAAGTCAATTATATTCTCATCTAATGTCGAAAAGCGGCAAATAAAATCATCAAACGTATTTCCACAAAATGCCATGCTTATATATATACGTGTGCGTAGTCTTAGTTCATTCATATAATTAATTTACTATGTTAATACCGAGCATTTCACTTGATAAAAAAAAAAAAATTATTTTCATTTTATGCTTCAGTACTTTCAAACGTTGTTTTACATACATTGTTGTAACTTATAAGGAAGTGTAATAAAAAATACTGGCACTCGCTAATTTTTATACAACTTTCTCTAAACATAGTCAATAATAAGAACTGTAAAAATAACAATAAAAGCTAAAACAAATACAAAAGAACGACAACAACAACAACAACAACAACAACAACAACAACAACAACAACAAATAAATAAATAGTGATAACGTATGAGTGCGAATGAAACATTCGAAAACTTACATTATCAACAACTTATATTTTCATTGTCGAGTCTTTGAAAATTTTGTCATTCAAAATGCTAAATAATCAAAGTTTTCAAAGAATTTCTCGTTAATCGAATAGGCGTTGGATTTTCCAATCGTAACCTTAGAACTAAGTATAATATCAACTCATTTTCTCTTGCATAATAAAGCTTTTACTTTTCACTTTTATTTATATACATATACCATAAATTTTTTATTTTGTTTTATTTTTTCTTTAAGCATTTATGTCTTATGATATAATAGTAATTACATCACCATTAGTTAAACTATTATTTTGTAACTTATGTTTAACACTGGTTAAGACGGGGTAATGGAGGATGTGTGGTGGGGAGGGAGGAGGGGGAGATGGGGGGGGGAGAATATGGGAGATGGATTAGGAATGATTACCGACTCTCATTATTTTACGTATTAAATTACCTTTTAGATATTTATAAAAATTTGGGATAAAAAATTTATTATTGTGCTTACTTTTTAACCTATTTTCAAGCGAATATGTCACGATCAATCAACGCAAATATTTAAGCAAAAGAAATCACTTTTAATAGAATGATAAATATTTAATAATATATTGAAAGAAACTTGGTTTTTAAATTGATAAAGTAAATTTGTATAGTTAAATACGAGTTTGAGTTACTTCCTTTGTAACTGTGTTTTATTTTTTATTTATTTATTTTTCATTTATTTTCTTTGTTTGTTAAATAATTACGTCGATAATCATATTGCTAGTAATGTAATATATATGTGTGCGTGTGTGTGTGCGTGTGTGCGTGTGTATGTGCATATATTACAAACTTCATTTGCGGACGAGAGAAGAGAAATTATTTTTTTCTTTCAACCAATTAGGAACAGAGATGGAAGAACAGTTGTCTTGTAAAGCTATTATCACCATGACCGGCTTCACCTCTTGCATAATCATATTTACAATCTCCGTACATTTTATTTTTTTCTTTTCTTTCTTCTTTTTTTCTTTCTTTTTTTTTCTTTTCTTTTTATTTAATATCAGTAATAAACATTAGTTGGTTTCAAAATAAAAATTGTTAGTTTATCTAGTTCCAAATATACGGGCCAGTAGAGTATTGTAATCGATTTATAGAAAGAATGCAAATATTTTCATTGGCAGTAAAGTTAAATATTATGTTTACGGCGGTTACAATTATAAATTTTTTTGTATATTCGCAAAATTAAAAGTTTCCTTAAAAAGTCACTCGTTCAAACGATAAATTTTAATTTTTCAACGTATATTCTCTTTCACTGAATCTTACTTATATAAGTATTTTCCTTCTCCAACTAAATGGGGTAATCGACAATTCACATTAAATTATATTAATTTCCAACTTAATAATTTCTCATTTAATAAATATTAATTTCATTAATGTTTTCAATTTCTCGGATAGTTAAAAGATTTCATTTCATTCTGCATAATTGTTTTTTTAGACATCTGCATAATTACGATTATCCAATGATGATATTAATAAAGTTTAATAAGATGTGTATCCAGAAAGTGAAAATTGTATCTGCTTATAAATAATAAATTGTACGCATGTTTGTATAATATTAATGTAGACTTTATTTCTGTTGAAGAAAATAATATCTTTAAAGAAATATTTATATTTTAGTGGTTCATAATTCAGCTAACCGCGTTAATATACAAAAAACTTTGATATACATCGTAAAATCTGAAAGTCTAAGTTTAAAAAACATATGAAACGAGCTGTTTTCAAAAATTTTGCATTTAATTTTTTATGTGTAATATAGTATAATTAATTGCATAAACAAATAAGCTCAATTAGTATGCGCTGACCTTCTTCAACATTGAATTATTAATAATAACGAACGGATTACATTGGGCTTCGCCAGCGTAAATCACTAAGAGCCCCCTTGAACGGCTTATACACACTTTAATAAAAGTAGTTTTATAATAAAATATATATAATGTGATTAATTCATATACTCTTGGGATGTTATTTTACGAATACTTTTGAATTACCATGATTGAATTTAAGTATTGACATCGATAAACTGTGTACCATGACTTTAGAGAAAATACAAAACTCGCAAGTAAAGTGATAATATGGATGCACTATTTATATTTATAGAAGCGGGTGTATAGAAGCAAGAGACGGAGATATATATATATATATATATATATATAGAGAGAGAGAGAGAGAGAGAGAGAGAGAGAGAGTGAGAGAGCGAGCGATTGGACGGGGGGTTGGGGGGACACGAGCGCGTAATCGCGAAAGTAAACGGCGTGTGGTTGGCTTCTCGCTTGCAGCTGCGCTACTAGATTAGAAAATTGTCGTTTTATGTCGGAAAGGTCGTCAGCCCGATGCGCTGTAATTACAGCAGAGATGCGTTAGGCTTTGCGCCTTTGGGTACCGAGCTGGGCCTCATTTTCTCGACGATCCGCGACCTTGACGTTTTCTCGGATTTTCGAGTCAAACGATTGTTATTTTTACTTGTGCCTCGGACGCAATAGAGTCGCGACGTTAATTGCATCTTTGCTTAACTTCGCATGACTTTTGTTAATTGACGAAAGGCCATAAATCGCGGAACGATGGATTAACGCGAAAGAAAAATGATCGCTGTTTGGCTTGAGCGATCGAACGTCAATCAAGTCCCCGAGTCTCTTTGCCCCGTACCAAGTGCCACGTACTTCCCCAGACTTACATTGCTTTATAAAGGCCGGAAAAGCTCGATGTCGTCTTTCTCGTCAAATTAGAGAATTATTGGGGACGATGACGACACGATGGCAATTCGATTGCGTTCGGTTATGGGCCCGCGAATGCGCGCAAGTGCAACGAGTCGATTACGGCGGCAGCGGCGCACGACGGCTCCCGCGCATTCGAAATCTGCGACGGCCGATAGAGAAATGGCGATGTGAGAGTTGCGACCGCTGGTAACTCGCGTTGTCGTCGACTATCAATTATTTACGTCAGATGCTCGATGTTACGTTACGACTTGCGTGTCTACGCTCGACATTTCGACTGTCGCCACACAATACACGCACACGCACGCGCACACACTTACACACTTACACGCTTACACGCTTACACGCTTACACGCTTACACGCTTACACGCTTACACGCTTACACGCTTACACACATACACACACGCACGGACACACACATACACACACGCGCGCGCACACCCTTCCCTCCCCTCCCCACCACCCATCGTCCCTCCGCGCCACGGACACCGAGCGACGGCTCTGCTTATCGACCTACGACAAAAGAAACTTTTCTTCACCATGCGGGTGCAACTCACTCTCGCTTAAATAAATTTTAAATAAAGTTTTGATTTGTGAGGTAATGGAGAGCCTGACCGTTTAGCAAGAAATTCGCTTTTTTTTTTCTAATGCAATGGTACGCTTTATTTCGTCGTGGGGATTTTTTTAGCAATCGCGAGATTAGTAATTTCGTAGAGCTTCCATAACAAAGCTGCAGTCCTTGTGATTGAGGGTGATTCAGGGTGATTCAGGGTCTAAAAATGTATTTCCATCCATTTTTAATATAAGATTTGACTTATTTTCATAATGAAGCTTAGCAGAGGAAAGGTCTTTTTTTTTTAAATAAAAATACTTCCACGTTACGAAATTTATTTTATCCTATTGTTAATTATAAATATCATGCATGCTGTTTTCTCATTGCTTTCAATATTAATTATTTCAATCATTGTTATACAAATACTACACATCTTTCAATATTAGGTATACTTAATACTATATTGCAATTATATAAATAAATATATATATATATATATAAATGTTTATAATATTATGGGTTTATTGACATTTAAGTAAATTCAAACAGTTTGAGTACATTAATTACACATTAAATTTAAGTCTTTAAAATCGAAATATTAATTTATTAGGAATATAAATGCATTTTTTTAGAAAATCTACTAATATGCATATCATTATTTAATGCTTAATTCATTAAATAAATAACAACATCCACGCGTTGAAAGCAATAAATGTTCTTTATATATTGTTGGTCATTTTTACGTTTTTCACGCAACAGTTATTTCCATATTTATCGGTAATTTCAATAATTACATTAAATTATAATAAAGTAAGTAAATATTTGGCATCTTTTGACTGGTGGCATTTTACTAAAAATTTTATGAAAACATAATTTATATCCGATAGTGTTACATGTAATATTAAAACAATCATGGAAACAATGAAAGAACGATTTTAGAAAGTAAATTTTTTTATTTCCTTTTTAACAGAAGCCAGCTGTATACATAGATTTGCATAATATGAAAATTAAAGGTACAGAGAATCTCTTTTAAGCACTAGAATTTTTGTAACTGTGTTTGTAAGTAATTTAGAAATGATAGATAAAATTGTGAAGTGAAAAAAAGTTCATTGTGAAAATCTATGGGATTGACTTTGAAGCTGCAGCTAGCCATACCATACCAACTATCAAAGTGTTAAAGTGAAAAAAATTTTTATTTAAACTTAAGCATAATCGTGTGAAATGAAATCGCCGCCTCTCCGTGTCGCTCCGCAAAATCACAAAAACATGAATTTGTTATTCGGGCTGGATTACGAGGTTCGCCGGGATCGTATTTCGCGTACTTTTCACGCGTACTTACTTATTATCTATCTCACTTCTCCATCCATCCATGGCCATTCGAGCTGCCGCTTTTTCCTTCATGGAATTTCAAGTAGACGACAATTTTTCAAGTTATGCAATAATTACGCCGCTCGGGGCTATTTTTCGGCTCGCTTTCCAATCGACTAATTATTATAATAAAATGATATCATAAATGTTAATAACAATTCTTATGATTAAATAGTTTACGGCGGTAATTATTTACAACAATAAGTAATCGCTCCCTTCATAGTGGCCATAATGATTTAAGAGGCTGACCATTGCCATCGCAATTGGCCATTGGTTCGATAACTTTAATTGCATAATTTGAAAAAATATCAAAACTTAAACCGATCGAAACCCTCCAATTCAATCCTAAATCATAGCAATCAATAACTACTTGACTATCGTTCGAACGATAATTTTATTAATTAACGATTAATTATCTTTTATCTTTGCTTCACTTTTATTATTTTGTCTAAACTAAGTGCACATAGTCGCAAGCTCTTGATTAAAAGGAAGCTGTAACTTTTTTTTTTTTCAAGCAAATTTATTAATTTAATTTTAATTGATATAGGCATTACGAGCTACTGTTCGCATAATTAAAAAAATCCTTTATTTTGTATAATTTAACAATTTAAATACACTCTACCATTTATGAACAATAGTGATCTCGTGGTTCAATATCGATATCATAAAAATGTGATCAATAAGTTTTTTAAATACTTTATTTAATCAATTGATTATTCTTCGATTAGAATTTAATTTATCTTCATTTTAATTGAAAAGAATTTCTAATGATAAATTGAAGAAGAATTTGTCTTTATTTAAGTAGAAAATTATTACCAATTCTGCCATTGCTTTTTGTAAAAATATTTATTGTGAAATTATCTCAACTGCACAGTGTAGATTCTTTGATTGATCTTAATTGTCGTTTTTTTATTTTAAATAAAATAAATTCTGTAATCGTAGAATATCACTTTATATTACGAAAATGCATTAAACTTTAGTATTCGAAGCATATTACTTTAGCATCGTTACTGCAATTTTTTTACTCGTTATCTTTTATGTAGATCCGGCATAAAAATTTATTGATAACAAAAGGTATATCCGAAGGTGATATCTAAACTGTAAAATATCATTTTATTGTATTTATATATATATATATATATAAAGTTTTCAAAAAATTGGCATTATTACAGCCTCAATCAAGCAGAAATATTTGAAGGACCCAAGTAAAATAATATAAACAATATTTTCCCTTCTTTTAATCGCACTATATATTATTCTAATTTAAATGAAAATACTAAGTAATTCTTGGTTTAACTAGATAGTCATGTAGATTTTACAGATAAATACTTTTACCATGATTTTTTACGTTTTCAAGTATTAAGAGTTTAATAATGTATGCGCTTAAAAGCTATTAAAATTTTAGTATTTCGGTATTGCTTCCTTACCGTTGTATATTGCTTCTTGACTGTATTAAAACTGTACGAAAACGTAAATGAGCATTTACCTTGATATTTCATGGGCTATCATACCATTATTCATTAACAATTAAAACTTTATTAAAATTACTGTTTATTATTTTTTTTATTTATTTATTTATTTATTTTTTATTTTTTTTTTTTTTTTTTTGTCAATTCGTCACTTAAATATGATTAAACATAAATATCGAGTCAACGGAAGTGATTGCACAGATTGCAATATAGTCATTTTCTTATTGAAAATTAAATTTTAATTAAACCCAATCGATGAACTTGAAAAACCAAAGGCTATTTATACTCGTTTATACATGCCTATTCACGATCCAAATGTTTATCCAAAACTATTATCCAATTATATTCTTGTGATATTGCAGAAAAATTTTCTGCTCAACTGCCAATGTGACAAGAGATATTAGGAAAAATTTTAGAAAATTCAATTGCCGATTAGGGTATGGGGATAAATTTTTTTACTCTTCTCTCTTAACAACATTTCTTACTCTTGTGGAAGTGCGTGTTACAGAAGCTTGTTCGAGCGTGTTCGAGCGTTCGAGGAAAATGAAAGACAGGAACCGAAAGGAATGGGATCTCTCGTAGTAAAATACAATGCGACAAACACGCGCGACAATAGTTTCGGACAAACAGGAAGAACGAGGCAGATTTACAAATTATGGGTTGTCGTAAGAAAGTGCGTTAGCAGAGTTCGCCTTGGTCTATGCACTAATATTAATGAAATTACTTACACCGATTCAAGTCCATGTTACAACCAGCATTAATAAAACATTGACGACATTGTGAGACTTGAATTATTTCCCTGACTTCCAACTCAAGTGCGACATTTCCTTTGAATGTAGAAACTATTGCATTGTATATTATTCTCAACATTGGACGAGAGTAACAAAGATCTTAATTCACGACGATCTTATTAGACAATTGAAATGTGCACAAATTGCCGTAGAATGGGAAGTGCCGTGAACCCAGTGGCATATCTACATGATAAACGATAGATACTCTTGGCTTATCAACGTACGCATAAGCAATATTATTTTGATTATTATAGCATGTGAAAATGAAAATAATATTGCTCAATAAAACTATATCTTTAGGGCAACATTGAAGCTCATAAAAAAAAAAAAAAAAAAAAAAAAAAAAAAAAAAACGAAAGTATTTTATAAAATGTATGGTAATTTCGTTTATTTAATATATCAATGAATATATTTTGTGAAATGTTATCTTTCAACTTCCTCTTCTAAGATTATAATATTTACGTTTATATACATTTTTCTTAATAGTCTTTTGCCATAATTTGATATTCAGTCGTAATTTAATATTTCACTCGTATAGAACATATTTTAAATTAATTACAAATTTCATTCTATTATATATTATATAATATCAATATTCTAGGAGGTTTGAAAAAATTAAGTCGAACTCTATGAAAATTATTCATTTAATTTCTTTAATTTTTATTTTAAAGCAAAATATTTTTAATTATACATGTATTGAAATTGATTAGCTATACGTAATTTATGCATACGCGAGAGATAATTATAGATGATAAATAGGATACGTGAATATTACACAAATAAATTCTTGCATATTTTTTCAGTTTTCTAAGTAAAAAATCTTAAATATTGTAAGAACTCCGGCTTGTGATATCATTTCAAAGAATATTTATTAAAAAAAAAAATTTGAATTTATTACTTCAGCTTGTTTACAAAGTAACGTAACCTAATTTACAATTTTTATACACTACTATATCAAGAATTATACTAGAATATGCAAAGTTTTTATCTATCTATTTAAATTCAGAGTCGCAGAGAGTCAACGGTAGTTACTTTTTTCTATCACAAGGCTGATTTTTATTTAAAAAAAAAAAAAGAAGCAACATATTTCTTATATCTTTTTCATCGTCGTTTTTCCGATTTTCCGATTTTCCGATCTCTATTCAACCAATCCAGAGAAATTATGCAATAAATATATAATTTCTTTATCCCGTTATACAACACCTTCATCCTCTAATTCTATAATAATAAATTAAATTTCGATAATATTAGGGGTTTTTTTTTTTTTTTTTTTTTTTTTTTTTTTTTTTTTTTTTTTTTTTTTTATCAATACTTAAGAAATAAAATTTCAATCAATTTTTTAATAATTTATAAAAAAAAAAAAAAAAAAAAAAAAAAAAAAAAAAAAAAAAAATGTAAAAAAAAAATGTGATCTTAAAATATTATATTATATTATATATTTTTTATTTTATATACAAATATTAAGAAATCTAAAGAATTAATAGAAATTAAATTTGGAAATTAAAATTTAAATAATATTTAAATAATAACGTTATCGTACTTTTAACGAAATTACATAAAATTCTTATTAACCTAAAGATTATTGCTATACTATAAATATAAAAATCTATAAAGTAATTGGAAAAAATGTTGGAATTTTATTTATAGTTATTACGCTATTTGAGTAACGACGTCTGTCACCAAATGGAGTATAATTTATTGAATATTACACTTATTTTTATATTACGGTAACATGATTCTGTTTTGTTATATTATTTTTAATAAATCGATAATTATTACAACCGTAGTGACGTAATATTTTTTTATAAGCTTAACGTCTGTTTTTTGTTCTTGTCACTGTAAGTGGAATTACAGTAAACATAAGCGCAAAACTATAGTTTCGGATATATTTTGAAATATTCAGTAACGGAAAATTGAATTGTATTCTTCCAAAACGAACGCATATAAAGACAAAGTACTTTTAAATGAGAACACCGTAGAAAATAATATTGACGATATTTTATTTGAAATTTATTTCTTCTTATTAAATAATTATTTATTTTAATTCTAAATCACAATTTCAAAATGCTTAACTACATATTTATTATATTATATTATTATATATGTGAGAATATTTATTGGGTAGTTTGAAAAAAAAAAAAAAAAAAAAAAAAACAATTTGGTTTGAATTATTTAATTAAGTAAAATATAACTAATGCGATGCAATGATAAAAGAAAATTTTTTTTTATTTTTCTCTTTTTTTTTATATATATATTTGAAATCGGTACAAAAGCTTCGGAAATCCAATGTAATTTAAAAATTAGTAATTATTGATTCTAATTTTTTTTTTTTTTTTGCTTACCATGAAAAATACAACTATTCGCAATAAGTTTATCTAAATAAACGTATTTCTCAAGGTATATTTTATTTACTTATAAATATTTGCATAAAGTTTTTCGACTTTGAATAATACTAGTAATTATCAATTTTTACCGAGCATTTAGCCAGTATAATTTTATTTATAAATTCAGATATTTTTAGTTATGTATTTTGGTATGCAAGAAAAAAAAAAATGTCTAACAATTGGAATCATCGGTAGTCATAGTAGTCATCGGTAATCATTTAATATGCTTTTAAAATTAATATTTATTCTATAAATGATATTATAATTCAAAGAGAAAAATATCTTTAACATATTCTAATATAAGAATGTGAAACTATAATGCATAATTTCATTCAAAAACAATGATCATTTGTTTTGCATTATTAAAATGTAGTGTTTTCTATAGATTTATTTGCATCTCTTAAGAAATTCTATACATTTTCGCCACATTACATTCGTAAAGTAATTGTCAGTGTTATTTAATTATTATCCGTAAATAAAACTTTATCTTTTCATTAAATTACTTATATAATTGTATTATGTACTGCATATGCGATAGTGTAGCATCGTATATAGAATTCTATATATAAAATAATTCTATATATAAATATATTGTGATTCTATAAGAATTTTAAAGAGTGATATAGTAAGAAATACGTAACGTTAGGCAAATAGATGACAATATTATATTTCTTTGATTGTCGGAGTTTAAAGAGGATAAGTTTAAAATTGGATTGCGTCTTTTTTTTTTTTTTGTTTTGTTATATTTTAAATTATTAACATTTTAATGTATCTCAATTTGAGCTTACATCTTTCATTATATTATAATCTTATGATATATTAACGAGAATATATTATAATAAACGTAATGTCTGAAAGGCAGATATCAGATTTTTGATGTCTTATATTGTCATCGAAAATATAAATTCAAGGAAGTTATATTTAAGATGATTTTCTTATAATATAATGCGTGATTATAAGTAGGTCGAGGTTTCATTCGGCTGTGGATTTTAGATATTTGAACTCAACAATGAGGGTCAGCACTTTTATTGATTAAATAATCTCATATTCAAGTTATAAGATAATGGGAAATAATCTCTGTACATTGAATTTTTATGATACCCACATGTATATAATTATGTTGTTTTATTATATTAGAATTAGTTCATTTAAAAATTGTACGCAAACTGGCAACAATAATACGTATAATCTGCATGATAATATCCAAATACTTTCGTATAATGATTTTAAAATATTTAAATCAGTGAAGCTGAATTAAAGTTGAAATGAAAGTTAAAGATACGTGGCTGATAACTTTATAGTATTCTTTTGAATTCTTAAGTTCAATCCGATTATTTATATTAGGAAATATCACTGAGATTGCCATGTGTTAAAAATTATGCATAATTATTTATAGTAAAATTTCATTTTGACGACTTCGATAAGTACAAATTACAGATTATATTTATTATATTCACTGGGGGATTATTTTAGCAAAATGCCGGATAAGAAAAACATTTATAGTGAAAAATTTGCAGTATTACAGTATACAATAATATAATATAATATCAACTTTAAATAAATGCATTACAATGATCATATGAACATAAAATATTTCTAATTGTAGCCTCTTAATAAAAGATCGCTAACTTATTAAGAAATATTTTTTATAGATTTTACGAGAATTATATTACGAAAATTTATAAAATTTTTTTATTCTCAAATTTACTATAGCAAGTACATAAATTTCATCTCTTAGCAGAAAATTAATTTAATGTTATACCGGAAAGCTTTAAATTTTTATAAGATTAATGTATGACTTGTTCTTTTAAAAATTGCTCGATTTTGAAAAGTCCAGAAAATACAGAATCGTAATGAAACATTAATCTATTATTACTTTAATTGAATTTAAAACAATTATTTGTATAATAGTAAAAAAAATAAATAAAAAAAATTTTACATTTATAACTCAATTAGTTAATTTTCATTCAATATTTTAAAACGGTATTTTTAATATAAATTGTGCTTTGCTTTAATATTCATGAAGAAAAAAAGTAAGAATATTAACATAAAATTAATTTTCAAACTTAATTCGATATAGTTAATTAAGTTTTACTTTCAAAAAATTCTATTTAAATAATTATCCCATTCATCATTAAAATGTGTGTGTGCGTGTGTGTGCGCGTGCGTGTGTGCGCGTGCGTGCGTGCGCGTGTGTATATAAATATATGTATATAAATACATATATATATATATATATATATATATTGATAAAATTGATTATGTTAATTAATATTGATTTATTTTATACATCTTAAAAATTTGAGATAGAAACATAATTTATACTCATGTTTATAGGGATAATGATACAGATTTTAATTTTAGATTCCGTAAATTGAAGCACGTGGAAATTGAATAAATATTCAAGTTTAAATGTGGAAAAATTATATAAATAACATCATGGTAATTCCACATAACTAGTTACGATAAGTTTTTATTAGAATCTCATTAATAGATTCAACGTAATCTTCGAAATTTTAACTATAAAAGCAAAAAGTTATAATATTTTGTAAACCGTTGCTTTCTAACTTTAACATATAGCCTAATGCCAATGTAATATATATTAATTAAATTTTTGCTAATATTGTTATAATCTTTTACATGGATATTTCTCTTAAATTAGGTTATTAATTTCTTCATGTTAAATTGTAAAATGAGGAGAAATTTTATAAATAAAACTTTATAAAAATCAACTTATTCTAGCTTGATTCTAACTTAATCTTGCATTAAAATGTTTTTCACCATTGTTGAACTACTAACAGTTCCAAAATTCAGATCTGGAATTTCTCTGTAAACGATAGCCAGTATTTTTCAATTATACTTATATAATTCTTTGCCGTAACTATAGCATTTTTATCGATTTACAATTTGAAAACAATACTTCTGTATCGAATTAAAGCGGTTAAATCATTAATTGACATGGAATTTATGTGAAAACATTACCGCGGAAAAAAAAATTCCAACATTCATAATTGCTCTCAATAAATACTCAATACCAAATTAATTGACAACTAGTATCGATCACTTTATGAATTTCGTCTTCTAATTCTTATTGTTCATTACCATTAGCTCTATTTACATTCCTAATTGTACTGGTTTTTTTTTTTTTTTTTTTTTTTTTTTTTTTTTTTTTATTCAACTTGGAATGATTGTTACTCAATTGTTACTCAAATGTAGTTTTGATCGTCGAACGGATTAATATAACCAGATTAAATTCTTATGTTAGGCATGATAGTAAAAAACTTAAACGTTTCAGAAACTTACTGAAATTTACAAAATTTAATAAATTTACATTGTTCCAATGCTAATGGTCAAATGAAAAAAAAAAAAAATAATAATACATTTAACTTCAATATATTTATATAAATTCAATTATAATAAATGTTAAATGATTATTATGTATTTCCATTTCAAAAAGAATCTTATTAAAATATAAATATATTGAATTAAAATTACTTATCGCTTATATTATACAATAACAACACAAATTTAGTAAATAGTATTTACAGTGCTACAAAAAAAAAAAATGCAAAAATATTCTATCTTTTTAAATATTTTTTTACCCATTTTTTTTTTTTACTAAGTATATTTATTTTAATATAAATACTTCATACTCATTATGATCGTACGTATTCATAATGTGAATCATGAAAACTTTGAAAACTTGCCCGTAAAGAATAGGAGTTCATAAAGGTGAAGATAGCAATTAAAATTATAAATTCTATAGCGGAGACACAAACATCAAAATAATTAAAATTATGAAATTGTAATACGAATGTTACCGTGAAACAAGATTTAAAACAGATATGCCTACAATTATAAAAATTGTCACGTATAATTTGGATCTTTTTTCTCACTTTTTCTTTTTACACGTGTATCTCTCTGTCTGTCTGTGTGTCTGTGTGTGTGTGTGTGTGTGTGTGTGTGTGTGTGTGTGCGCGCGCGTGTGCGTATATATATATATATATATATATATCAAAAGTTTTTTTATACTATCTATTTTTATATTATTAAAATTTAATTTATTTATATTTTATTTAGTTATCATACAAGTCTCACATTTTTATTTGCTATTGTAAATTATTATATTTTTATACTGTAATATCAAATTCATTAAAATCTATTTTATAATATTCGAGCATAAACTTATAATCGGAGGATTTTAAGTGATTTAGGATACTGAATACAACTGTGTTGATATAAATGTCATCGTAATATCGAAAGTACTAACTTGATTAGTCACTTGGAAAGCTCGTAAATGTCGTTGGGTTATTTGACTTTCGTAAACAGTGAGTTAAAAGTATTTATTTGTTTGATTAAGCTCTAAAGCTCGACTTATCGTCTCATTGTCTTATCAATACAAGAAGGTCATTCCATTATGTTTTTCATAAACTATATTTTGTAATATTCCCTAGCTGTCGTTTCGCAACTTTAAAATTGAAAACTATATAACTAGGAAATCAAGATGTACAATTTAAAAAATAGAATTTAAAATACTCATTTTAAGCGTAATGGCATAAAAATAAAAACATTATTAAAGTATAATAATGTTCTTAAAAGTGCACGATAAGAAAATTTTAACGAAATTATAAATGAACTTTTCGTAAAATATTAGATAACGCTACTATCGCACAAGTACAAAGTTTAAAATTATATCTCGCAAATACATTAGAACTATAACGCACGCATACAGTTATGGAACAGTTGTAAGAATGATAGGCAAAAATGAGGCTACGCAACATTCTCGGAATGCGGAACACGCACAAATAAATTGAGCACATCTAAATAAGTTGCATTTATCATTTATCATTTGAATAATGCTTGACTATGAGGTGCTACGTAGCTTCATGATCTGCCGGTGATCGTAATTCCCATAGCTTATGGTCGTGTTTTGCCAGACTAAACGAAGATCGCGCATTGATATCGTACGTCGGTGACACGCATTCCATGAAATTCAATGCTCACAGTCTAAATATTCATTCGAGGAATATTTGGAAAATATCCGTTTTCTTTACCGCCCT
The DNA here is from genome assembly GCF_000503995.2 of Ceratosolen solmsi marchali. Classification (NCBI taxonomy): domain Eukaryota; kingdom Metazoa; phylum Arthropoda; class Insecta; order Hymenoptera; family Agaonidae; genus Ceratosolen; species Ceratosolen solmsi. The sequence goes on from NW_011948417.1 coordinate 3,609,005, forward strand.
CTCTAATCTTTATATAAAATACATAATTATTTCGATGAATTATCATTCACTTTTTAATCCACTTACACTCGTCTCAAGTATCATTGGAATTTTATGAAAATTCTTCTATATCGTATCTTATAATACGCGTGTAATCCTATAAATTCTACATAAGTTTCAATATCATTGAAATGAGCAATTATTGCTGCTATTATGGAATACTCATCGAATTAATTATCTAAAGTTTTAGAGTTTTATTTGCTATTTTCGATATAAGAATAAAAGCTCTATTTTTATAACTTTCTTTAAGCGACGATCGTTTAATTTTAGCGTTTCATCAATAAATTATAAAATTTCAGATGCGACAGGAATATTGAATCTTTATTCAAAATTTTATTATGCAGATTTACATTCGTAAAAATTCGCAAATATTTAGTCGTAATGATTTTTCAACTTAAATTAACTTGTTTCTCAACAAATTTTTCTTCTTTTTTTTTATAATTCAAAACCAAAATTACGATATATCATAATAGTAGGATAGGAATAAAATTATTTTAAGTTTGAAATTATTGAATTTTTTATTTATTATTTTCATTTATACGCGCAAATCATTAAAAAAAAAAAAAAAAAAAATAAAAAAAGCTTTATCATTCGACCTACGTATATTATAAACTATTAGAATGATGTTATCTATTCAGCTCTATTAATATTTTTCTAACATTAATTTATATAGGAAATGTAAATTATTATATAATGAAATATTTATAAAATGTAAAATAATAAATTTGTAATATATTACAGCGAACGTATAATGATAAACGGGGCAAAGAGTTGCAATAATAAAAAATATATGTGAAACGTTAATAAAGCTATTATCACTGAAACGTCATATCAATTATTTTTGTTCTCTTCTTTACATTATCATATAATCGATTATATTTACAATTTAATGTTTAATATTACAAATAAATTTCACTCATTTTTAATAATTGCAAGTCCAACAAGCTGAATAAATAGTTTTACTAGGTAAACATAAAATACTATATACAATCTGACAATGAGGCTAAATGTCCTCGTACATAATTCTCGTATGGTTTTCATTAAACTGCTTTTGATCATGAAGAAATAAGTAAATTTGTAAATGCGAAAATTGTAGAATGTAATAAACTAACGTACCAATTGCTGTTCATTGTTTACCATTACCATTAACCATTGCCATTTGTAAAAATTGCTATTTACTAGTTAGGATTTATGGTGATATGCAAATTTTATTACAGACCGATAAGGAATCCGATATTTATGGTCAATTGATAAAAATATATCTGCATGTGTTGGATTGTCATATCAAATCATATCTAAGATATCGGTGAATGTAATTTTATATGAAATTAAATAATAAATAAGAATGCAGATGTGACGGTGAATTGAAAGTGCGTGACCGAAAACACAAACTCTTTCATGACAAATTTAGTTTTATATTCAATGTTTTTAATTAATTAACGGCTCGCTACGCTTTCATTCTGCATCGCCAAGAAATTAACAATTGCGAATTCAATGTGACTGTGATAAGATTCGAATTAAATTCATATGTATGCTCAATGAAACGATGAAAATTACGCTTTCCATCATAATTTTACTTAAATCTCTTTATTAATTGTAACAATAAAGCATTGAAGCCGGTTACATTTGATTACTCGATTATTCAACAGCTGATACATAATTTTTAAGCATCGCTTAAAATAAACTTTTACTTTATGATTTAAAATTATTTGTTAAATGAAAAACAAATTTAATTATATCTTTTCCATTGCATCTTTTCCACTCTCTAATGGATGGAAAAATTAATAAATATACTTCTTTATATAAATAGTAATTATAAAATATAATATTATTAATATTATTTATTATTATAATAAAGTTATTAATAATATGATTGATTGATTTAAACGAGTCTTGTTTTATATATTATTTAGAGGAAGTCAGTCGTATTAGACTAACATTTATATTTCTCACATTACGTACACATTATTTTATTTGAATTGCTAAATAATTAACTAGTGAAACACGTGAAATAAAATTTATACAAACGACGAATATTATTTATTGCTCGTATTAGCATCTAATAATTTTATAATATTTTTGATAATTGGAAGTTTTTGCATAAAACTATAAAAGAAAAAAGTCATTGTTTAAGTCAAGACAAGTCGTCGGATTAATTGCTCTAATTGTATTTGTCATTGTCCAAAATTTTTTCTTCCACATATGATGTAAGATGAACGCGTATATTGTTAGCATTTTGAATATTCCCATTGTAGATTAATTTTTTTCATAGATATATTTTTTTTAGTCAGCCAACACATACATTCTCGGAATTAAGAAAAAAATCTTTTATGATCTTATCTTAATAGTAATTTTTGCTTACTCACGTGATGTACAGAAATAAAAAATCCTTACGTAGGAAGTTTTAATTTTTTTTTGTTTTTTTTTTAACTAAACTTAACTGAGGAGAAACTTGTACACACAATAGTATAATTTATATAAATTAAAATAATAAAAAAATGCATTTAATATCATTTTGATGATTACATTCTAAAAGACTTATTATAATTATTTTTCCTAATTTTTATTACGAATGACATATAAACACATATAAATTGTAAATATAATTTGACTTTGTTTCGTAAACGCATGTTTATTAAAGGAAGAACGGCAATGGGTATTCGTAAAGTCATTTTTATTTTAACAAAAGAACAAACGAAATACATACGAAAAGTACAAATGCATTGCTGTGATATATATATATATATATATATATATATATGCATGTATTTATTTATATTTATACATGTTACCGATATGACAGAGAAGAAAGAAGAAGGTTGGTTGAATACGTGTGGATGTTTGGGCTAGAACGTGACCATTGTTGGATAAATTGTGCTCTTGCTCTTGCTTGTTGTAATGAACGCTTAAAAGGCCAAAAGTACTACAAGATAGCCAATACGAGCAATTATTCAAGTACCTCGCTCATGATGAATTTTCATCTTTTTAAAGTCACCCACCACATCCTAAACCTCTCTCTTTCCAATCAATGAGAACATTTCGTTGTCATTGGCTATCGCGTGTAAAGCAACGTTTAGATCCAAACTCCGCAGCATCCCCTGCACGTGCTGGTCCACGGGCGTCAATTGCTACGAACAAAGCCTATTCACCTATATTGGGAATAAAATATCCCAATCCCTGGTTGGTTCAATATCAGCTCTGGTTGTAGTCAGGTATGCAATTTGCGCTTGGTCGAGCTCGAGTGTCGCCGCCGTGTTTCTCAAGCGACCGGGGCAGACGTTCCGATCTGCAGGTAGAAAAATACGTAGCGAAGTCTCGCGGAAATTACGAGAGAGCAAAAGCGCCTCTGACGATCGCCGAAGAAAAACGTCCCGACCATTCGATTGGCGTTTGCGTACTTTGCTCTCGGATTTATTCGAAATAATGCCGGGAAATATGTGCGTCAAGTCGTTACGTCAAGGCCAGATGAAAGATTAACGCTCGCCGGGGAACGAGAAACTGAAAGTTTGCGCCTTTCTTTCGGCTATGAATGACAAAAACATAAATGCATGAAATTAGAAAGTCGCATGATAATTGATACTTAGGAACTCTTTTACATGAGTATTGTCGGCTTTAAGGAGAACCTTAACGATTCTCTCGTCGCTGTCATCATTCGCTGTCAAGATTTTCGAACTACGAAAATCACTAGTGATTGAAAAGAATAATTATTCACTCTTATATCACCAAGCGGCCTCTTCGATTCTCCATAAATTCTCCTTCGTGCATTACGCGTAAAACGAGTCTCTAAATAAAATGATGTCATTCAATTTTATTACACCACATCGGATCATGACCAATATTTTTAGCTCGAATTTCTAAAAATATTCAGCCTATCTCACGTATAAATATTATAAGTAATATATGAAATATATTTAAATCACCTGGCACACTAAAGTCTCAATATTATCTCTGTCTAATTTTAGATAATTAGTCAGACTATTATTATTATTTTTATTCTTATACATATTATAATCGAAGGAATTATGAATGAAAATTTATTAAATTATCCTTTCGAGTCAAGCTTGCGTGGCTTGGAGTCATTTTACGTTAAACTCGCCCGTAATCAGACGTAGTGTAAAAAGAAAAAATATTATTTCAATGACAATTTATTACTAGACTTTCAGCTATGTATGTTTAACTTTCCTGGCCAATATTAAATGTCGCGTCACATCTAATTATCATGTATTTATTTTCCCTTAATTATTGATAAAACAATTTCTAACATTATACTAAGACAGTATGATAATGATTTTTTTTTTCTCCCATCTGAGTATTTTACTTTATGTACTTTATCCGTTTTACTCAAAATTCAAGAGAGTTTTTCTTTCCTATTGTAATTATGCAAAGGCTGAAGTTTTACAAAGCTCGAGAAATATGAAATATAATAGTAACGCATATGAAAAAGCAGAAATCTTATTATCTTATTAAATATAATGAGCACGTGTTGAATAATAAAACATGATAATATTGACTAACTATTCATAACGCGATATTTGTCTACCTCTCATCAAACTTAAATCTCACAAAATTTGAAAGAAAAATAATGAATATCATTATGCCTCACAAGATTATTTCACAAACAGTATCATATTAAGAACTTTACTAGCGAAAAAATTTAAATATTATTAATATCTGCATACATTTTTCTGTTTCTTTGTTTCTTTGTTTTTTTTGTTCTTTTTTTGTTCTTTTTTTTTGTTTTTTTTTGTATTCATTTTAATCGCTACATATGTAAAAAGTAAGACAATCTCTCTCTCTCTGTTTGTGAATTTCTTTTTTAACAAAAGAAATGAGGAAAAAACATAATATTAAGTAGAATATTTCAATAGGCTACAATGAAGAAGATTTAATTATCTGCATCATCGTAATACTTAATTAATCAATTCAATCGAGTGCTCAATCAAACAAAGAATCGAAGGGGAATATTGTAGTTGGCAATGTCACTATTTACTTCCTACATATCCGGTGATTGCATGGTTCGTTTACCATTGGCACCCTAGCGCCGTTGATGATAACAGGACATCTGCACATATGCAGGCACGTACGTGCACGTCAATGCGAACGAAGTAGTCCATTGTATGTTGAAGGAAGGAGGAAAATAAAGTTGGACGGAACCGATGCTCGTTGATCTCCTTAAAGCCTTACGTAATGCCGTCGTGGAATAAAAAAAGACGGAAGGAGAGGAGGCGAGCGCGCCGATCTAAAGTCGCGACAGAGATCGACGGCAGAGGTTGTACAGTCGCGTAAAGCAGCGCAGGTTGAACGCACGCGAGTGTGAAGGAAGAATGGGAGGGAGAAAGAGGGAGAAAGTGGGAGAAAGTGGGATAAATAGGGGCGGAGAGGGGCGAAG
>NW_011948417.1:3614564-3629835 GCF_000503995.2 Ceratosolen solmsi marchali
GAGAAAGATGAGAAAGATGGAGAAAGATGGAGAAAGATGGAGAAAGATGATCGGCTGCTCTTGTCCGTGTGCTTGTGCTGCGATCGAGTGGAGGAGCTTAGCTCGCGTTGTGACACGGCGAGCTGCAATTAGCCGCGTAGTCAGCCTAGTCTAATGAGATCACAATGGGACGAGAATGGGGGCATGAATGTGTCATTGCAGGTTCGTCACTTTCATCCGAGTCTCGTCCTGCTCATCCACGAAAACAAAAGTCATCGCACATCCCCTTCCGTGTTCCATTATACGTTAAAATTCACGACGATCGAGCATGTCGAAAGAATTCTTAATGACGTGTGGGGATTTTTTATTCTGGATTTTTTTTTCTGGAATCTTTTCTCTGGACGCTAAGTCGAGATTTTTATTAATCATCTCTAGGCTTTATTTTTTTTATTTATTTATTTTTTTTTTTTGCTGATACTCGATTACTCCATCCTGTTTGCTAATATAAATCATGATTTTATTAAGATTGTGAAATTCGATGATAATGATGATTGCACGTGACATTTATCGCGAAAGTTGAGCATACTAATTTGAAATCATAATTCAATGTTTAGCCAAAATTTTGAGTAATACTTTATATAAGCGCAATAAGAGTACGTTATTAAGCTGTCGTATTCGTTAAATGTGTATGTAAGAGAGTCGTGACGCGTATTAAATAAATTGTAATAATCGTCGGTAATTCATATTGAAGCCAATCGTTTGGTTTTTCAATCTCTCAGAAGTCACGAGTACACGAATACGAGTTCCAACTCATTCATCGCAATTACGATTAAATAAATCGAAGAATAAGTATTTGATGGAGTAAAAAGCCTATCATAGAGGAATAGTCGACTTGTAAAATAATAATGGATAATGTAGGCCAATTGATGATATCCAATCGATTCTATAATTTATCGTAAATCAACTAATTATTGAACGTAATTATTGAACCTTAACGATATAACGTGTAAAAAAAAAATTTCATATTTAAAAAATTCATATATTAAGCAATATATTTAAGATTTTATTAATAACTTGTAGCTCGGCAAAAATTCAATAAACTTAATTATGAATTTGCTAACTTAAATAATTATGTATATAACATGCATAACTCTTAATTATTGTTACATGTTACATGTACAATCGACCGTTACAGTCAACGAAACTTTCCGAACTATCTCATTTTAATTTAGACATGATAAGTGCGCAATAATTGATATTACATTATTATATTAAATCTGTATGTTTCGTTTTCAATAATTATTCTTTAAAAGTATTCTTACCAATAACCTCATCAAAATTACTTTTTATAATACGTACTTTGATATAGTAATATTATGTCGAATTAGGCAGTTTATTAAACTAATATTGATTGTGTGACAACGGCCATAAAGGAAAATTCTAATTTTTCTTACTATTAAATTCAACAGAATATAATTTAATAGCTAATGTCGATTATTTTTATTGCAACTCTGATTTATTATAAGTATCTGTTATATCTATTTCGATAAATAATTTTATATGTAAATTTTTTAAATATTAAGCCAACTTACTCTTTGATATTTGAATTATCTTTAATGTTGAATAAAAATAATATTAGACACCGATAATAATGAAAGGAAAAGGAATAGATTGATGGAAAGATCGGAAGTGTCGCGATAAGAGTCAACATAAACGGGGAGAGAGAGAGAGAGAGAGAGAGAGAGAGAGAGAGAGAGAGAGAGAGAGAAAGGGACAGATGCGGTTTAATGTATAAATCCACTCATATAACATAATTTAAGCAATCAATTAGAAAGTACAATATGTAATGAATATTATATAAAATTGTATTAATTATTTAAAATTTGTTAATCCTTATCTATCAAAGTGCACACATGCACACGCCAATGCACGCACACCATTCTCTACAATATTATAAATTACAATGTAAATACAATATAAATACAATATAAATGCATTGAGAGATAAGAAAAAATATACAATGTACGGAAAAATATGTTTAAATATATGTGTATATATATATATATATATATATATATATATATATATTTGTTTCGTATGCACTATTGATAATAATTTTCCGATCTTAATTATCGTTTGGGTCGTGTATAGTCTATTTATGAACGACTTTTCAATCAATTGATATTATATTTTACAATGTACGTAATCGATCGATTTCAATTATTGAATTAAGTATTTCATGAATTCTTTAATAGCCGATAATTGTTTCGCTAGTGAAGAGAAAAGCTTCCCGCAGTAAAATATGTCCAACATTTAATCTCACTGGACTTTAATCAGCAGATACTAATAATTTCTCGTATTGTAGTACATTTTAACACAAACGTAGCTCAATACTAACGCCTAAGGTCAGTGGGTCGGCTCTATTAGATGCAAAAAAACCTATTGTCGTCTTACTTGTAAAGAGCATAACTGTAATATCATACATTCGTACGTATTATCATGTACAGTCTTGTGTCAGTTCATATAAGATTACTTACAAGCCATTATCATGCTTTATTGTTGTTGCTTTCTCTGACGAAATTTTAATTCAACGTTGCCGATATTGTAGGTATTGATATTATTTATGTACTATATATGTAAAGAGTACTCTACATAAATTGAAATTATTCTTGCTGCAAATAATAAATGACAATATAAATAATAATAATAACATATATTAATAATATTTATATATTATTTTCTTTTGTACTGCAGTGGCTTAGAAGTGAGCGGAGGGTTTACCCAAATTCAATGTAATTGTTAAATTAAATCTTTCTTTAATCTTTCAAGTTTATCAATTTAAACTCAATACAAATTAACATTCAATATTAAATAGAAATGTATATTTGTGAAACTTGAATGGCATATCGCTATCAAAGATCCACTACATGTTTAACAAAATATTTATATGTATAGCTAACAACTCGTAGTTTGTGATTAAAAAATGCAACATTTAATTATAAATAAGTATTAAAAGAAATTTCGTATTTCAAAAAGTTTCATTATAACCATATAAATGTCCAATTTTACTGCTTAAACAATTAATATAAAACGATATTACGCATATAAAAATTATTATTAAATTATTGTAAATAAACTAATGTTTATTATAAATTCTATTATCTTCGTGTGAACGTAAGAAATTAATTAAAGTATTCAGGCAATACACAAGTTTCAAATAAATATAAATAGGATTCGCTTGACTTCTCATTAATGATAATGAAGTTTAATATTTACATTTTTTCCGGATATTTAATTAAAATCTTGAATTATTATTATATTTATTTTAATAACAATTTTATTAATGGCACATAATAAGAATACAATATTTGAAAATAATGAAAAAATAAAATATAACATCAACTAATACATACACGAAGAATTATATATTTTTGTAACTATTTTTTTATATTATAAGTTTCCTATACTTAATTTGTTTTAACTTAATGTATTATATCTCATGATGCAAATTTCTTTGTAATTAAAGTTGAAAATTAAGAAAATTTCAGTACTTTTTAAAGATACTTAATTAGCAGAATTAATGTTTCGTTTCCGTATATTTTAAAAGGCATTTAAAATATAAAATCAATTTCTAACTGAATAATTACAAATTATATTTCCTTGCAATTCACGCAAACGACATAATCACTCACACTTGATTAGTAGACCAGAAATATAACTTCGCTTTTGTTGTAATTATATTTATCGGCGTAATTGTCATTAACATTTAAAGCTCGTCATCTTTCATTTGTTTTTATACTCATTAATTTGTTTAATACGTAAAAATCTTACTTACTTACAATTGTTGGTCGTACCGAAGGCACAAGTTTTAACGCAAATATTAAAATTTTTTTATAATTCCTTTAATAATTCTTTAAAATTAATTGCACAATTAAATCCACTAAATAATCACATTTCTTTTATAAGCAATAATATACATAGAATTTGTACATTCTAAAGCAAGAATTTCACTAATGACAATGTAACTGTTGCATTCTATTTTTATATTATCTTACATTATGTGATTAGTGACGTAAAATTTGCTTTTTAAAAATTTATTTAATTCGTATCTATTGAATATAAATAGAAAAATACAAATGTCAAGAAAATTTATTAGTTATTTAAACAATTTTCATTAAGTTTAAATAATAGTTATTTATTTGTAATAATCAATAATTTGAAAAATTTCTTTTTAATTGTGTCAATAAAATTATCTGCTGATACATTGAAATGCATAATTCACAATTGTAAGAATATCTTATAGTAAATGTTCTTGTTAAAGTGTGAAATGGCGTGAAAATAATTAATTGCAATATTTTCATGTCAATAGTTTGCTCATTCCTATTAGTCTCGCTAAATTCTTTTAATATAACTAAAGAAAATAATATTATTTCTATGAAAATTATTGAATTGAAGGAGAAAGTCCATTTCTACAAAAAGTCCATTTTTCATTAACTTATCTGCAATAATGAAAATCATTCCGATTGTTTAATCTAATACATTTGTATTAGAATAGAATATAAGTTCCAATTTCATAATCTCTATTTTTCAACATTTTACATTCATTCCTTCCACGATATTATATTATATAAATACAGAATGGTAAGAATCGCCAGAAAATAAATGATTCACTTTTTAAAATTGAATAATTAATATTTATTTTTAGATATATATATATATATATATATATTATCCATATCGTCTTATTAAACAAAATTATCTTTTCATTGATTTTATTTCTGTTGGTAAGTTTATATGATTATTTAAATGATTATAATTTAATATCGATTGAATTTTATAAGCAAATTTTGCAAAACGCAATATCATTAAAATATTGGTCGTAAAAGTCCAATAAAATTAATAATATTATATAACATAGTTATTAATGCAATTTTATCGTTTATTCTGTTTATTTGAATATTTAACTGAAAAAGCTCGATGTTATATAAAAAATTGCTCATATTTTTACACTTTTTACATTAAAAAAAAATTATCAAAAAAAATATATATCATGGCGTATTATATATAATTTTTTACAGTTACGTTTCATAAAATGATTATTAGAATTGTACTTTGTTGTTTTTTTTTTTTTTTTTTTTTTTTTTAGCAGTTAATATAATTTATTAATATGTCATTGAATCCCTGAACAATTTATAAAAAGTTTTAGTTTTAAATGTATTTGATTAATATTAATTCTTAAACGATGATAATAAATATTTTATTTTTTTCTTACTTACTTACTTTTATTATATCAAATTACGTAAAGGAAGGAAGGATGAATATAAAAAATTCTATAAATATAAAAATTAAATATATATATATATTATTTTTTTTTAAAAAGGCACAGGCTTATAGGATAGCGTTTTGGAATTTTAAATTCTGTTGTACAGAATATTACTTATACTAAAATATCTTAAGTACACTCGTAATTGTAAAAACGGTATAGCTATTTAAATAAAAACTAACGTGATCTCCCTGACATCAGAGTATTTGCTACGTTACTGGTATTTGGCTCACATTATATAAAAACTGTTTTGAAACTGTGCATTGGCTTTTCGAATTCTGAAAATATTATTAATTTAATGCAATAACAATCTATAATTTTTGCTGTGAGAAAATTTTATTGCGTTATATTCGGTCAAAATTCAATATTCCGCAGGAAAGTTGGTAGTTATACATTATGCTCTTATTGCGTAAAGTAAATACATTATTACGCAAAAGAGTTGCACACACATTTCGCTATCTGAATTGTAATTAAAAAAAAATCTGTCTATCGTAAATACGAAGATGAAATTTTTTAATCTACATAATATTATACGTCTTATCGATTGCGTAAGAATTGTTTCATAAAATAGTAGTTCAATTAGCATACATATAATTTATAGAGTAAAAAATTATTTTATTTATAATATTCTTTTGGATATTAAGGTATTTATGCTAATGTTTATATAAAAAGTGATGATATTTATCGGATGAAGGACGTGAATTATTAACTATAGCGCTTATTAAACAATTGGTCAATTTACGAAATTAGATACTAAGAGCAAGCAATAGCGAATAGGCAATTTATCTAAAAAATTTATGGTAAAATTTCTTTATTTCCAGATGATATTCTCAATGACTTGTGTCGACAATTTCTTGCACAAAGCCTTCCATAAGATCGGCCTCACCGTTGGACGGCATCCTGGATACTTCGTCATAATTCCTATTCTTTTAGCATGTATTTGCTTCACGGGTTTTCAACAGATAAACTACGAAATCGATCCGGAATACCTCTTTTCCCCGATCAATGGCCCAGGAAAGACGGAAAGGGCCATTGCTGAGCAATATTTCAAAGTAAATTATAGCCATTACTTCAATGTCGGACGAATCACCAGGCCAGGTAACAGTTACTTTTAATATAGCAAACACTTTGCAATTTACCATACAAACTTGAAATTAATTATTATTAGTCTTATGTACAAGACATAAGTGTATTTTCAAGTTTTAAGGCTAGGTAAATTGTATTTAAATTTCTAATATATTTATAAAACAATTTACACGATATTGTAATCTGTAGCAATGTGTATCGTTTGTGTATCGTTGGAATGCCAATTTATTTAATATTGAATATAAGTCTTGATTTTTTCTGTAGAACTTTCTCTCTCTCTCTCTCTCTCTCTCTCTCTCTCTCTCTTGTTTAATCATCTCAAGTAATTCAGATAGGCACAAAATGAAGAAAAAAAAAATCTTTTTCTGGAATGCCCATTATTTATAATTTGATTAAAATATAATAAAAAATTGTCATATGTTTATGAATGAGCTGTATTGGTTAGATGATTTATTGAACGTATCATTAAAATGTCACGTATTAGAAGGAATGTATTGAAATTTTCAAAATAATGACCTTCATACGATACAATGGATTTATAATAAATAAGATGAAGAAAAATCTTATAAGTATATAATTGTTGAATAACTCGATTATACAAGTAAATTGCAATGAATGTCTCAATGGTAATTTAATTTAATTTTTATTATATCCATATAGCAAAAATGTTGATTACAAAATATATCAAATAATGTTTAATCATTTATAAAAGTATATTCATGCGATTGTATCAATTGCGGTAATTACAGTTTCCAATTTAAAGCCGTACGTGTGCTTAAATAAGATGGCAAATATCAATAATTGCTTGTTTTTATCTTTATTAGATTGTTTATTATTTGACTAGGAGAGAGAGAGAGAGAGAGAGAGAGAGAGAAAACAAAATAAAAAAAGAATAAAAAATTAAAAAAAACTTTTTCAACATATGTGTGTGTGTGTGTGTGTGTGTGTGTTTTCAGAAAAATGAATAATAAGGTAATTCAGCCGTTGACAATAAATTATGACACGCGGCAATTTATTTATATTTTTTCACCACAAGTTAAGTGGATTCTCGTTTGAGGCTCTATTGTAGCTCTCGTCATCACGGTAATTACATCTTAGTCAGAAACAGAATATTCATTTCCGAATTCCGTATCAGCATTACCCTCCGACCAAATATAAGCAACAAAAATATCAGAGCGTTAGATTTCCTTATAAAAGCTGCAATAGCCATTGCTGTCAATAGCGTGGCGTTGCTGTTGCTAAAAGAAATTGAACGACCAGGGGAGTGTTTCGTAGAAACCATTAACAAATTATAATTATGCATTTGCAGGGCGTTTCGGCCACATAATCGTCGTACCGAAAGACGGGGACAAAAATATGCTGCGACGAGTCGTTTGGGAAGAGCTGCGGATTCTCGACGAAGTCATAAAAAATGCCACTGCCACTTACGAGGGCGAAACCTACACGTATTCGCAGATATGCGCACGCTGGTTGGACCAGTGCTTTAACAACGACATCCTCGATCTTGATCACGTTATCGAGTTAGTATATGCCCGCTTGATTCTTTCATTCTTCCGTGGGGCTTTTCGTTAACGAGGCCGATTAAAGCAATTCATTTGCCACCGATCATCAATTATATTAAGCATTTGCATCTTACGGCCAATGGATAAGCGAGGCAGGCCGTATAATTTTCATGGACTCGCCGTACATTTTCTCAGAACGTTGTCCTCTATTAATGCAACTCGTGAAAGTGCTTTGTTCGACTTTACCAAGTGCTCCACTTTTTTTTTTGCTTTTTTCTTTTTTCTTTTTTCTTTTTTCTTTTTTCATAAAAAGTCGAAGGAAAGTGCGTCTGTATCGAAGGCATATGTACGTTGTAGATTAATTGGCTCGTCTGTCGTTAGAATGAGAAGATGATAAGTCAAGATTCTCTATGGTTTTCTCTTTATTCGATGGACCGTAATGCGTATGTGCCACGACGCGACATTCGGTACTCTTCGGTATTCACACTCATCGCTGACAATAATAAGTGCGACGGCAAGAAATAATGAATATAAATAATGGAAAATATTTACGCGCTCCTTACCAATAGAAATCTTGTCTATCTCGTCTAATGGTAAAAGTGAAATTGGGGGGAGGGGGGGGGAGACAAAATAAGAGAATTAATGGTTTACGATGGAAAAGCTTTAATATAGATGCTGCTCTCAGCCACGAGAGATTCCTTATATTCCGAGCATATATATATATATATATATATATATATATATATATCACTCTCTGTTTATTTCTTTGCAGCGATGTAGAGAAGGGAGAACTAAATTTGACGTTTCCAGTGATGTTCAATCCTGTCACGTGGGATGTGCATCTCTTTCCTGTTTATTTTGGTGGAAGCGTACTCAACGAGAACCTGACCATAGAGTCGGTACCATCGTTGCAGCTCGGCTATTTTATTACCGTTGACGATGAGAGGCAAAATGCAATGTAAGTGACACATTTTGTTTACCTTTAAATGCACCGATAATTGCTTTTATCATTATTTACATTTTAAGCTTTAAGTTTGTTCACCACCCAAGTGATTCGTACACAAACTCACATGCCAAACTCGTTTATTAATCTCCATTATCAGATATCGTCTTTTACAATAAAAAAGTAATCAAAAATAACTGAAAAACATTACGAACGACTGCTATTGCCAAAGCTATCCTACATTTCTTCAATCCTTTATCATTGTTTTTCCTCGATTATAAATGTTTATTTATGATGAAGTATAGCAAATAATATTTATTTTCTAGTAGCTTAAATATTTTTACAATAATAACATCCAAGCAAATATTCACATACGTTTTAAGCATATGTAATTTACGTACCAAAAGATACAAACAAACGATACAAGAATGATCTTTTTTATTTTTGTCAGTAAGAATAATAAATTTAAGATAATACCTTTCAATTAAGACGATGAAATAAATAAATAAAAATATTTTAAAGCCAATTTGCAATATCGTATATTACATGGAAATGAAAAAAGAAAAAAAATAGCTACACATTATTTATAAAACGAATTGTCTATTTGTTAGAATTACATTTAAAACTGTTAATTAAAGATCTCTAATAATTTATTATTTATTTAATTTAAATTTAATTTAATTATTTATTACTTAATTAATAAAAAAATCTTTTAATTTTAAAATACAAAACTATCGGGCATTTGATATATAACAAACGCTCTCCGTTTACTTGCCCCCTCCCCCCTTCTCACTTTCCTTATATATATGTGGAATTATGCTTGCATGCGAACAAATATATACATGTTTGCGTGTACGAGCTCACGCATATGTATTTATTTATTTTTAGCTTCGCATGTAGTTAAATTGTAAGTATAAATGTAATTTTAAAGTATATATTATTAAAATTATATATATATATATATATATATATATATATATATATATTTGAATACAAAATAAATTAAATGTCGGTATTTATTTGTATTTGCTCAATACTTTTGAAATATATTTAGAGCTAGAAAGAATGTTTATGGAAGTTATGCAAAATGAAATACATTTCAACATAATACATATTTATGTTGTACGGTTCGACACCGAAATTCAAAATATGTACTTTTCTTTCAAAAGTAATCTGTTCATTAAAAAATAATAATAACAAATTTCGTCAACAGCTATATTGATGTAATTATATGGTTATGGCTTTAATTTCATGTAAATAATCCGTAATCATGTAAAATTAATACAATTAAACAATTAATGTTGTGATTAATGTCTTGATGTTTGCGTTATATAGAAAAAAAAAAATTTAATTAAAATTACATGCATTTGTAATATAGATTATGTACAATAAATAAACTGAATTTATCAGCTACATTTTATAATATCTTAACGACGGGTTGAATTATAAATTTGCTATCTATTGTGACGATTGTTTATTAAATTGGCTTTATAAATAATAAAATATGTGGTAGGGTACAGGTTTGGAAAATAATTTTTTCACACGACATTATTAATGGATAATACCTTTTTTCTAATAATAACATTGGTTTTGGATATTTGCATTTTAATATATTACCACTTTATATTGCATTTATTTTATATTTATTTTATTTATAAAGTTACGAAAAAACAAATAAACCAATAACAAAAAAAGCAACGATATTTACAACCGTAATTAAATAAGAAAGTACTGTAGTTGAATTTCCGATCTGCTGCAATTTGTAAAGTAATGTGTTCGGTTACATAATATTATTCATAGAGTAGGAAATGTTGCTTTTTACATAGTTTGTGATTTATGAAACTACGTAAATGAAGATGTGGGGCAAAATTACGGGTTTCCACTTTTTAAAAATATTTTAATTGAAAATTAAATATCTGTACTTACATTGTCCATTATATGCACGTATGATGTCAATAAATTATTCGCATGTCATATATTTTCTGACAATTTAGTATTGGTAGGCTGAACATTTCATATTTAGACCAAAAGTACATGGATTTGTTCTCTAATGATGAATCGGCGATGCTTTTCCAGCCATAATGTCGTTTATATACCCTGAACTTTCACGGACCAAATCAAATAATTTTTAAAGATATTTATCGCATAATCCCGAAAGTGATGTCATTTTCACATAAAATGCTATTTTTCATTTTAATTTTTATATTATTAATTAGCGGCTATAAGTTATTATTTAACCACGAGCTGTGATTAAAAAATAATAATTAAAATTTTACATTAATAAAAGTTAATTACGCTTATGTTGTGATAAATTTCTTATAAAATATTATTCGTTAAGTTTCATTGCAAACATATATGAATAATTGATTGTTTTTTTTTGTTTTTTTTTTTTTTTTGTTTCTTATTTATTTATTTTTGTTATTTATAATTGCGAGGAGATTAACGGGATATCCAAGAGCTTAATTAGATTTGATTTGATTATATCGATATTGATCGTCACGATTAAATGAAAATAAAAATAAAGTAGGTTGGAGCAAGTTGTAAATCTCCTCGAGTGACAGCAGCGGGGCTCCCTAAGGATAAATTAACCTAGTCGAGCACCACCGACCTCACGAGCC
The DNA here is from genome assembly GCF_000503995.2 of Ceratosolen solmsi marchali. NCBI lineage: Eukaryota > Metazoa > Arthropoda > Insecta > Hymenoptera > Agaonidae > Ceratosolen > Ceratosolen solmsi. The sequence goes on from NW_011948417.1 coordinate 3,626,016, forward strand.
TACTACCGTCTGCGAGTCCACGTTTGGCTTCTCCTTAGGCTCAGTATGGCCAATTAAGAGGGACGAAAGTTTAAGATTTTTACTTAACGTTCGCAGAGGCTCCGCCTGGGAGGAGGCCTTCCTGAACGCCGTGGGCAAGGCGGAGGACAGCGGCCTCTTCAAGCACATCAGCACGGCCAGGTTCGCCTCGAGGACGCTCGAGCTCGAGTTCGAGGCCAACACGCAGACCGTCATCCCATATTTTGCGAGCACCTTCACCATCATGGCCATCTTCTCGGTCGTCACGTGCATGATGACCGACTGGGTGCGCAGCAAACCGTGGCTCGGATTGCTCGGCAACATCTCCGCGGGCATGGCCACGGTCTCCGCATTCGGTCTCTGCTGCTACTTGGGTGTCGACTTTATTGGCATCAATCTTGCCGCGCCATTCCTTATGATCGGTAAGTTTGCCGCCTCGACCTGCGGTTTCGCTCCATGAGCGTTGCAACGCTTTCGTTAGATGTTCAAGGTGATGTTTACTCGCTCTCGTTTTAATTACATCGCCTCTTAGCAACGCGCGCGCGCGCCCACACTCACACACTCGCACAAAAACACACATATATGTATTGTGTGTGTGTGTGTGTGTGTGTGTGTGTGTGTGTGTGGGAACGAGATGAGTATTCCTTGGGCATTCCGCGTACGGTCACGTTCTTGCAAATGCCTGGATTTTTGCTCCAGGGTGTATCTTTTACGGCCATTACAGGGGCAGAATTTCTCCAAGACTACTGCCTCTTATACTTCCTGGCTATTAAAGTTGAAAAGAAAAAAAAAAAGAAGAAAAAATGAAGAAAAAAACATAGAACCTTGACTTAATTATGTAGGGATTCACTACCGAGAGCATAAACAATTGACCGGTCTTTGCTTGCCGGCTATTCGAAAATCGTTTATTGTCCTCGGGTGGACACGGATGATGGTGACAACATTTTGTAAAACAAGACCCAAACAAAGAAAAAATGAAAGAAAGAAGAGAAAAAAAAAAAAAAAAAAAAAAAAGAAAAGGAGGGCAATAATCGATGCGATCATCGATAGGTATAAAATGGTAAATTATTAAATTTATAAATTTATAAATATATAAATCTTAATACAATTACAATGTGACTTGCGTGAAGAAATTATTATAGCCGATGAAATTAAAAAGTCGATCTAAAGTTAAATGTCCTTAAGGAAAAAAATGATTTTATCATCTTGGCTTATTAAATGATGTTGCATTTAATTCGCGAATGTAGATTGAAGTGGCGAAGGGCTCGATAGCGTAGCCGAAAAAAAGCTCGTAATTACGTCTTTTCAAGTATATTATATTATATTATACTTGATTGAAAATCCATAGCGATCAACGCGTGCTCAACGACCAGGATCGTTGGGTTGTGGCGGTGGGGGAGGGGGTGAGGTGGCGATCGAATGAAATCGGCTATAAATCACAGCGGCACTTGTCGACTCGGCGCAAGGGCTCAAAAGTTAGGAATCGAGAGTACTCTCGCGGATCCGGCGACTCGACTCGTCAATTTCCCAATAGACTTAGTCGAGCCTCGGCATGGAGGAGGCCGACGGGCAGCCGGTGCACCGATCACGGGCGCGCCCATCCTCGTCGCGCAACCTCGCGACGGCACGCGAATGACAATAAGGCGTCGGTCTTACGAAGGTCGTAGCCGGATTATGCATTGCTCGAGCCGTAAATCGGAGCGAGTCCGAGAGTTGTCGAGGTAGGATCTCAGTTGCCGAGTTGAGACATCCAGGTCGAGGGTGGACTGGCCCTCGTACGTGCCTTTTCCGAATTTTAACGGGAATTCCGAGGCGCGTGGGTTTGCCGGCAATCACGAGATGGGCGCTCTAGCAGCCGTAGCATAGTCGTAGCTTTTTGAAGAAGTGATAAGACGCCGGGAGCTTCGTTATTCAAGTCTCGGCATTTTCTCGCTGTCGTCGAATTCTAAATGGCTGATTCACCCGAGGTGCTTCGTTATTAATAATCAGCCTTTAAAGATGTTAATTATTGTTAAGCGCGAATGATTTGTATGCGACGGTAGCCGCTGGCAAACTGCCGGTGGAATTAATTAATTAATAGTATCGAGGCAATATTTAAAAACGCAATTTTCTCTTTCGTCTTCAACGGCTTTGGATATTCATATTGCTTCGAGGACCTTACGCGCGAGTCGTTATAAAAGATAATTTTGAACATTGTTTAACGCTCGGCCCCTTATTCGCTCAATAATTGATGCTCTCCATTGGCATTGACAATTTCTCCTTTTTCATTTCAATGCATCTGCTAGTGTAAAATAACACATGGTTAATCGGCTTTTCACTGTCACAAATGTCGTAGGCTACATTGAGAAAATCAAAAATAGACGAGCGGAATATTTCAAATTACTTATAATTTACTTACAAACCCAATAGAAACAAATTGTAACGATACTATTGAAATTGTCATCAAAGTCAATTTCATTTATGGACAATTTATATAAATTTTACAATTAAATTTTAAATGACTAAAGATTCATCAATTATTTCATCAAAAATTTCAAATTTCATTCCTAAATACCATAAGTTTTTCATTTTCTTATTACTTATATAATAATAATGATAAGAAAATTTCTGATTAATCTTACAAATTATAAAAAAGATAGTTGAAGAGTGGGATCGAAGCGATGACAATTATTGAAGTTGAAGCGATTAAAATTTGTTTTTTTTTTTCCATTTTCTCGCCACTAACGCAATTAATGTAAAATATATTTATAGGGGACTTGAGGTAGCAAGAGATGAAACAATGGAATACATTTAAGGCAATTTTATAGCGCACAAAAAAAAAAAAAAAGAAAAGAAAAAGAAGATACGCATCGAATGAAAATTATTGTACGGCGCGTATATACGTAAAATAATGTATAATAAAGTAAAGTAATGTAAAGTTAAGTAAATGAAATGAAATCTACGGCCTATGCGATAATAATATAACCTAAATTATATTTTCAATTATTATTTTCGAATTTTCGATTTCGATTTCGATCAATCCGCTCTTAATCTAATCCAATCAACGTGCTATGTTTACTTTACACTGTCTTAACAGTTTGATGATTGGCACACATCGGTGCAATTATAAAATACTTAATTGTTGGCATTACTTTTTATCCGTCGGCCAATGTCTTAAAGAAGGATATGAGATATCGACGGTGGATCAGTTTAATGTTTCACTACGTTGAATTGCCTTTATTTATAGTCATTTCATTAGCGTATTAATGAAAAGGTGCGCGCAATTCTATTGCAATCGTGCGATGTGCCTATTCTTTGCATAAAGGATAGACGTCGACGATGTAACCTGACAGCGAGAAGGAAAGAAATCGACGAGGAAAGAAAAGAAAAGAAAAATGATCGGTGGGAAACCATTGAGAAAGCAATGGCCATTGGAGCCCATTGGTGAAGTGAGGAGAGAAAGAAAGTGCGTAAGCATTGTAAATTTGCACCTGAGAATCGAAACTCGTAAAATCGCGCTAGTCGACACGTCCGAAGGCGTCCCTGGCGGTGGATTTCGACATTCGATGAATTTGATGAGTTTGTCGGGCTCGCTCGTGCTTACCTCGGGTTCCTTGCGCACCGAGTTATTAGCCGAAATTCATCCGTAGATGATTCACGATCCCGATGAACGATCGAAGGACCTGCGATCTCAAATAGGTCTTGCGTCAGTGCAGTGCATCCTTTTTACGAAGGTCTATCTGAAGCGCCGTGGTGAGGTGGTGGAGATGGTTATGATGGAGCGATTGGGGGAAGGGGGAGGGGCAATGCAATTATTTAATAC
>NW_011948417.1:3629855-3642050 GCF_000503995.2 Ceratosolen solmsi marchali
CGTGTTGAGGGGGGGATGGGGGGGGGGGAGGGGGAGGGGGGTTGGCAGTCCGCCCGTATATTATCCATTGGGGCTACGACGATCATGGTAAGCGACTACGAAATATTCGATGCAGACGAGGTCGTGGCCACGGAACGGAACTTACGGAAACTCGTGTCGCAGTGGAATATTACACTGCTTGAATGGCAATTAATTTGCTTTTGGGTCGCTTCGACGTCCTGCATTATTTTCAACAGGACAGTTGCAAGATCCAATAATTTAGGAAGGACTTTCCTCGCAAATGGCCTATTTTATTGTCAATCAAACGTCATAGAATGTTTGAGATGGCCTTACGTAAGAAAAAGATAATACGGACTGTTTTTAAATGCCTCGTTGACTGGAAATAGTTTTGTCGTTAATCGTTCAGGTCCTAGATAATGCAAAAACTTGCTTTCCTTTGCCATAGGGAATCAATCAAACTTTTGTTAATATTTACTCTTATTACCTTATCACTTATTGGCTAGCTGTCGTCATAATTAAAAGCGTAACATTTTCATGATAATCACATTGCTGTAACATTATGTTTTAAATGATATGTTTATTTCGTTAAAATATGTATATAGGCGTGTATCCTTGGTTCGATCAAAGCAATTATTCTGAATTATTTAATCTCCGTGTAAGCGGACAAAGGACTAACATTACGTTGTAATTCTAAAATGTTGAGAAATTATTTTGAAATATTATGAAACACTTGAATATACTTGGTTTACGTTGTGTTTTGCCTTTCAATAATGAAAAATGAATTAATTTTTTGCTTTCTTTTATAATAATGAAAATTTTGTTCAATAGTACAGTATAAATTGCGACGACATAAGAAATATCATGTTTCTCATAACTCTCTAATACTCTTTCACGAATAAATATTTTTCTCTTTTATAATTGATTTTTATACATGTATATTTATAGTTATTAATTTCATATTAAATCAGTATATGAAAATGATGAAATTAATTTGAAATTTCTTAAAAATATTAATACTCTTCTATTAGTTTGGTTGTGGGGGATGGGAGGGGTGTCATAGATGAAAAATTATTCTATAACAATAACTATAACAATAATACAAAGAGTAATAATAGTAAGAACGGCATTGTTGAACGGTAATTTTCGAATGAAACAAGTAATTATCATTTTAGGAAAATAACTTTCATACAAGGAAAGGTAATGAAAAGTTCCGATTCTTACGTAAGAAAAGACATAAAATGTTTTCCCATTGAAATGGAAGATTTCTTTATGGAGAGTCGATAAATCAGTAAACTAACCATTCATTCATAATAGGAATGAGGTAAGGATGTTACACGAGGATTGTGGAAATTTGGGGGGGGGGGGGGGAGAAAAACTAAATAAATAAAATAAGTTTATGATTAAAAAATGGTTAAGTACTGTTCATTGTATTATAGCCGTCTAAGGTCAATGTTCACGCGACAATAATTCCAAACTGCTCAAAGCTGCTTTCAAAAACCATATATCACGGGTTCACCATTCGTCGCGTATTTTTTATCTAACGATAATTCTCTATCGGCTGTCTCTCTAGGTATTGGGATCGACGACACTTTTGTGATGCTGGCAGCTTGGCGTAGAACAAACATAATGGACCCCGTGCCGGAACGCATGGCGAAGACGCTCAGCGAGGCAGCGGTTTCAATCACCATAACTTCGGTGACCGATATGGTTTCCTTTTTCATTGGCATCGTTTCACCATTCCCCTCTATTCAGATATTCTGCATATACTCAGGTACGTCATAATAATTCTTTTGTCTCGTGGGTCTAATCACTCCTGAATCATTTTTTTTCAAAATATTTGTCGATGGCAATCGTCCGGGGGTACAGCAGACAACTGTCTCTCTTCGCGGTTCTTAGAGCAATGATATACTTTTGCAAGCACCAAGTAACATGTAACAATTTAGATTTGTAAACATAACGTCTCACTGATTTGACTACTAATAGCATAAATTTATTTTTAATTATTAATTTGACTCTTATATTTCAATATTTCAATATTTAATGCCTCGTTAATGATTTTAATTTATTTTTAATTGGCAATAGACGTCTTCGATAATGAGTAAAAAAAAAATAAAAAAAAAAAAAAAAAATAAGTGTGACTTTTATTATATTAATTACCATTGAAATTTAATAGGTAAATATGCAAAAAGTAAATATAAATTAAATACAAGCTTTTTGCGGTACCCTGTTGGGAGTGCTATTAAACGCCATTCTTTATTCTTTTATTTAAAGGAATAAATTATATATACGTAAAAACTACTAACAAGAAAAACAAAAAAATTCATTCGCTAGAAAATTCATGATGAGTAAAGGAATGATTATATTCATTCGTCGCTTCCGATACCCAATTTGGTATGTCTGGGGAGAGCGGGACGAGGGACTCTCTGTTAGTGTAAAATATAAGTCAACTTAAACATAGATCGTTCCTACCACTTATTACGGCTGTACACTGCACATGCATACACACATATCTCTCGCACACATAGCATAACATGATAATTAATAATACATAAATAATTTAAATTATGTTTTGAATAATAGTAAAGACGGAGTTGCACTAGTATGTAATACCAATACTCACAATGAAACTAATAATATTGAATAGTGAAAAATTTTCTTTACAACATACTACTTATCGTATCCAATTGGAAATATAACGTTGGAAATTTATCACTTACTGTCATCGTCTTCCTGTCGTCTAACTGTCACTGCATCATTCGCTGCATGTAATTATCATTAGATAATATCTGAACGAAATTAACGAAAGGAGAGAGAGAAAAAGAGGGAACCTTGCTATCAAGAGCCTTGCGTTTGCTACGACGCGGGCGAGCGTTGCGCAAGTGACTCGGAAAAATCTCATTATTATATACGAAAAATATAGTAATATAATCATAATTCCCCGCAGGTTTCGCGGTAGTGTTTACATTCCTGTTTCACCTGAGCTTCTTCAGTGGCTGCGTGGCTATAAGCGGCTACTGCGAGCAGAAGAATCTACATAGCGTCATCTGCTGTCCGGTGAAGCCGCTCTCGAAATCCGGTAAGTGCAATTGTCATGGTTAAGAGTCACGCGGAGACTGCATTTTTTTGCCATAAGTTTTATCGCGAGCGAGGATAAGGACGATGATGACGACGACGACGACGACGTCGACTGCGACTGCAACAACGACAACAACCACTCGGATCATCATGTATGCGCGTACATCATACAGCTGACGCGCGTTTCCCCAATAACTTGGCTTGTCATGCGCTACGCGTCTGCCTGCATTTAACATAATTGCATTTTCACGAACTCATTCGATCCAAAACTCGGCGCATGTGTGTTTGAGCTAGCGACTTTCGATGGATAATAACAATGTGACGAGGTTGCCTTTCTTTCCCCTCTAAAACCCATCGCTAATGTTGGCTTTTAGTTATGCCTCGTTAGTCATCTTTATAATATTCGGCTGTGTTGTCGTCAAAAAAGTTATCGCGTTAACCGGTTAACTTGACGATATTAAAAATCATTATAATTTAACATTACTTTTGGCAATGATTTTTGTACAACTTAAATTTCGAGCAAACCCGTGGCTAACGACATAATATTATTGTATTATTTATTATGCATATTGTTATGCAATCTTGTACCATCCATGATAAAACTGTCATGATCCGTGCTATTGCCAATTATTATTATTATTAGGAACTGATGGTAGAAAACACATTCTTCGGATAATCCATTAAAATCAATTAATAAATATTTCTTACACGAAAGTTTTATAAGCTCTGATCAGTCAGAAAAAAGAAACAAAAACAAAACAAAAAAAAATCTACTTTTGATTATATTACGTCGTCTCACAAGCACTAAAAACATTAATGTGAATATTAATTTTAAAAGATTATTCAATTATTTATCACAGTTTATTTGTTGTGTTATAGTTCTCCTTAATTGATATTCCTGATATAACTGTCGTGCATAGAAAGTGCAAAGTCACCCATGTAATTCTAATTATCAATCACATTATATATTTAAATTAAATGTAAAGTTTCAAAAAAATATCCGAGCTATGGAAATGAGAAAACATTATCTCTAGCCAATTTCAAATCTGATATACAAACATGTTTTTTTCAATATCGCCTCGGCTCATTCTGCTCGGATGATTTTATCGGCAAAAAAATAATAAAAGCCAAACTTTATTATTAAAAATACATATACATGATTTTAAATCTATTACTTTTTATTATTATATCATTAAGATCACTGATTCTCTTTTTTCTTCTACTTTATCTTCTTTATCTTCTTTATCTTCTTCTTCTTCTTCTTCTTCTTCTTCTTCTTCTACTTCATCTTCTTCATCATCTTCTTCTTATGTCATGATTTTTATTTGGTGTATTACGTTTAAACGAGGTCCGCCTGCCCTTCTTACGAGTGCGCTCCCATACATATTTATCAAGAGACAATGTTAAGAAGCAGTGACTTCCTATAAATATAATTACGTGCGCTCCAAATCACGTCATAATATTTATAAACGTTTAACCTGTATTATAGAATCGAGAGAGTACGACAGAGAATTGTGCAATGCATTAATAAAACTTAGAGATTATTTGCATTGAGCGTCGCGTTGCCCGTATAAACAAAGCCTAACTATTGCGACTAAGACTATGTTGGCGACATGTGGTGGCGGTGGTCCGGTGGGGATGAGGATGGGGGGGGGTGGCGCTTCTTTGACAATAATAACTATTCCGTATTCTAAACAAAAATCTTAAAAAAAAAAAAAAAAACAAAAAAAATAATGAACATTGACTATCCCTCGTGACACGCACATTACCATTCGTTCCACTGTAAATCCATGTACCGTCACGAATGGACTTTCATTACGCCAATATAAGCAAACGCGAGGTGCATTATATTCCTTCTTGATTGGTTAGATCACTTTGAAAGTTATGTAACTTTACCTGTCGTGCCATTCTTGCTTTCTCCCATTCTTACGAGCGTTCGCCAACCATCAACCAAATTAATTGACATTAATTATAACGTAATGCGCGACGCTGACCTAAACAAAAATATATGCTCGTGTAATGTAAGAACATGAAGACATCGGGATGGAGTTGTCGGATATACATTTTACCTTGCAAAGTCTACTTTATGTATTTATTTCAAGGTTTTAATTGCATTACCACTCACTCTTAATACCGGGAATACTTCTTACACGCGCTTATCTCACTGCAATCGTTAAAAATTTTATTGAAAAAGGCTTTCCAAGGGTTTTTTTTTTTTTTTTTTTTTTTAATATTCAAATGGAATTTCCTATCAAAATATTATCATCATTGTCATACTTGTCTAAACGCGACAAATTTTACCATTATTCGTTCTGTTATTGTAGGAGTGAATTTTTTTTTTTCTATTTTTTTCCATTTTTCATTGTTTGTTCGATTCTTATTTCTTATTTGTTACTTTCATTCCAACAGATTATTGTTTCAGTCGTAAAAAATTTTATATCATCAAATAAATGATGAAATAAAACGCTGAACCAATTTACAATTATTAAATTGGCTTGTATTCCAATTTACCTTTTTTTCTTTCACATTGTGTTTTATTGTCAACGTACACGAATAATACATAATTTCACACGTTTGTAAAAAATTATCAACATAAGAAAGAACATTTCATTTTCAAATTTTCTTCTATCCAATACATTGAAATAATAATATTTATATGAATTTCAAATAAATAGTCAAATTATTTTACCAAGTAACGTGCATAATAATCTGTCGCATTTCTTAACATTTATTTATCATTGTGAAATACGAATGTCATTGAATTATTATTAACTAGTTTTTCGTATAGACTAGCAAGGCTTGGCTATCTTTATCTGAATTAACATTAGAAAGTTATGTGTATCAAGTATGAATAATTATAAAGTTCATTTAATAAAACAAGTTTTTTTTTTTTTTTTTTTTTTTTTTTTTTTTTTTTTTTTTTATGAATTGCATCATTAAGCGGTCGATCGATTAATTTCATAGATTATTCATATTATATCGACAAAAACATTTGATAAGAAAATTTTATCATTAAGCGGTCGATCGATTAATTTCATAGATTATTCATATTATATCGACAAAAACATTTGATAAGAAAATTTTAAGATAAAATAATTATATTTGACGAATATTAGGCCATTGTCATTGCATCCTCTCTTTTTATTAATTTATTCATTATTAACACCCCGTCCCACCCGAGATAATAAAAAATAAAAATAAAACTCGGTCTGCTCAATCGTCCTTCTAGTGTCGCATAACACAGATTAACGGGAGAAAGGCTTTCTTCCTATTTTAATACTTTAATTTTCTGTAACTGTAAATTAGCAGCGTATTCCAACGACTAATTATCATTAAAGTATCGAGCAATTACTTCTACTTCTTACGTAGGATCGGCTCAATTAAGGTGCGCGTCGCGCGGTTGATAACGCGAAAGCGAAAATTTTACAAGGCAATTTTGAAATGTCGTCATTACCGAGGTATGAGAAATAATTTTATCGCAACTGACTTTGTAATCCCGCGTGTATCGAAAATACAGGTCTCTTGCGATTAAGCGGATAGCTAAGGACACATGCAGTAACACTTTACGCGAGCTCGAGGGCTTGCACAATCGACATAATTTTCCCTCGCTTATGCCGTGCGCGTTCAATTATGTATTTAAAAGTAACAAGCGTAATACGTACGTTATAATAAACGACAGAAAGCAACAGATAGTTCGAAGAGGTCAATGCCGGAATTTAACCGACGAGTCATCATGCCGGAAATAATAATATTTTAATCTTTTCAGCTACAAACTTGTCTACGACTCTACAAATTTTCATTACAATATCCATACGCATAAACAAACAGAGGAAATATGATTGCACTCATGGTGTGTAATGCATTATTATTGTTGTTATTACGATACTTCAAAGGATTGATAATATTAAGCGTAAGTCGTTGAAGTTGAAATTCAGTCGTCGACAGCGGATTCGGTATTCGCTTGATTAATTTGCAAATTATTATTTTCCCTGCACTGAGTGTGCCGAGTGCTTATTATCAATCTAAACGAGCTTTCTATATACCGATTATGTAAAATGTTATGGAATATTAATATGAAAAATCTTTTTAAGATAAGAAACGAGTAACTGTGTAACTAGTGCAAGCGGAGTAATAATCATACAAAAAAAGTGAAAAAAAATTTTATATTATTTATTATTTAAGGTATTCTTATGAAAAAAGCTCATAAAATTTTTTTTAATATATTTGCGACGTAATGACAATGTATTTAACATGTTTAGGGGAAATATTCGAGATAATCTATAAGATTATCTAGTTAACTATTATAAATTTGACATAATTTTATTTTAATCCCCTTAAAAGTATTTGTAAAATCATCATATTCTTAAGTGACATTAACGAGTCATATCGACAAAATATCATGTCGATCTATTAATGTAATTGAAAATATTTTGCATATTTTTAAACTGCAAGAACATTAGGCTCTAATTGTCCTGGTCAAAAGAACCACGAGCTTGTAATACGATATTCTTAATTAAAACATAATTCTAATATCGTAATTCGCAAAAAAAATTTTTCACTACACACGTAAAGCGGTTTGCAAAAGTTTGCAACGAGTAAACACAATACCGCTTTATTGATCAATTTCGATAAGGTGAATAAACGCCCGCGCGTGTCCCGTATAATCCCCCTCCCTCGTCCCTTGCCACCATAGGACGAGTAGAGCTATCTAAAACGTAAAAATAACGCAATTTCAGCCGATCGATCGTGGCTGTACCGCCTGCTGTGCACCGGCGGCGCTAACAAGGACGATCCGTACAATCCCATTGACAATCCCGAGCACGGGTGCATGACTTGGTTCAGAGACTACCTCGCCTGGTGCTTGAATCGACCGCTTGTCAGGGCATTGGTGATGGTCGTCTTCGGCCTTTACCTCGCCGGGGCCCTTTACGGCCTCACTACGATCCAGGAGGGCCTGGACCGACGCAGACTTTCCAAGGAGGATTCCTACTCCATCACCTTTTACGACCGGGAGGATTTCTATTTTAGAGAGTTTCCTTACAGAATTCAGGTCAGTTGGCGGCGGCTACAGCGAGATCTTACATTAATGCTTATTAATTAGGCTTTAACGCTCGCTTCAAGCACCGCCGTTCTTCATTTAATTGGAAAGTTTGAGAAATTTGCGTCAATCTACTTTTCTACGCTAAACTCCAAATTTTGGAAAGTCCCTGCTGGCCTTTTTACGCTCTCTATTATTAATTTATTAATAGCTAAACAATAGCAATACAAATCACGTGTTCTGTAGCTCGATATCGACCCCGTATTACGTACCAACCCCCTCCCCCTCTCCCCTCATATCCCCCCCCCCCTTATCCCCCCTTATCCCCCCTCCCCCCTCACCGCCACCACCTTACCGTAACCGGCACACATAACCGGCTTTTACATGTTGAATAATGTGCAAACAATGTTGCTCTTACCATTAGACGATCGATATTTATACGAAGCTCTACGTATGCTAGTATAGTTAATGTCTTAGCTAAAAGTCAACCTGGGGCATTCTTCCTTACCATGTAGCTTGCGATTGTGTCTGAAAAATTGTTAAGAGCTTTTTGTAAATGTCGACGTATAAGCAAGTGAGCCAATTAAATAAGCAAATTGAAAGGGTTATTTTGTTTGCTGAGATGAAAAGGATAAATAAAATCTCGGCGGTATAAAATTTGTCTCAACAATGACCTTCATGCTTACTCAAGTTCAGCATTTAACAAGGATTTTCAATTTCTCCGAGTTTTCGTGCAAAATTTGGGTCAAACAGCCGTGTAGCCGTGTTAGCCCGAGACCATAATCACACATTTGATCTCTCTCCTTCGTTTTCAACTCTCACTATCCGCGAGATAATAGACATATTATAGCTCGAGTGAAAATTGCCCGGCAATTGATTAATTATAGTAGCCGGAGCAATTGTATCGCGCGGCAAATGCTACATAAATTGTAGCGAGCATACGTGCACATACATATAGACGCCGAGCGAGCGCGTAATCGCGTGCAATTATGTCACGCATCCTTTTCTCGCTCTTTGCGTCAACTCTCCTCTAACCACACCCCCCGCCGCGACACTCCGTCTCATCGCGGCAAATGCAAACAACTTTCTCCGGTCTTTATAGGTTTTGCAAAATGTACCGCTCCAAACCAGATTCTCATTGCATCAGGCAGGTACACTTTTTGATAATTACGCGATGCTGGACTAATTACGCGGCACAACCGGAAGCGTATTTGTTATTCTTCAAATAAGAAAAAATAAGAATTTCTAAAATTTTACTATTTAAAGTAGCGGGAAAGTTTGCTCTTTATTATACCGTTAAGTAGAAGTAAGTGCTTTTAGCGTATAAATGTTGTCCAATGGAGTTTGTTGCTCGGCACTGTCATTTCATTCGAGTCGTTATTTAACTTAAAAACTGTATTTTAAATAAATACCTTTCATTAATTATTTCACTCTCATACATATTATTTATAATCATATCTTGCAAAGAATGTAAACAAAAAAGAAAAATTGATTATAAATATTAATTCTTTTTTTCTTTCTTTTTTACTTATTCGGATTAATTTACCATCATTTTTCTGATAATAATTATTAATTCTTATCAGTGTTGAATTTCGTTATTTATATTACCGAATGAAATTACTCCAAATAAATAACGTCAATGATTGTAATATTTCGCAATTATTACATTTACATCCATACATAATACGATGTTTAATTAAAAATTTCATTGGAAAATGTGATTTGACAAATACATTCTAGTAATAATGCAAAAAATTGCTCTAATTGAGTAATATTTTTTTTTTTTTTTTTTTTTTTTTTTAATATAGTACGTACCTATGATTGCATTTATCGACATTTTATGTTGCATTAGTACATACTAATCGCTGAGAAAGTGTTTGCTGAAAATTTTCTCCCAACAAAGCTTCGATAATTGCTTATAGAGTTTTCATATATTAATATTTAAACATCTCGGACATTTAATCAAATTATTCGAGTCTTATTTGTCATAAATTATTACCCAATACATTTTGCGATATTTGCCAGTTATTCCGTTACCTTTTTTTTACTATCAAATCAATTAATATTTATTGCACTACCTACATAATATATGGATGAATTTGTTTTGATTAATTCATTGATGATTTAATAACTTTCCAAAATTAATGATGATATAATCGGAAGGCATTGAAATCCCATGAATATCTGAAAAAATTTAGAAATATGTAAATGGCCTTGTCTTATTTATATTTAATGGCCTTGAAAAATCATTAAAACGTCATCTTTAACTTTGTTGAGAAAATTGTTTCTAATTCATTACAATACACACGCACGCACACGCACACACACACACATACATATATATATTTCTAAAAAGAAAAAAAAAGAATACTAATAAATAGTTATTATTAAACATTTTTAACTTTCGAAAAATACAAAAAAATATGGTTAAATATAAAATATATGCAATATTTTCTTAGCTAACGTAAATGTAATTATTTTTAAGTAAAGTATTGACATTTGTGTGTTATAATGGTTCTAGAAGCACATTTTTCCCACGGCAACTTTTTTTAACTATAGATATCAGGTTAAAAAACAAAAAAAAAATAAATAAATAAATAAATAAATAAATAAATTAACTAAAAACTTTTTTGAAAAAGTCTAATAAATCCAGTATTTATTGTAAATTTTCATTTCTATATATTCTAACTGCCGTGAATGCTAAAAACCACTTTCTAAAATATTTTTTATCGCTTTAGATCGGTAGTAGTAAAAATAGATCTGAAAACTTTTACAATTTCATTTTACTCCTCTGCCATTTCTTTTTTATATATATATATATATATATATATATATATATATATATATAACTGTTTTATTTAAACTATTCAAATAGAGATGTAAATATTATTTAAAAAATAGTGTATTATTACTGTTTTATACGATCATTTATGTATTTATTCGATACCATCTGCATGAACGAAATTTTGCTCTCTTTCTCTTTTTTTCTGGAGATCTTTATTGACTTTATTAAAAAAAAAAAAAAGAAAAGTATTTTCTGCAAGAATTGTAACAGTGTGTAAAAATATTAAAATTTATGTAAAATACTGTTTTTCGGGAAAAAGTAGTTTGGTAGATTCGTAAATTTTTAGCTGATCTCGACAAAATCATTCGGCGATTCTTTTTAATCGTGTTATTTGAATTTTTTTATTTTTTTGTTGTTGTTGTTGTTTTTTTTTTTTTTTTTTTTTTGTTTACCACGACACAATGAGTAAATAATAAATGAAACAATCGACTTCGTAAAATAAGCTTAGATGATGGATTTTATTGTGGGCCGTAAGCACAGAAAATTAATAAAGCCGACATTATAAATGATACACGTGTGTTAGACGCTCGTAGATCCCATAATTAGCTTCGCATTCTTGTTGCAGGTAATCGTAAGTGGTCAGTATGATTATAGCGATCCAGTAATTCAGGATCAGATGGAAAATTTGACAAGAACCTTGGAAGCGTCCAAGTATATCAGCGCCCCGATTTATACGGAAAGTTGGCTGCGTGGCTTCCTAAGCTACATAAATCGTAACGAAGACTACCTGAATGTGACGATCAATAACGAGACCAGCTTTATCGAGACGCTCAAGGAGGTCTGGATCTTCCCGACCAGCACGTTCTCCTTAGACATCAAATTTGACGAGGCTAGGGATCACATTATCGCCAGTCGCGTCCTCGTTCAAGCGGTCAATATCAGCGGTACGAATCAAGAGAAGGACATGGTGAAGGAGCTTCGGCAAATATGCGCAAATTCGCCACTAAACGCAAGCGTTTTTCATCCTTACTTCGTATTCTTCGATCAATTCGAGCTCGTACGACCTACGAGCATTCAATGTATGATCTTCGGTGCCTTAATAATGATGCTCATCTCCTTTATATTCATACCGAATATCCTCTGCTGCTTTTGGGTAGCATTCTGCATCGTGTCGATAGAGTGTGGCGTTGCCGGGTACATGTCACTTTGGGACGTCAGTCTCGACAGCATATCCATGATAAATCTGATAATGTGTATAGGATTCAGCGTCGATTTTACCGCCCACATCTGCTATGCT